>NC_065583.1:159480240-159792740 GCF_024542745.1 Macaca thibetana thibetana | reverse complement strand
CCGGTCCACCCAATGCCCACCCCTGCTTAGGCCCCAGACAGGCCTGGGGCAGCAGCCCCCACTCCTGCCTGCAACTTCCTTTGGATCCTTTCTCCAAACTACAAAAGCCAACCTCGGCCTGGTGCGAGCTCCTTCCCTAACTCATCACAGCTCTCTCTCCCAGCTGAAGGCCATGGCTGCTGCATCTGACTCCTGCTTGAGATGTGCACATTATTTCCATGAGGGGTGCTGGGGGTGAGGCGCAGGATTTTGGTGTGTCTGATTCTCAGTACCATCTTGATCTCATCTGCAACCCTCCCTAAACAACATTAGGGAAATAGAATTGGTGAACTAGGTTAACAAAATCAGGGTAAAACAGCAGCAGATGTTAGGATCAGAACAGAGAGAGTAATACGTTTCATGAAGAAGGGTTTGGGGCATAAAGCCAGCTTGCTCTCGCAACTAAAGAGGTACAAATGTTCACAATGAAACATGTATTTTACAGCAACAAAACTAAAATAGCCTGGTTAGAAAATAAGTATTATCTGACCTCATAGCTAGAATCACTGAGATGAAATATTTTTTAAAAAATCAGGATCAGAGCCGGGCGCAGTGGCTCACACCTGTAATCCCAGCACTTTGGGAGGCCAAGGCAGGTGGATCACTTCCGGTCAGGAGTTTGAGACCAGCCTGGCCAACATGGTGAAATCCCGTCTCTACTAAAAACACAAAAATCAGCCAGGCATGGCAGTGCACTCCTGTAGTCCCAGCTACTCAGGAGGCTGAGGCAAAAGAATCACTTGAACCCGGGAGGCAGAGGTTTTGCAGTGAGCCAAGATAGTGCCAGTGCCACTGCACTCCAGCCTCGGTGACAGAGCGAGACTCTGTCTCAAAAAAAAAAAAAAAAAAAAAAAAAAAAAAAAAATCAAGGTCAGAACTACTGCTGAAATCACAAGAGTGACAACCAGCTACTACTCTAAGCCTTCTTAACAGAAATCAACAGCAACACAAGTGAAGCACTCTTAAACAGAAAGGAAAACTGAATTTGATCACTCTCTAGGTCTAATGACCAATTCACAAGAAATAAACGAGAAAGAGAAACACGTTCGAACACGTGCCCATACAGGGTTGGTGAAATGCAGAAACCATGGGATAAGTGAGCTAACATGTTCCATTACAAACGCAAGTGAAAGAAAGACGGAGGGGGCATCTATAAATTAACAGAGACTTGAGTGATCTAAAAACCGGTGACAACATCTAGACCTCATTTGGATTCTGACTTGAAGAAAGTAACTATAAAACTAACCCAAACCAACAAGAACACTACCACCTCCACTTACAAGGAAACTGCAGACCGGGCGCAGTGGCTCACGCCTGTAATCCCAGCACTTTGGGAGGGCGAGGTGCGCAGATCACCTGAGGTTAGGAGTTCGAGACCAGCCTGGCCAATATGGTGAAACTCTGTCTCTACTAAAAATACAAAAATTAGCCAGGCATAGTGGTAGGCGCCTGTAATCCCAGCTACTCGGGAGGCTGAGGCAGGAGAATCGCTTGAACTGGGGAGGCAGAGGTTGCAGTGAGCCGAAGTTGTGCCACTGCACTCCAGCCTAGGCAACAGAGTGAGACTCAGTCTCAAAATAAATAAATAAATAAATAAATAAAAATAAGGTCACTGCGGAAATCTGAACAATGACTGGAGTTTAGATAATATTAGGAGCTAATTTTTTTTTAATGTGATAATGGTATTGTGATTATATATTAGAATGTTTAAATGCATACTAAATATTTACAGAAGAAATTACATGATACTGACTTGCTGTAAAAGAAGGTAGTTTGTTGGGGGAGCGGACTGGATAGAACTGTGGATGAAACACTTGGCCATGGGTGGATAGCCACCAAAAGCTCTGGAATAAGTCCGTGTTTTGTTATGTTCTTCTACCCACTCTTGCCCATGATTGAAGTTTTCCATAATAATAACTCACTGTTCCTGTTCTATAGGAGGTGACAGAAATGGCTGAATAAGAGCTAACATTTCCATAACTCAGTATAATTCTGATGAAGCACCTGTGAATAGAGCTTTTATTAAGCAGCATACAAAGTGAGTTGCAAAAGAAACATACATCAGTGTACTCTGGTGAAATTCAATACTCTGCCTCCCACAAGCTTCTTGGTGCTTGCGGCCCCTTCTATGGGATAATTAAATGGAAACATCATGGCTGTAATCCCAGCACTTGGGAGACCAAGGCAGGCGGATGGCTTTGAACCCATGAGTTTGAGACCAGCCTGGGCAACATGGCAAAACCCCATCTCTACTAATAATACAAAAAACTAGCCTGGCGTGGTGGCACACACCTATAGTCCCAATTACTCGGGAGGCTGAGGTGGGAGGATCACCTGAGCCCAGGAAGTTGAGGCTGCAGTGAGCCAAGATCGTGTCACTGCACTCCAGCCTGGGCAGTGGGAGTGAGACCCTGTCAGTCCATCAATCAATCAAGCCATCTATAGACAGATGAGGAACATGGTATGTGAGGCTGAGAGTAGATGGCAGAGGCAACAGAACCATGCCTTGCTGTGAACACTTGCAGGATTCAGACCCAGGATTCTCACAAGCCCACTCCTGCACCTCATGAGCTCCAAAGGGACAGCCTGAAAATGTCCAATATTCTGCCGTCTGCAGAGACATGAGATTTCTCTTACAATCAAATACATAAAAGACTTCCCTCTCTTCATTTAACTTTCCACTTCACAATAAATACTTTTCTGAAGTTGCTGATGCTGGCTGATTAGAAACATTTTACTTTTAAGGCTCCTGGCTTCAGGCATTAATTTGATCCCTCAAAGATTATTTAACTACTTTTCCAAGTATTTGAGGTCACTTGGTTTTGAGTGGAGAACGACTACAGGTTATCCCCAAACATGTTTTCAGGCTTAGTATCCAGTTACCCCAGAAAAGCAGCTGCCTGTAACTCCTAACAATTTTCTGGAAACATGACTTAGTCTTTAAGAAAAATAATAGGCCCTCAGCAGTCCAAAGCTTTGGTTCTATAAGGGTGTGGCAGAAAAAGGGGCATGTTGGATTTGAAGACCAGCCCTGTTCCTCTCATTGCTGGGAATGGGGATGGCTAGTATAACCAACACTGGTATAACAGAAGACAAGTGATTCATTTCAGAAAACTCCAGTCTGTCTGCTTTTAATTTAGCTAATTTATCTGCTGGCTACAGCTGGAGTAAGGAATTGAAAGTGATACATTAACGCATAAAAAGACTCAGCCACTTGTTCCAAATTCACACCATTCTTCCTCCACACATACAATTCCATTTCCACTGGGCAACTTCCAAGTCCAACTGGCTGGCCATCTTCCAAATGACAGCCACGTGTCTGAGTGTAATCATAAAAAGCAAAGTACTCACGGATTAAGTCTTGCTTCCCAGTCTCCTAATAATTTAACCCACTGAACTGAATTATCAGGACACCTACTACAGGCTACTGCCACTGCAAGGAACTTGCACAGCGTGGCTCTGTGACCACCAGCATAAAGCATTGAGCAACCCATCGGGCCACAGCCAGGCTTAGCAACCTACTTCGCCGTTCGCACTTCGACGGTGCCCTTGAGCTTCTCTTCGCTGTCGTTTTCAAAGTACATCAGCTTGGACTGGCGGAGGACAAACCAGCGCTTCTTCCAATTTCTCCTGGACAGTGTGGAGGAGCCCCCGCCTTTTTTGTGAAGCCAGCCTTGCTTGAGGGCCTCCTGCTTGGAGCGGAACCACAAGAAGGTTTCATCCTTGAGGACACACCAGCGGCGTTTCCAAGAGTTCATCAGGCCACCTGTTCCCCCCAAGATTGGGTAGAGAGGGGTGAAAGAACAGTCAGTCCAATTGGATGACAACAACATGTACAGCAGGTGTTAAGGTCTAGCCAAGCTTAGACTCGGCCCCAGCTGCAGCACTGCAGAGACCCCTCAGTGGGGAGAGGCCCTGCTAGCTCATGTCTAGGGGCACTACACACATGTCACACCAGCCGGGCTGGATTACACAAGAATCCTTATATCCAAAGGAGTTCCTGCTCACTTAGCTGAGAAAGCTTTGTAAGGAGCCAATAGAAAAGCAAGTAATGAACTAACACTGTAACCCAGGAATAAATCAAAAGCCAAGGGTGAGAACCATGTCCCTACGTAAGGATCAGGCTTATCTCCAAATGTCCCAGAGAGGGAAAATTATTTTAACATGGTGTCAAAGTTTACCAGTTTCTTTACCCGTTTTTTGGGCCAGGAGCAATGGCTCATGCCTGTAATCCCAGCACTTTGGGAGACCGAGGAGGGTGGATCACTTGAGGTCAGGAGTTCGAGACCAGCCTGGCCAACATGGTAAAACCCCGTCTCTACTAAAAATAGAAAAATTAGCCGGGAGTGGTGGTGCGTGCCTGTAATCCCAGCTACTTGGGAGGCTGAGGCAGGACAACTGCTTGAACCCAGGAGGAGGAGGTTGCAGTGAGCCGAGATTGCGCCACTAGACTCCAGCCTGGGTGACAGAGCGAAACTCCATCTCAAATAATAAACAAAGTTCACCCATTTCCTTCCATATTTGGTCAATGTGTGAACAAGAATTATCAGTGATTCCAGGGTTGACCGATGAAGTCTAACTTACACAAGTAAAGACAATATGGCTTTTCGGAGAAAAGCATCTTTTCAAAGAAAAGCATCATCTGAGAATGTTTTACAGGTATAAGACTGAGACTATGAAAAAAGAAAAAGCAAGAGTACAAACTACACTAAGATTTGAACTTAAATATACAGATGTTACTTTTCATGGGATAAAAAAAAATCTTTCTATGCTCTTCTGGGAGGATAATTTTGTATTCCAGATTCCCCAGCCTGCTCAAGATCAACATCTTACACGCATCTGTTATTATAAGACTGTCCACACATTATTTTCTTTCGACCAACCAGTAATGAAATAAGGGACATTTAAACATGGGATATTTAAAGTAAGTATAAACGAAGTGTTTTTCTCTTATGCGTTCAGTGTGTGAAAACCAGACAGTGCACTTGCTTCACTGAACTTTCTAGACTCCTCTCCCTCCTTTTGTCCAAGAGGTCCCTGCTCATTTAGCTGAGACATCTTTGGTAATTGTGCCAAGCTGCAGAGCTGTGTCCTAACATACGGTAAACTTGCCAAGGGCTACCAGAAAGAAACATTATTAGTGTTTTGATTTGTGACTTTAATCTGCGTTTCTCAAAACACGTCCGGAGGAAAACTGTGTAAAGTTATTCTATGATCTTGTTGTTGTTAAATGATAAAGCTTATTCACAGTTGTTTCGAAGATTAAAACAGTCATCACAACAGCCCTCACCATTAGTTTATTTAATCTGTCGTTCTGTTATCGATGGCACTCACTCTTGGCCCTCCCTTTGCAATTCCAGGCCGTCTCTTGAAAATGCATCATTTAGATAATCTACTTAATGCTATAATTTCCCAATTGCAAACACCTTTAGTGGGTTATTTGGTTGTGAAAACTCATGTATGCCCATAAAATATAAACTGGTGATTAGATTTTCTCATTCATTGGTTGCTCTGAAACTTTTTGGCTCTGTTTTAATTAAAAGTTTTATTAAATATTAAATGATGCTGCATTTACACAGTAGCTTTATTAAGAGATGCTGAAAACTCACCCACTTAACTTCTTTGACCCTGATTTTAATACTTTGAATGTGTCTTTACTTTTTTCCTACTCTTACTGGTTTTAATCCAGTAACTGTATAATAAATCAATGTTGCCAGGCGTGGTGTCTCACGCCTATAATCCCAGCTCTTTGGGAGGCTGAGGTGAGTGGATCACAAGGCTAAGAGTTCAAGACCAGCCTGGCCAACATGGTGAAACCCTGTCTCTACTCAAAATACAAAATTAGTCAGGCGTGGTGGTGCATGCCTGTAATCCCAGTTACCCAGGAGGCTGAGCCAGAAGAATGGCTTGAAACTGGGAGGCGGCGGTTGTGGTGAGCCAAGATCACACCACTGCACTCCAACCTGGGCAACAGAGCGAGACTCTGTCTAAAAAAAAAAAAAAAAAAAAATCAATGCCACAAATTAAAAATAAGAGGAATATTGAAGAGAATTTTCAAATTAACTTAGGGAATTAAAAACTGAGGAATGGGAATTATATGTTAGTAAAAAACAGTTAAGATGATTTCTAACTGAGAAAATCTTAAGATGCTATGATTAAATACTTGTTGGATCATTAGGTTCTGATTTGCGATGACATTTTTTCCTTTGTCAGATGTTCCAGTGCTGGCTACATCATCCTCTCTGTTTTTCATTCCAACAGTCCTACTGAAGTCCACATCAACCAGTGATTCTGGACAACAGAAAAGTCTCCCCTAATCAAACCTTCTGGGGGTTTCATGAGCACTGTGAGGCTCCAAAGCTGAAGACGGCAGAACTCCGAAAGGCAAATGACTGACAGTTGTCACTAGACCCATGTTTTCTAAAAGGAGCAGGTGAAGCAAAAAAGGAATCCAACAAAGCTGCAAGTGAAGAAAACAGAAAAAAAAATATTAAAGACAACAAAAGAAAAAGACTTGGAAGAAAAGGTAAAGAAGCTAATAGAGAAGCACAAGAAGAAAGAAGGGAAAACGGAATAAAAGAGTTTTCATGGCTGGGCATAGTGGCTCACTCCGGTAATCCCAGCACTGTGGGAGGCTGAGGTGGGCAGATCACAAGGTCAGGAGTTCGAGACCAGCCTGGCCGACATGGTGAAACCCCATCTCTACTAAAAATACAAAAATTAGCCGGCCGTTGGTGCATGCCTGTAATCCCAGCTACTCAGGAGGCTGAGGCAGGAGAATCACTTGAACCCACGAGTGCAGTGCCATTGCACTCCAGCCTGGGCAACAGAGCAAGATCCTGTCTAAAAAAAAAAAATGGTTTTCATGGTGGGGAAGACGAAAAAAAGAAAACGTAAACGTAAATGAAGAAAGACGGCAGTAAAAAGGAAAGTGAAGAAAAGGGAGGGAGAAGACAAATTTAAAAATCAAAGATGGGAGAAAGCAGGAAGAGGAGACCTAGGGAGGAAGGTTCTCATATCCCTGCCCATCCCCACGTTCTCAACTCTCTCCCCTCTCCAGTCTAGGTCCATGCGAGAAACAGGACGGTCCCTTCTTTTTAACCATCCATGTAAAACTCCTGCCAAAAACTGGTGATGATTATGATTTCTTATTATCCCTGTCACTGAGTTCCAAGTCACAGTCAAGAACAGGAATAAAGCATAAACACAAGGTCCCAATTAAATAATTTTCTGGCCAGGCATGGTGGCTCATGCCTACAATTCCTGCACTTTGGGAGGCCAAGGTGGGAGGATTGCTTGAGGTCAAGAGTTGGAGACCAGCCTGGGCAACATAGTGAGATTCCACCTCTAGAAAAAATTAGCCTGGCATGATGGTATGCGCCTGCAGTCCTAGCTTCTATGAAGGTTGAGGTGGGAAGATGGCTTGAGCCTGAGTTTGAGGCTGCAGTAAGCCGTGACCACACCAGGGCCCCCTAGCTTGGGTAACAGAGCAAGACCCTGTCTTAAATAAATACATAAATAAATAAATAAATAAATAAATAAATACTAAATAATTTTCCAAAAGGAGTGCACCTCAAGGCCCCTAAGTGTTAAGGTTCTGCAAAGTAAATTCAAAGGTTAATAACAATCAAAGCATACAATGCAAATGCTCATCATGAAGTACGTATGGTGAGCAATTCAAGCGAGCTGTGGCCCTCAGTGAGCTCTTCACTTTCCCCCATGCCCCCATGTATAGCACATCCTTCTAGACTCTCTAATATCCCTGGCAGGAGAGAACATGCAGTTTATCATTAGAATGGGTCTCCACCAATTCCAGCAGCAGCAGCAGCAACACACACATTGGTTTGTATGTCTGTATATGTGAGCGAGAGAGCAATGAGACTGAGACAGAGGAAGACAGTGAAAGAGAAAGTTGGGGAGAGAGGGAGAGAAAATAGAAGAATGAACAAAGAGCTAAGAAAGGAAAAAGAGACGGGGAGAGACAGAGGGGAGAAGGACTGATAATGGAGGCAGTGGTTGCAAATGCTTTGTGCTGCCACTCTGCACCAAACCAGGGGAGTCACGACTGTGTTCACGCAGGTAGGACCACACCACCCACGTCACACCAACATGACAAGGCGTCCCTGCATTCATCTAGGTGGCCCAACACCAACGTAAGGGTAGGTAGAATGACTTTCCCAGTCCCCATCCATCAGCCCAGATACAATAACACCTCCGTTATTTACCATCCCCATCCATCAGCCCGGATAAAATAGCACCTCGCTCTCCCGCTAACCCAGACTCCATGGCAGCTGCAGTCATACCTTTCATGTACAGAAAGCTGTGGAAATATGGCAGAGTGACACAGCTGTACACAGAGTCACGCCGGTACGACAGCTCATCGTCTGTATCAAACCTGGAGTCAAAGTCCTCTTCACTGTCTTCAAACTGGACCGAGAGAGAGAGAAGCCAGTGGTGAGGGAAAAGGCCACAAAGCAAGCCACTAAAACACCCAGCATGGATCATCATTGAAAAAAATAAAAAAATACAGCTACTCGAGAGGCAGGAGAATCACTCGAAACCAGGAGGCAGTGACTGCAGTGAGCCGAGATCGCGCCACTGCACTCCAGCCTGGGCGACAGAGCGAGACTCCGTCTCAAAAAAAAGAAGAAAAAAGAATGAAGAAAAAATAACTGACAAGCAATACGCCTGATTTACGGTAGCACACAAATAATTCAGAATTAAAAATATCAACTTTTAAGGTCAAATGGTCAGTTGAATTGATACGTGAAAGACAAGATATACTTGAATCCAAAGGCTATCTGCCCTAAAATTAACAATGCTTTTTAAGGCTATAATTTGAATCAAACCATGCAAAAGTTAACCCCTTTTGAATCACTATGTTAAATACATTTTCTTTTTTTCTTTTTTTTTTTTTTGAGACGGAGTCTCGCTCTGTCGCCCAGGTTGGAGTGCAGTGGCCGGATCTCAGCTCACTACAAGCTCCACCTCCCAGGTTTACGCCATTCTCCTGCCTCAGCCTCCTGAGTAGCTGGGACTACAGGCGCCCGCCACCTCGCCCGGCTAGTTTTTTATATTTTTAGTAGAGACGGGGTTTCACCGTGTTAGCCAGGATGGTCTCGATCTCCTGACCTCGTGATCTGCCCGTCTCGGCCTCCCAAAGTGCTGGGATTACAGGCTTGAGCCACCGCGCCCGGCCTATGTTAAATACATTTTCAAATCTTTGAAAGTCAAGAGAACATTCAATGCATGACCAAAGCGACAAAATAAAAGTAAACTACAGATAAATGCAGAAACTGGAAAGAGTACATTTAAGCCCTGCAGCTTCTTCCTTTACACCCGCTATAAGAAGTAACACCGTGTGGTTTGGATTGTGAAGTTACTGGAAGGAAAGTTTGCCAGTTCATCCCCGGCAAGTCTTGTTCCAGTTTAGGGTGTGTCTGATTTCCTAACTCAGCATGGCAAAGCTAAAAAAGTTCCATTCAAATTGTAAAAAAAGGGAAGGAAGAAATAAAATAAAATAAACAGAAGTTCCATTTAAAAAGACAGTTTCCGACCGGGCATGGTGCCTCACGCCTGTAATCCCAGCACTTTGGGGGTCCGAGGCAGGTGGATCACCTGAGGTCAGGAGTTCAAGATCAGCCTGGCCAACATGGTAAAAGCCCATCTCTACTAAAAATACAAACATTAGCTGGGTGTGCTGGCGGGCACCTGTAATCCCAGCTACTCAGGAGACTGAGACAGGAGAATAGCTTGAACCCAGGAAGGGGGGATTGCAGTGAGCCGAGATTGTGCCAATGCACTCCAGCCTGGGCAACAGAGCAAGACTCCACCTCAAAAACAACAACAATAACAACACCACAAATAAATAAATAAATAGCCAGTTTTCCCAGGTCTTGGGCCCACAGTTCAGCTGTGGGGCTTTGTGCGAAACCTGAAACAGGCACATCACAATTCCACTTACAAATGCAGTTGGCTTATGGAATAAGAAAAAGGTTTAAGATGATCTCTAAGACCACGACTCTGCAATCTTTGCACAGATATCCTATGGGTATCTTCATTCAACTTGAGGATGCCACAGGGGTGGGTGTGACCGGCCACCCATTTCATTTTTTATTTTTATTTTTTATTATACTTTAAGTTCTAGGGTACATGTGCACAACGTGCAGGTTTGTTACCTATCTATACATGTGCCATGTTGGTGTGCTGCACTCATTAACTCGTCATTTACATTAGGTATATCTCCTAATGCTATCCCTTCCCCCTACCCTCTCCCCACAATAGGACCCGTTGTGTGATGCTCCCCTTCCTGTGTCCAAGTGATCCCATTGTTCCCGGCCACCCATTTCACTGGAACATGCCAGGTAGGTACTCACTGAGGACTGTGCCCCCTCAGAGCTGAACCGGTAGGCACCCGAGCTGTTGTAGGTCCCCATAGAGCAGCGGTAGTCGGGGGACCACTGGCTGCCGTAGGAGTTGGAGAAGGTCACGCTGCTGCCGGAAGTGATGGCACCATCCTCATAGTCATCCTGGTCGTAGTCGTAGTCGCCGTCTGGGGAGGGGAGGTCCCCGGCATTCTGGGGCATGCAGTAGGTGGACTCGCCGCTGGAGGAGTTGTGCAGGCTCCCGGAGTCCTGCACTGACGGGGTGAGCAGCACTGTGCTGTCCGCGCTGGGGCTGGTGGGCACCACCGTGTCATTCATGTAGGGGTCCTCCTCCGAAGAGTCGTCGCTGGTCCGGATGCCACTCGTTCGCTGGTCTGAGTGGCCGTGCTCGCTGGGGTTGGGGGAGTCCTTGAAGGCGTCGTCGTCGGCTTCGAAGCCCTCGTCGACCTCCTCCTCTGGGTAGGGCTGGCTGAAGTTGAAGTTGGGCTTCTCCTCGCATGCGCTCTCGGCCAGCTCGCTGGAAAATTCGCTTCCCACAGACAAGGACCGCTCGATATTCCGGACACACTCGTCGATCTCGTCGAAATTGAGGGACTCGAGGAACTCCTGGGCCGCCCTGCACGCTTCCTCCTCCAGCCTGCGGAGCTCCTGGTCCCGCCGCTGCTGCAGCTTCTGCAGGGAGGCCTCGGTCAGCGACAGCTCCTGCTGCTCCTTCATGCGCTGCAGGTCCTCGATTTCTTTCTCCAGACGGAGGATCTCTTCCACCTGCTTGTTTTCCTTCTGTTTCTCCAGTTCACGGGTCAGTTCAGCTTCCTTCTGGCTCTTCTGCAAGGCTTCGAGTTCTTGCTGCTTCCTCGTTTCTTCTTCCTGAGCAGAAGTAGAAGGGAGATTTCAGAAGGCTTCCGTACAAAAGTCCAAGCATAGCTCCCGCTTTGCAACCAGGATGAAATGTGGTCATTACGAGTTGGACTGTGTCCCCATAAAGTCTATAGGTTGAAGTCCTAACCCTCAATACTGCAGAATGTGACTGCATTTGGAGATACGGCTTTTAAAGAGGTGACTAAGTTAAAATGAGGTCACTAGGGTGGGCCCTAATCCAAGCTGACTGGTGTCCTTTTGGGAACAGGAGACTGGGTCACACAGAGCAAAAAGGCTGCGTGAAGACACACTGGAACGGCCACCTGCAAGCCAAGGGGAGGGGCCTCAGAAGAAATCAAACCTAAGGATACCTTGATCTTGCAGTTCCGGCCTCCAGAGCTGGGAGAAAATCAGTTTCCACTGTTTAATCCACCGGTCTGTGGTCTTTGGTCATGGTAGGCCTAGCAAACTAACACGCTGGTTATACTGATTTAGAGAAATTATACTCTTGTGATGCACACTAAAACCTCAGCCATTCACTACGCTTTACCCAACTGTAACGGGTCAGAAACTGCATCATAAACACATCCTCTTAAATTGGCCTTCCTATTATCTTTCTACTTTAATTCGGTTTTGAATCCTAGAGTCCAAGCGTTAGAAGTGGGAAGTAGAAACACGAGAGGCTAAGTCGTCACTGCACTCATTACCTGCTGGGCGCGGAGCTCGGCTTCTCTTCGCTGTCTCTCTCTTTCTCTAAAAATAGTAAAGAAAAAGTGAAAATCAACAACAATAACCCTAGAACCACTTTTCAGAGAGATCTACCTTTTTAAAACAGCTTTGCCAAAGACAGAAAGCTTGAAAGACAGAGCCCCTTCCTCTGGCCATGGACTTATTCTGCGTATGACTAAAAATATTCACAGAACTGGGTCTTTCGTGCTGCCAAGGAATTTTATATTCTAGCCACCAAGAGTTACTGTTTCAAATTGTAGGTTCTGGGGCATCTGCTGGGATTTCTGGCTGCACAGACAGATACCGAGCATAGCACTCAAAATGTATCCTTTTGTTTCATCCCAGCAAGAAAGGTACTGTACCTTTCCTCTTCCTCCCGTTTCTTCTTTTCTTCCTCTTCCTGTTTCTTCTTTTCTTCTTGCTCCCTTTTCTCTGCCAGCAATTGTCTGTAAACTCGACGAGCAATCTGACCTCTGAGTTGCTTCTGGAAAACTATGGCTGCCTTTTTCAGGTGCAAAAATCTCCTCCTCAGAAGGAATGCTCTGTAATTCTTCTGTATTATCACCACACAATACAGGACCTTTCTGTATTGTTTTCTGAAAATGAAAGAAAACAAGGGAATCAGCATTGAAGTAATGAGGCTTTGCGCTATTCAAATGAGCTCACATCAAGGCTGCAAGACAAAAGAGGACCCAGTTTCAGAATGATAGTCTCATTATGGAAACTGGAGAGAACAAGGAGGCCCCTTTGGTCAAAACAAAACAGAAGAAAAACAAAGAAATACTAACAAACAAAAGTAAAGTAAGAAGCCTATCACTATCTTGGCTAAATAAACACATAACCAACCCCTCATGTTGACTTTAAGTAGTTTTGGCAGAAAGTTGGGTAAATAGGTTCCCAAAGAGATCTGATATATTCTCCTGTTCATATAAAAAAAAATCATCACAGCAGGACAGCTTTGTACTTCAGAAAATGTAACATGTAGCATTTCACAGGCACAATGGATGGGACTAAAATGCACATGAAGAGAAGTTGCCTCAGGCCAGGTGCAGTGGCTCACGCCTGTAATCCCAGCACTTTGAGAGGCTGAGGCGGGCGGACAGATCACGAAGGTCAAGAGATTGAGATCATCCTGGTCAACATCGTGAAACCCCATCCCTACTAAAAATATAAAACTTAGCCGGGCGTGGTGGCGGGCACCTGTAGTCCCAGCTACTTGGGAGGCTGAGGCAGGAGAATTACTTGAACGTGGGAGGCGGAGGTTGCAGTGGGCAGCGATCGTGCCATTGTATTCCAGCCTGGAGACAGAGCCAGACTCTGTCTCAAAAAAAAAAAAAAAACAACAACAAAAGAAGTCACCTCATTCCTCAAACAGCTGGAGGATGAGTCTCTATAGCCAAAATAGTAACACCAAGATGAACAGCCAAGCTGCTGTGGCTTCAAGACCTGATGCAGAGGAAGTAGGTAAACAAATTAAATATCAGTAGAAGGCTGGGCACGGTGGCTCACACCTGTAATCCCAGCACGTTGTCAGCCGGGAGGATCCCATGAGCCCAGGAGTTTGAGAGTTTGAGACCCTCCTGGGCAACATGGAGCGACCCATCTCTAAAAAAAAAATTTTTTTTTTTTAATTAGCCAGTCATGGTGGTTTGTGCCTATAGTCCCAACTACTTGGGAGTCTGAGATGGGAGAACTGCTTGAGCCCAGGAGGTCAAGGCTGCAATGAGTCATGATCGTGCCACTGCACTCTAGCCTCAGAGACAGAGTGAGACCCTGTCTCAGACAAATAAATAGATCTCAGTAGAGTTCCCTGATGTCACTGTTCTTTCTACCTGAGATGTCAAAGAGTGCAGAGCTCCCTTTCCTACTTGCTGCCCAGGTCAGGCTAGCTAGGTTTCGGGAGTGGCTGCTTAGGAGGCCTGACCTGAGGCTCCCCTCAATTCGAAAACCTCAGGCCACTCCACTGCAACACACTGGGAAGGAAGGACCCCCTCATGGAGCTTACTGCCTTCTCCCCTCAGCGTGGGGTTCTTACCGTGCCAAGAAGCCCAAGACATGGGCCCGAATCACCATGGCCGCATGGCTCACTTCCTCCTCCCTCCGTTTCTCCAGTTTCTGTTCCAAGGATTCTCGAAGAAAGACCTGCTCAGGAGGGAGTCACATGTCAGAAGCAAAGAACGTGGCCAGCAGAAGGAAGGCATTTCTGAGTCTGAGATATCTTCTGGGGTTAAGGCTTTTTTCTCTAAGTTTGCTCCACCACATGGCCATGCTTTCTAGAATAGTGGTTTTTAAAGATTCCCCCTGTCAGGGGCTAAAACACTTGCAAAATCCAATAAAGATATATCACATGGAAAAACAAAAATGCTGCATAAAAACACAAGTCCCTTTTATGGTTATTGTTACTAGATTCAACAGGCATAAAAGGACTACCAAACTGCTATCTAAGCTTCTAAACACTTAACACATCATGGGCCGGGACAAATAGTTCATGGACCAGCATCGGTCACTACATTGAGTCCATGTAATATGATTCAGAGATACAGAAAGCAGAGGAAGGAAAAGAGGAAGGGAGGGAAGCCAGGAAATTTCTAAAACGTTATTTTGCTTTCATGTGGAAATCCTCTCTTTATGCCTGCTATGTGATTACAATCAGAGTATCTTGGCTTCAAAAACTTAAATGCACTCAAAATATTGACGTTAAGAACATAATTCTGAAAACTGAGTTTAAAATGAAAACTGAATTATTTCAGCTACATCTCAGTTCGGCTATCACAAGCACAGCAGACCCGGGACTAAATAAATTGGAGCTGTTTGCTTGCCTATTTCTGAGAATGGACACTTTCATCCTCTGCTTATCAAACACGTGTGTCAGGTAATTGGCACTTTGTATCAGAATTCCTAGTTTTTGAGAAGATATGAAAATATCAGGACCTTCTCTTGATAAAGTAGCTTTTAATTTTGCCATTTCAGATGTAATACATGCATAAGAAATTTTGAATGACTCCCTAAAACAACCAGTATCAAACATTTTCATGTCTTTTTGTTAACAGTCCACACAGATGCATTTTGGTGTCTCCCCAATTTTTTACTTTATACTTCCATGAGTCATTCTGGCCTAAACTGGTGCATCATGTTCTCCCAATGGCACATTTTTCCAGGTTCTCTGCTCTGTGTCCTCCATGACATTTGGGCACGAAAGCAAATAAAGAGTCCTAGCACCTTGTGACTCACAGCCGTACCTATTCCTGCTCTGGGTAAAACTCCATCACACATCATTCTCCTAGGAAAGCTCTTCATACAATCCTCTCCTTATAATACGATTAATATATTCTGTTGGCTGGGCGCAGTGGCTGACCCCAGTAATCCCAGCACTTCGGGAGGCCGAGGCAGGTGGTTCACCTGAGGTCAGGAGTTGGAGACCAGCCTGGTCAATATGGGGAAATTCTGCCTTTACTAAAAATACAAAAAATCAGCCAGGCATGGTGGCAGGTCCCTGTAATCCCAACGACTTGGGAGGCTGAGGCAGAAGAATAGCTTGAACCTGGGGGTCGGAGGTTGCAGTGAGCCAAGACTGTGCCACTGCACTCCAGCCTGAGCAACAGAGTGAGACTCTGTCTCAAAAAAAGCAACATATATACATATATACTCACACACATATACACACACACTCACACATACTCATATATACACATATATACTCACATATACATATACATACTCATGTATATGAGAGTACATATATATATATCTTCTGTTGGTGCAGAAGCTACAATTGTAAAGTTTGTTGGATGTGATCTTCGTTAAAGATGTTCAGAAATACAGAATTCCCTGAACATATCAAAACCATGTAGCAAAAGCAGTTTTCATCAAGACTGGACTTTAAGGAAGTATTTCAACTTCTCTTTGAGATTTTTGTTTGGTATTACATAACTTACTCTAATGATTTTGCCCTTAGGAGCACTTAAAAGGAAAAGTAATAGCCAAACCTTGGGGAAGGGGGTGGTGGTGACAAAAGACAAAAGTGTCAGTTCTCATGAGCCACACAGCGATGACACGAACAAGTGGAAAACTTTATGAAGGAACAAAGGTCTTCTCCACCATTGGAAGTCAAAAGAAATGTCTTGGTTAGAATCAGAATCAGACAAACACTTGCTTTACTTTTCAGTCCATTAAAAAGACAGCTCTCAAAATAAATATATAAGTAGATTTTTTAAAAAGACAGCTTTCTTCCCCTGCCTATTAAATTATTCTTCCGCATCTTTATTTAAATTCTCCTTCACCAACCTAAAGGGCAAACAAATGGAGAAAATGCTTTTAGGGACCTGTCAGTTTCATTAAGAACATGAACCCTGAATTTAGACAATGACAGAAGGAAAGTGATAGGTTTCGCTGTGTCCCCACTCAAATCTCATCTTGAATTGTAGCTCCCATAATTCCCAGGTGTCATGGGAGGGACCTGGTGGGAGGTAATTGGATCATGGGGGGTGGGTCTTTCCCATGCTGTCCTCATGATAGTAAGTCTCACGAGATCTGATGGTTTTAAAAAGGGGAGTTGCGCTGCACACACTCTCTTGCCTGCTGCCACGTAGGATGTACCTTTACTCTTCCTTCATCTTCGGCCATGATCATGAGGCCTCCCCAGCCATGTGGAACTGTGAGTCCATCAAACCTCTTTTTTTAATAAATTACCCAGTCTCAGTTACGTCTTTATTAGCAGTGTGAGAACAGACTAATACAGAAAGTGTTTATGTGAGCCCTTGTGTCACCTTGCCACGTTCCCAGGACTCAGCCAAGACCAAATTGGCACAACCTACTGACTGGGAATGTGGCATCAAAGCAGGCACCAAAGCAGCTGAGCAAAGGGCAGTGCCCACTCAGCCGCTGCTTGGCTGAACTTGACTCAATAACCAACAGCAACCCTTTCACGTGGCTCTTTTTCACCTTTATCTTCTTAGGTAGCTTAAGATCCTGTGGGTTATTCCAGTACACTGTCTTTATAAAAATACCTCCCGCAGGCTTCACTGACATAGAACTGAAGAAGAAAAGTCTGACACTGAAGTCCAGAGGGTCAGAAAAGTAAAAGTCTTGAGTCTTAAGGAATCCTTGAGGCAGTGGGAAAAACCAAAACCAGGAAGGAGAGGGACCAACTGCCCACCTCAGGCACCGTAAACACAGCTGTTCAGCAGGGAAATAAACTGCAATCTCCTCCCCACGGGCTGTGCCATGGAGCATCCGACAGGCCGCCTCAATTCCTAGTAATGCTTCCCCAGTCCTCTAGGTAAGAATGCTTGCCTTACAAGAACAAACATGTTTTAGATAAGCCAGCCAGTTCAGACGTGGGGCCATGTCTAATTCGCTGCCTTCGACACTGGCCACACTCGCCTGTTGTGTATGGCAGACATTCCTTTACCAGAAGACCAGACGTTCATTAGAGGTTTGAGGCTTTAAATACAAAGACCTTCTGACAGCAAGACACCAAAACACCTGCTCTCCAACACGTAAATCAAACACTGGTCAAGATCAAAGCTATCAAGAGGGCACAATTCAAATCCTTTGATGTTTACATTTACTTCCTAACGTATCTATGGAAAAATACACTTCCATCCAACTTCTACTCCCCACTTTTCACCGATTAAAACTGAACTCCTCTTTAAAAACTTCTTCTTGAATACTTCCTTGATCATTTCAATCCATAGGGATCTCTCTCCTGAAGAAGCTGTTTTCTTGCTCCTTTAAAAAGACTGTACTGCATGATTTAATTCATCCACTGTGTGAATATCTTATCTTCCAAAATAGCAAACTGAGGACAACGCCCATGTCTCTGTGTCCGCTATGCTACACCACGTCCAAAGCCTGCCTTGGGCCTCATTTCCATAATGAAGTGAAGTTGAATTAGTACTTGGAGCCCAGAAGAGATTGTTAATGGCCAGGGTGAGTTTTAATGGTCTCTAATGTCACTCCACTGTAGAAGGCAGTGAGGTGACTCCTTTATAGAGAATGCAATTTTTTTGTTTTTGTTTTTGAGACAAGGTCTCACTCTGTGGCCCAGGCTGCAGTGCAGTGGCATGATCAGGGCTCACTGCAGTCTTGACCTCCTGGGTTCTAGCAATCTTTGCACCCTAGCCACGCGAGTAGCTGGGACTACAGGCACATGCCACCACGCCTGGCTAATTTTTCTGAATTTTAGTAGAGAAAAGGTCTCGCTATGTTTTCCAGGCTGGTCTCAAGACTCCTGGGCTCAAGCGATCCTTCTGCCTCAGCCTCCCAAAGTGCTGGAGTTACAAGCGTGAGCCACTGTGCCTGGCCTGCAATTTCTTTTGATTAAACAAAATCAGAGCAGATTATATTACACTGCCAAGAGATCCACTTGAGCCATTTTCTTCAGAAAGTTTTCCTAAGTAAATAAATGTATGACATCCTGTGTCATCTCTTACAGTTTTTCAGCACTTCTAGACACTGATTAAGCTCAGCACTGTGTAAAATGAACAATCGGCTCTACGTGCTCTACTGGGTGATCGCACAGAAGCCAACAGCAAGACAGCAGGACAGCATATGAAGTCTACATCAGGGCTAAGAAGAGGATGACCTGGGACAACAGAGGAGGGGGCTTACCCCAGCTGTAGGGTACACTGAGGAATGTCCAAAAAGGAGTCCTTTCAAAGTCTACATCCAAGCTAAGACCTAAAGATAAGTTGGCTACAGAAGGTGTGGAGAGTAAGATTCCAGGCAGACAGACCTATCACCTGTGGGGGGCACACCCTCCCAGTGGGTGACACCCCTCTTTAATCTTCCTGAGTGAGGGTGCAATCTGGGACTTGCTTCTAGCCATAGACTGCAGCAAAGGTGATGGGATGTCACTTCCGTGAGAACATTACATCATACAACACTCCGTCCTAAGCTGGAGCATGGGGCTATCCTGCTGGCCTGAAAGAAGTGAGCTGCCATGTCGTGAGGAGGCCACGTGGCAAGGAATTTTGGGGGCTTCTAGGAGCTGCGAGTGGTTCCCAGTCAATGACTAGAAAGAAAACAGGGACTTCAGTCCTACAAAAACACAGGAAAATGAATTTTGCCAATGACCAAGTGAGCCTGGAAGACGCCCTGAGGTCCAGAAAGGAACAAAGCCACAAGATACAGGGACTGCAGGCCTGGGGGACCCTGATCAGAGGACCCAGCTCAGACCCTTAGATACTATGAGATGATCAATGTGTGTTGTTAAAGCCACGAAGTTTGCAGTAATGTATTGCAGAGCAATAGCTAGCTCATGTGATTATCTCTGCATGCCATCTCTACCCTATTTTGTATTTATATCTTAAATCCCCCACCAGTAAAACATTCCCCTAGAGCAGGGAGGTAGGTCCATCATGACTTTTCCTTGCTGAATGGCCAGGAGGTGATGCCTAAGTACTTGTCATCAATCTCACATTGGTCAAACCGCAAGACATACGTCTCTCTCTCCCCGCTTTCTCCCTCTTTCCTTTCCTCTTTTTATAAAGCAAACGAACTCCTAAATTAAAAATAGCATACTACGAGTGGAAGCTTTAAAATATTTCTGACATTGTACTGCTGTGTGTAAGGGCAGAAGGATTGGGAATGAGGATTCGTTCTTCGAGGACACACGTGTCCTCAGCTGCCTGCATTTCTGTGTCGAGTCACATTGCTGTCTCTCCCATGTGACAAGTCACTGGAGGTGGGTGGGGAATGAGAGTGGAAGCCCAACGAGGTTCTTGGCAGTTCCCTGATCCAGAAAGAAGTCATACAACAAATTTTATGACTAATTTTTTATGTTCAGGCCAGACCGCCCACTACTCTGCTCCTATCTGGAAAAGGGGATTAAGGAGCCTCTGCCCCAACAGCATCTTCAAAAGCAGATTTTCCTTTTCGCTTTCTGGACTGAGTTTTTGACAACTGAAAGGATTTCAGACGGGTTACTGATTTTTTGCTCCGTCACTGCTCTGGTTGCAGGGATAAAAGCCAATATTTGAATTACAGAAAGTTAGAAGGGTCTGGGGTATCGTTTCTTAGACACTGGGGGCTGCCTCATACTTCCAAAGCACTGCTACTTGTCTGCCAACATTTGTTGACTGCCTGAACAAATATACACACACACCAACAATTAGGATGAGACGTTTCAATGCGTTCTCTAAGGAAACAGAATCCCTGACAAGTCAAGGACTTCAAATAAAATAGTAACTGTTCGGGAGACAAAATGTTACGGTAGGCATGACAACAGGAGTATCCTCCTAATGTGAAAGAACAATTGTGTAGCAGTGTCACAGAACCCTAAACCCCGTGAGCATCGCCCCGAGATCTGTCGGGGATTCGGTGGGAGTTACTCTTTTCCCGCATCGTACCTTCGTCTTCCCCAGCTGCCACTCGCTGTTGGAGGCATCGTAGAGCTGCAGCAGGCTCGTGCACTTCCCTCGGACGTCCTCAGGCAGAGCCAGATTCCTCATCAGCACTTTATACCTGCAACGGAAAGACACACAGGGTCACCTTCTGCGATGGTTCCCTGTTTTCTCCAATCCCTTTGAAAAGAAAGAGAATCCAATCCAGCTCCCTCTTGCCTTTTGTAAAAGTCCTGAAAGGGTCTTCGGACCGCATACCCAGCTTTGCGGATTCTCACAGTCTCCAGCATCCCCGAGTACCGCAGCTGGTTCAGCACAACTGCCTGGTCAAACTGGTCTGGCATCTAAACCATGCAAAAAAAGATGGGATACCATTAGAAAAAATGGAATTAGATAAGGCAGACTTAATAAAGCTACCTCCATCATTGGTTTACCCCTGCTTCAAAACACATATAAGAGTCTTGAACCTACACAGAAATACAGACTAGCACAGGAACCCCAGTGGAACCAACACCTCGCTTTAACAACCATCAACCTCTGCCAATCCTGCCCCATCCACAAGCTACTTCCTCCCTCCCCTTATGTTTAAGAAAATCCCAGCCGGACACGGTGGCTCATGCCTGTAATCCCAGCACTTTGGGAGGCTGAGGTGGGCAAATCATGAGGTCAGGAGTTCGAGACCAGCCTGGCCAGTATGGTGAAACCCTGTCTCTACTAAAAATACAAAAATTAGCCAGGCGTGGTGGCGCACGCCCGTAGTCCCAGCTACCGGGAGGCTGAGGCAGAAGAATCACTTGAACCCAGGAGGCAGAGGCTGCAGTGAGCTGAGATGGTGCCACTGCACTCCAGCCTGGCGACAGAGTTGTCTCAAAGAAAAAAAAAAAGAAAAGAAAAAAAAAAAGAAAAGAAAATCCCAAGCTTCACATCATCTCATTTGCAAAGATTCTACTATATGTCATGTGTTAATATAACACTATTATCATATCTTTAAAGATATCAGTAATTCCTTTATATTAATATCCATGTTCACATTTCTGGCTGTATCACAAATATCATAAAGGTACCACCACTTTAAAATCTATTTTTTCCCCAAAGAATCTAAAGTGTCATACAAATGTCACTTCATTTTACTTTTTAAATTTGAATTCAAAGGCATTTTTTACCTAAGAACACAGTGACTCGGTGAGGGGCGGATACCCACACTGCGGCAGGTGGGGTGGGGGTGGGGGTGGGGGTGGAGAAGGGAGACGACCATGCTAGCCAGAGGAGAAGACACAGGAGTGAAAAAAGAGTTTGACTTTGCTCAAATTCTAGTCAAATACTTATTCACTGAGATCTCCATACTCTGATCACTAAATAAGTAAGCCCGAGAACATACAAATTAAAGACAGGGGAAATCAGACCAAGACTTAATGTTCTGAAATGTGTTCTTTTATTTGCTCAGCTGCCAAACAAACTGGCACTGGGGCCAGGACAATAGGTTTTCAGGGGAAAACAAAAAAGTGGGCCATTTAGGAACTCATGGGGACAGTGGTTTGGTTTTTTAGTCCACCCACCCACATTCCCTTTAATTAAGCTGCACGTTGTTATCCCACACAACTGTGAATACAATGACAAAAAAATAGTGCTATAGGACCTAACTGGTAAAAAACACAAGAATGCAAAGTGGCTTAACAAGAATGCAAAGTGGCTTAATTTGTGACCTTTAACAATGCAGTCATTAACACAAAATTAGACATAAAGCCATATTATTCCACAAGCTTTCAAAACTGGCAAAAAAAAAAATAAATGTAAAGAATGCTTTGCAACTGTCCCTCACAGCTTTTGATGGAATAGCTGCCATCAGCCCTAGTGGGCTGACTTCTCTCACATTTAATTTCTTCTACAAACACTGTGGTCAAATTGTCTTTACTTAGCAGTCCAAGTGCAGCCAGCAAATTAGGGCAAACGTCCAAAGAACTGTGGTTCTCTGTTTTTAGTCTTGATTAAATTATCCATAGAAAAGTAAGAAAAGCATAAAAATATGAAAACAAAATTACCCTTGGTGACTCTTACGCCATCTCTCTGGATTTAAAAATGCGGGCTCGGGGGTGGCTGACTGTTCTGAAGGCATTTGGTTACAACGCTTCTGTGAGATTTATTTGGGAATATAATCTAACCAGCACCAAAGACTAGTACAGAGCAAATATAAAAGGAACATCGAATCAAGTATCAGACTTACTCAACTTTGTTAAATTTATACTACCAGAGAAGCCTTCTAAATTTAATATTTAATCACTTGAGGCTCAAAAGACTTTCATCCAAAATATCTCTATCTCAGGCTTTCACTGTTCCCGACCCCCTCTTTTCTCCCAGTCTCTACTGAACAAAGTCCGTACAATTCCCCAGTCCGGCACTCGAGTTATTAAAACTGAAGATATTACACCAAAAGGGCCTCTCCATCCAAAAAGTTCACCCACACTCACCATCTTCCTGCCTCTCCGAGGGGCATTGCACCTTCAGTTTGGCTCTTGGGCCAAAATTCGTATGGAAAACAACGGCCACGCTGACCTTTTCCCCACAGCTAAAGACACGGAACAATAATGAACACCATTCCTGCGCTTTAAAAAGTGCCCAGTCGCCATGACAACCCCTTCCATTCTCGGGCTAATTAGTGTGGTGTGGTTGTAGGATTTGACACAGCCCGGGGAGGGGAGGGAGGGAGCCAGGAGCTGTTGCGAGTTCCAGGCTCCCATTGAGAGTGACTCTGCCCCTTCCCAGTAACTTAACCAGGGGAGGGGCATCTATAGGCTGATTGTCGCCCTAGGCAACCCACCCTGCCATCACGAGGCGGGTAGACCTGGATTTCCACCGGTGGTTCTCTTTTCAGCTGCAATTTCCTTTTCTGGTGAATTCAATGTTCGAAGATGACACAGCTGGAGGCTGGACAAGGCACAACTTAAAGGCATTTCGCCTTTCAAAACTTCGCTATTACGCTGTCTCCACTGGTAACTAGTTTTCCAGAACCTGGGCTCACTCCCACAAAGACTGCCTGCAGTGTACCAACAGGGAAGTCTTGATGGCAACAAATAGGTTGGAGTTTGGAAGAAACAGCCTCTAACCCAGGGCAATTACAGTCACCTGATCCGTTTACTGAATATTTACTGAACACCTACTATGTGCAAGGTTTTGTAATTCATGATCGGGGAAGATTTTTTTTTTAAAAAGGTGGAAGCCGTGTTTTGTTTCTAAGGACCCTGCAATTTAGGAGGGTGGACAGGTACATCAGTACTTATGTAGCGGAAAGCCTAATATCAGACTATAAAGATTAAAATTAAGTTCCTTGAGAATATAGGAGAGAGAAAAATACTGAGGGAGCATGGGAAGTGCACAGATTTGAACTAGAGCTTGGAATCTTAAAATGCTGGAGGGAAGGGGCATTCTCCGCAGGAAAAAAAAAAAAAAAAAATAGGAAGAAAAGCCAAGAGGAACCTGGCAGGTTCAGTCAACAGGATGGGATGGAACAGAGGGAGGCGGGAAGGACCTGGGTGGAAGATGGATGCATGGTTCTTGTATTCAAGATAAGGAGGAGTCACAAGGAGTCACTGGAGGCTCGCAGTAGAGACAAACAGGGTCAGACCTGTGCTGTGTAAGGATCCCCTTGGTGGCAGCAACAACACTAGGAGCAAGACTATCCCCAAACGGGCGGCGGCGGGTATATTCTGATACCACGCACGTTGTAAAAAGGTCATGCAGCCATTAAAAAAATAAGACCGGCCGGCCGTGGTGGCTCACACCTGTAATCCCAGCACTTTGGGAGGCCGAGATGGGCGGATCACAAGGTCAGGAGATCGAGACCATCCTGGCTAACATGGTGAAACCACATCTCTACTAAAAATACAAAAAAATTAGCCAGGTGTGGTGGCGGGCGCCTGTAGTCCCAGCTACTCAGGAGGCTGAGGCAGGAGAATGGCGTGAACCCGGGAGGCGGAGCTTGCAGTGAGCCAAGCTCACACCACTGCACTCCAGCCTGGGCGACAGAGCGAGACTCCGTCTCAAAAAAAAAAAAAAGACCAAACGCAGGAGATTGAGACCATCCTGGCTAACACGGTGAAACCCCATCTCTACTAAAACTACAAAAACAAAATTAGCTGGGCATGGTTGGTGGGCGCCTGTAGTCCCAGCTACTCAG
Source organism: Macaca thibetana thibetana (assembly GCF_024542745.1). NCBI lineage: Eukaryota > Metazoa > Chordata > Mammalia > Primates > Cercopithecidae > Macaca > Macaca thibetana. Next base: position 159,768,213 of record NC_065583.1, on the reverse strand, counting down.
GAGGCTGAGGCGGGAGAACGGTGTGAACCCAGGAGGCGGAGCTTGCAGTGAGCCGAGATCACACCACTGCACTCCAGCCTGGGCGACAGAGCGAGACTCCGTCTCAAAAGAAAAAAAATTGTAGTGGGGAGTGGCGATGGTTACTGGGTACAAAAAATAGTTAGAAAGAATGAATATTTAGTATCTGATGGCACAACAGGGTGACTACAGCCAATAATAATTTAATTGTATATTTCAAAATAACTAAAAGTATAGCTGGACTGTTTGTAACACAAAGGATAAATGCTTGAGAGGGTAGATACTCCATCTACCCTGATGTGATTACTATGCATCATATGCCTGTATCAAAATACCTCATACACCCCACCCCATCAGTACACGACAAAAATAAATTTAAAAAAATTTTTAAAAGAACAAAATAGGGCAATTGGACAAAAAAAAAGATCAAATTCAAGACATACCGACTGAATCTAGGGCCATTCATAAGGTATTATTGAGTGAAAAAACAAGCTAGAAAGAATCTTTCTTAAAAAAAAAAATAAAGACCACTCCTCTCCAAAAATCCCTGCTCTAGCTATATATATGCATCTAAATGTAGTCATGTACCGCATAATGATGTTTCAGTCAACAACAGACTACAGATACGGCAATGGTGCCATAAGACTGAAATGCTGTATTTATTTATTTATTTATTTTTTGAGACAGGGTCTCACTCTGTCACCCAGCCTGGAGTTCAGTGGTACGATCTCAGCTCACTGCAACCTCCGCCTCCCGGGTCCAAGCAATTCTCATGCTTCAGCCTCCCAAGTGGCTCAGCTTAAAGGTGTCCACCACCACACCTGGCAAGTTTCGGTATTTTTCATAAAGATGGGGTTTCACCATGTTGGCCAGGTTAGTCTCGAACTTCTGACCTCAGGAGATCTGCCCACCTCAGCCTCCCAAAGTGCTGGGATTACAGACGTGAGCCACCACACCCAGACTGTAACACCGTATTTTTATTGTGCCTTTTCTATGTGTAGGTATGTTTAGATACAGATACTTAACGCTGTGGTACAGCTGCCCATAGTCTTGTACAGTAACATGCTGTACAGGATTGCAGCCTAGAAACAATGGGCCACACCATATTGCTAGGAGTGTCGTAGGCTACCCCATCTAGGTTTGTGGGAGTGCACTCTATGATGTTTGCACAATGACGAAGAGAAATAGACACAAGCTAGGTTGTTACTGAGTGGCGGTTGCAGGTAGGAGAGATCCAGCTCAGAAAAAACGGGAAAGAAAAAAGACTGCACTAAAAGAAGGAAACAGTCACATTCGTCATGGGAAATTTTCTGTAGGATTTTATCTTTGAAGAAATTTTAAAGTAACATTTTTTTTTTGAGACAGAGTCTCGCTCTGTCGCCCAGGCTGGAGTGCAGTGGCGAGATCTCTGATCACTGCAAGCTCCGCCTCCCGGGTTCACGCCATTCTCCTGCCTCAGCCTCCCGAGTAGCTGGGACTACAGGCGCCCGCCAGCACGCCCAGCTCATTTTCTTTTTGTATTTTTAGTAGAGACGGGGTTTCACTGTGTTAGCCAGGATGGTCTCAATCTCCTAACCTTGTGATCCACCTGCCTCGGCCTCCCAAAGTGCTAGGATTACAGGCGTGAGCTACCACGCCCTGCCTCAAAATAGCATTTTTTACAGAAACAAGCAGATAGAGGGTTGTGGAGGTCCTGCATGGAACAGGGTGAAATAGGAAAGGCTGAGTAGATGCTGCACGCGGGGTAGGGGGACGACTTTTAAGTGGAAACAGCCTGCCCAATGTCCAGGAGCCAATGAATGGAGAAAACAGATTTGGCATATATCATTATCGTGTATATAAAATGCACATATCAATGCAACATTAACCTGCCATACAAGGGAATGAAGTCTTGACACATACAACAAGATGGATGAGCCTTGACGACATTATGCTAAGGGAAAAACCAGTCACAGTTACAAAACACACACATTACATGATTCCATTCATACAGACGATGTCTGAAACAGGGAAACCTATACAAACAGGAAGTTGATTCTGGTAGTTGCATGGGGACAGGGACACAGGAAACTGGGTGACTAAAAGGCAAGGTTTTTTTTGTTTGGTTTGGTTTTTGGTTTTTTCTGAGACGGAGTTTCGCTCTTGTTGCCCAGGCTGGAATGCAACGGTGCAATCTCGGCTCACCACAACCTCTGCCTTCTGGTTTCAAGCCATTCTCCTGCCTCACCCTCCTGAGTAGCTGGGATTACAGGCATGTGTCACCACACCTGGCTAATTTTGTATTTTTAGTAGAGATGAGGTTTCTCCATGTTAGTCAGGCTGGTCTCGAACTCCCAACCTCAAGTAATCCGCCTGCCTCCACCTCCCAAAGTGCTGGGATTACAGGCATGAGCCACCGCACCCAGCCTGGGGGTTTCTTTTTGAGGTGATGAGAATGTTCTAAAATTGACTCTGGTGATGGCTGCACATAGCTGTAAAAAATTTTAAAACTCACGGAATTGCACATTTTAAACAAGGCAATTACATGACATAAGAACCGTATCTCAAAAAAGCTGTTAAAAATTTTTGTTAAGTACATTAAGGCCAGGCGTGGTGGCTCATGCTTGTAATCCCAGTACTTTGGGAGGCCGAGGTAGGTGGATCGCCTGAGGTCAGCAGTTCAAGACCAGCCTGACCAATATGGTGAAACCCTGTCTCTACGAAAAATACAAAAATCAGCTGAGCATGGTGGCGTGCGCCTGTAGTCCCAGCTACTTGGGAGGCTGAGGCAGGAGAACTGCTTGAACCCAGGAGGCGGAGGTTACAGTGAGCCGAGATCGTGCCACTGCAACCCAGCCTGGGCAACAGAGCGACGCTCCATCTCGAAAAAAAAAAGTACATTAAGTACCAGTGTAACACTGAGGCATTTAAAATGGACAAGAAATGGATGGAAGAGAAAGTCTGCATTCTGGAGACAGGATGAAATCTATGTAGTTTTAATGTATACTTTGGATAATTTAATCCTACCAAGAATAATTAGAAATACTTATTTCCATACAATCTGAAAAATACGATTTCAGAATGTCTACATGATTAATAATGATTAATAACGGGGCACGCTAAACCCTCTACAAAAATCAATTACAGGCAAACCTTACCTCCTGCAGCTTAAAATTTAGATAAAGGACAACAGAGGTGCTGACAAACAGGGACACCAACAACAGGGAGGGTGCTTCCTAATGAAGACAGACATGCATTTATTTATGCATCAACGAATCCAATTGCGCTGAACATTACCGAGCCTTCCATAATTTCATGAACAGTGCATGACGATAAGAAGTATGACAGCGGATTTGGAAACAGCCATTTGCCGATGGTAAGGGGACATTCAATCTGTGCTTATTTAATGAAAGAAAATACAGTGAGTTTATTACCCGTGGACCGTTAAAGTTCTAATGTTTTTCAGCATTTGAGAATCTCACAAAAACCAACCAAGGCATCCTGAGAAGAGCCCAGGAAGGGGTGGCTGGGGGTGGTAGGAATCCAGCGTGTCACACAGGGGCCATGGGTTTTTCCAGAGCCAGACAGGATTTTAGGGAAAAGCCATTTTGTAGATGAGGAGACTGGAAATAAGGAAGGCAAAATGACTTGTTCAAACCGGTTATTTGTTTTGAGATGAAGTCTCACTCTTGTCACCCAGGCTGGAGTGCAGTGGTGCGATCTTGGCCCACTGTAACTTCTGCCTCTCAGGGTCAAGCAATTCTCCTGCCTGAGTCTCCCAAGTGGGTAGCTGGGATTACAGGCGTGTGGCACCACACCTGGCTAATTTTGTATTTTCAGCAGAGATGGGGTTTTCCTATGTTGGCCAGACTGGTCTTGAACTCCTGACCTCAGGTGATCGACGCACCTCAGCCTCCCAAAGTGCCGGGATTACAGGCTTGAGCCACCCTACGCGGCCTCAAACTGGTTTTAACATTTGCTTAAACCAAGAAGTTAAAAAGTCTCAAAGAGCTTTGTGTTCCTGAAAACTAGCAGGTAAATCAAACTTGTATGCATCAAACCTACTGGCACATTATAAAACTGGGATATATTTCCATGGGATATAATTCTGAAAGGAATGAAAACTTCTTTAGGGAAAAGATTAAGTGGAACCTAGGCAGAGAATGTGGTCTATACGGTATCATTCCCACCAGCAATCAGTCTTCTGGAAACACAGACATTCTCTGGAGATTTAAGCACAAGGAACATTCTTAGAGATCAACTTGTCAGGTACTGACTTGGTCTAATACAGGTGACTTCAAGATCACAATTTTAAGGGCCAAGACCACATTGATAAGAAATCAGTTTGCTACATTGTGAGTTCAGCCAAACATCTGCATATGGAAGCAACTAGTGAATAAAGAAGGGCTTTTAGAAAATCAAATTGCAAACTGAGCAAATCCACCTCTGGTTACTCCCATAAACACAGACAACAGCTGACCATATCCTTACTTCACGTATCAACCTCTGATGGCTGACAAATAATTCAACTGTTCATTGACCCACGGGGGATTTAACTCCATTTGCATCTCTTAACCCCTCCTTGGATGCCTGCTAAGGGCAGGCGTCTGAGCACGAGATGACACACCACAGTGGACAAGGGACACACTGGGAGCATGTGGCACTGTATCCCGAGGATCATGCCCTGCATTTGACAACGTATTTAATAACGACTGCTTCTGCTTTAATAACAAATATCAAATACAATGTGACAACTCGTTGGGTGCTTCTGAACATGTTATAATTTATTTCTAGAGTGGATCCTTTCCTATCTGTTTTTGGAGAGAATGTATTCAAAGTCTAAAACTTTCATGTGATCATAATGTCTTGGAGATTATGTAAATGTAAATGATTATTTCAATCAACTAAAAATGTTTATTACGGCCAGGCACGGTGGCTCACGCCTATAATCCCAGCACTTTGGGAGAACGAGGTGGGGCCTCGTTCTCCTGAGGCCAGGAGTTCAAGACCAGCCTGACCAGCCCGGAGAAACCCCATCTCCACTAAAAATATAAAAATTAGCTGGGCGTGGCGGTGCATGCCTGTCACCCCAGGTACTCGGGAAGCTGAGGCAGAAGAATCACCTGAACCCAGGAGGCAGAGGTTGCAGTGGGCCAAGATCGCACCATTGCACTCCAGCCTGGGCAACAGGAGCGAAACTCTGTCTCTAAATAAATAAATAAATAAATAAATAAATGTGTATGTATGTATTAGAAGCCTCCCATAGACTAAGCACTCACACAAACAACTAATGGTATGGGATGTCCGGGAGCAAACCCAGTCCCTGCTCTGCCCTGACAAATGCAGGCCCTCTCCAGATCAGATCTGCTTAGGATGCAAAATGGTAGAGAGTCCGAGATCTGGCAACACAGGAGATCCTCAAAGACCTGACGAGCAGCCCCAGAAAGCCAAACAAAGGAGCTGAGCATCACACCAACAATACGTCAATTGCCTTTACTGCCTTAACTTGGGAGCTTATTTAAAAAAATTTTTTTGAAGACTTTATGTCTTGTAAAACCTAAAAAACCTCCACATTGCTAGACTATTTCTCAAAGTGAGTGGTACTGCTTTCAAAATTTAGAGTTCTACTTTTCCATATTATATTATATTATATTATATTATGTTAGTTTTTGAGACGGAGTCTTGCTGTGTCGCCCAGGCTGGAATGCACTGGCGCAATCTTGGCTCACTGTGACCTCCGCCTCCCAGGTTCAAGTGATTCTCTTGCCTCAGCCTCCCAAGGAGGTGGGAATACAGGCGCCTGCCACCACGCCCGGCTAATTTTTTGTATTTTTAGTAGAGACGGGGTTTCACCATGTTAGCCAGGATGGTCTCCATCTCCTGATCTCGTGATCCGCCCGTCTCTGCCTCCCAAATTGCTGGGATTACAGGTGTGATCCACCGCGCCCAGCCTCCACATTGTATTTTTTAATGGCACCTGACCTACTTTAAATGAAATACTTTAAACTTCACATACATATTGGGTCTGCAACTGAGGGACTCAGTGCACAGTTCATATTATGGAGGATTAGTCTGCCACTATCTTAAGAAACATAAAATATGTTAATTATGTAATAAGAAAAGCCATTACATGATTCTTTAGATAAGTGAATACTGTATGTGTGGGCAAGAGGCACTGCTACAGAGAGGATTTAAAATATTAGGTATATTTGTATTTGCATTTCCATATGGGATATACCTCTACCCCATTTAACTTTAAACACAAACAACTTTATCTTCTGATAACCCCTCTTCAACTTTAAGAAGTTAAAGAATTACCCAAAGACAATTATGCTACATAACAAAGTATCATTCCCAGTCCTGCAACTACTAAGAAAGCCTCACCACAAGACTCCCATCCCCTCCTCTTGCTGATTCACAAAGAACTCTGCAAGGAATCTCAGTCTATTTGCTTTCTTTGCTACAATAAACTCTCAAAGAGTGGTGAATAAATATTCTCAGATAAGAAGTTTATCATGCTTTGAACAATGTTCAAAAGCATCGTTACTAAAGCAGCAATATAACTTTCCTGACCTTGCACAGAAGGTAAATAAAAGTGAATTCAACTGGAGACAAAAGTCCTCTGTACTTACATCAGTCATTTCACTCCGGGCCTGTTAAACACTTTACACAGTGGTTGCTACTTGCTAATTTTCACATTTTGAGAAAAGAGGCAGAAACTAATTTCCCCTAGAGAAGAGGCAAACCCACCAGGTGAGGAACAGGAACGTAATAAGCAGGGCCTGACTGGTGAGCGAGCTGAGTCAGTCCTGGAGTCAGACTGTAGGGCCTGCACATTTCTCACTCACCAAGTACAACCTTCAACCCACATATCCGCTGAGACTAAGTACAGCTGTCACCCTGAGCAAGGACACTCACATTCTGTTACAGCTGCAGGCGCTTACCTCGGACCCACACAAACCTCAACTACCTCATGGGAAAGGAAACACTGGAACAGAAATAACATGCACACATACATGTCAATCTTTCCAAGGCACAGCTCTGACTGTATCACAGCCCTGTTCACACACAGCCAGCATATGCCACTTTAAGACAAAGGCCTTCCATTTCCCATTCGAGGTCCTCACGGTGTGGCTCCAATTTACCTTCCCAGTCAATACACCCCTACACAAATCCTACCGTTTAGTCCGACTATGGATCATTCTAGTTGTTTCTTGACTAAAATGCTCACTTCCTGTCTTCACCTCAGCTGAAACTGGCCTCTCCACCTGAAATGTACCATCTGTTGAGCCTGATGGATCTTTTAGGTGTCTCTCGAATGCTCCCTCCTCCATAAAACTGTTCTGATGCATCCCACAGGTGCCATCCATGATGTTCCTCACCCATGGGTTCCCAGCACACGATGTGCTTGCATGAGGATGTGACCCCTGGTCACGCTCTTTTCCAGGGTAAGCATGTCCACGTGAACTCCCCATTAAATTATACATTATCTCAGGGGACAGCCTGAATTCTATGAATGTCTCAGTTTACTACATTGCCTGGCGTGGGACCCTACGTTATCAGATACGCTCTCCCTTATGCTGGTGTATTTGCATGAACAAAATTGTGGTTCTGTTTACAGCTGTTTCTAATATATTTGTTTAACTAACATTAAATAGGTTTTGCCTCTCTTGCAGATTTTTGAGAAATGAGAATGATTTTTGCTTTTTAAAAAGTATGTGGACCTACACAACTATAATTAACTGATTTTTGAGAAACGTGCAAAGGCAATTACAGAAAGGACAGTCTTTCTAACAAATGGTGCTAAAATAATTGGACATCAATATGCAAAGATATAATCTAGATGCGGACATTACAACCTTCACAAGAATTAAGTAAATCATAGACCTATGTATGCAATGTAAATCACAAAACTACGAAACTCCTAGACGATAACATAGGAAATAATCTAGGTGGCTTTGGGGATAACTTTGATACAACGACAAAAGCATGTTCCATGGAGGAAAAAATGGAAATGTAGGATTTCATTAAAATTAAAAACTTTTCTTCTGAGAAAGATGCTGTGAAGGCAACGAAAGACAAGTAACAGACTGAAAAATTGTGGAAAATACACACTAAGAAAGACTGTATCAAAAATTTACAAAGAACACTTAAAACTAAACAATATGAAAATCCAATTTTTAAAATAAGCGAAAGATCTGAAGAGACACTTCACCAAAGAAGATAGGCTAATAAGCATATGAAAAGGTATCACCTGTCACTGGGGAATTAAAAATTAAAACAATAATGAAGTACCACTACATACTTATTAGAATGCTTAAAATCCAGAAAACTGACAATATCAAATGCTGGCAAAAATGTGGAGCAACAAGAACTCTCACCCAGAACTGGCAGGAATGCAAAATGGTACCGTCAATTTGGAAGACAGTTTCTTAAAAGCTGAACACAGTCTGAACACACCATTCAGCAACTGCCCTCTCATGTATTTTCCCATTTAGGCAAAAACTTATGTCCACACAAAAATGTGCACAGAAATGTTTATAGCATCTTTGTTCCTAACTGCCAAAAACTGGAAGCAATCAAGACATCCTTCAACAGGTGAACGGACAAAGAAACTACGGTATATCCATACAATGTAATATGATTCAAAAGCTATCAAGCCACAAAAAGACGAGGAGGAACCTCAAGTGCATACATAGTGCTAGGTGAAAGATGTCAGTCTGAAATGGCTATATACTATTTGACTCCAATTATATGACATCCAGAAAGAGACACAACTTCAGAGACAGTAGAACAATCAGTGGTTGCCAGGAATCGGGGGAAGGATGAAGAACTAAAGCACAGAGGAATTTTAGGGAAGTGACACTATTCTGGGTGATCCTGTAATGGTGGATACATGGCATCATGCATTTGTCAAAACTCACAGGAATAAACCTTTGGGGAAACCAAGAAATAATGTAGATTGTCACAAGAGAATCTAAATGACTCGACCTTACTAAACAGGGTGGGGGAAAAGATGCTGACTTAAATAACTCTGGAAACATATAGAGTCTGTAAGACTAAAAGCAAAAAGAACTGCATTTAAGCACTGTACTATAGCTGATAAAGTTGTTTACCCCAGGGGTATGGGGTCACAACTCTGATACCACTGTACATGTACACTGGAATTAAACAAATAAATTAATGGCAGATGATGGGAGCCAGGTTTCTTACTGTTGGGAGTGAGAATTTTGCAAGAAAACCTAAGTGAAACCAATTCTGTCCAACTGGATTTGATTTACTGTCATGAAAACAGCACAGAAAATCTCAGGGTCCTGACACTGGTTCAAATGACTCTGAAGGAAGCCAGCATAAGGTCCAAGTAGTTCTCACAATGTGTTTCTAGAGAACATGCCCAAAACGCAGCTTGAAACCCAGTTATTTTTTTTAATGACTCACATGACACGACTGGAATGTGTTTTTATGGGGGTTCCACTGCAAGACGTAACGAAGTAACTCTTCAGTATAGTGTTTAATGAGAAGGGATACAAAAGAAATTGGGAGGTTACAGCCATCTCTTTTTCCCCACTAACTAATCTGTTGTTGTTAAATGAAAACACAATACATGCAAAGGATCTGGGTGTATATGTGCATATATAATACATATACATACATACATATACCAAAAAGTATCTGCATAAAAACCTCACAGCTCTCCTGGGGAAAACCACTTGTACTAGTTTCCTGTGCCTCCTTCAGGCACAGTCGATGCATGTATAAACACAGTATGCATGTGTGTGTATATGCATGCTCACATGTGTGTGCAGATAAATACATACATTGCTTTTTTAAAACCGCAAATGAAAGTGTTCCACATTTTGCTTTTCTTACCTAACAGAAACTTAGAGACAGTTAACCTGTCAGGATATACAGTTCTTTCACCTTCTTCTTTTTTTTTTTTTTTTTGGAGACAGAGTCTCCCTCTGTCGCCCAGGCTGGAGTGCAGCAGCATGATCTTGGCACACTGCAACCTGTCTCCCAGGTTCAAGCGATTCTCCTGCCTTAGTGTCCTGAGTAGCTGGGATTACAGACGTGCACCACCATACCCAGCTAATTTTGCTAATTTTTGTGTTTCTAGTACAGACGGGGTTTCACCATGTTGGCCAGGCTGGTCTCGAACTCCTGACCTTGTGATCTGCCCACCTCGCCCTCCCAAAATGCTGGGATTATAGGAGCAAGCCACGGTGCCCAGCCAAAATGCTACATCTTAAATTGAAAATCAAGTAATAAAAATAGCAACTACCCAGTCCTTGAACAGGGGCTATGTTTCTACCATTGAACTGAGCACTTTACATGTGCCACTTAATCTTTACAGCTACTCTATGAATTAAATCAGTCCATGATGATAAAATTAAATGTGTGATATAAATTTTTAAAACAGCAATCGTATGGGAAATGCTGTCAGCTAATATTTCCATAACACTCTACAATTTCCAAAGTACTTTACCTACAATTTGCTCTATCACCCTGTGAGGTGGGTAGGGCAGCCATTAGCATTTTCATTAAATAGGGTCAAAGAATGTCGTGTGACCTGAGTCATATTATACGGCAATTACCAGGCCAGAGGAGCAACAAGCACGCATTTTTGTGCGTGTGTGAGACAGAGTCTCACTCTGTCACCCATGCTGGAGCACAGTGGTGTGATCTCGGCTCACTGCAACCTCCGCTTCCTGGGTTCAAGCGAATCTCCTGCCTCAGCCTCCCGAGTAGCTAGGATTATAAGCGCATGCTGCCACACCAGACTAATTTTTGTATTTTCAGTAGAGACGGACGACCTTGTTGGCCAGGCTGGTCTCAAACTCCTGACCTCAGGTGATCTGCCCGCCTCGGCCTCCCAAAGTGCTGGGATCACAGGTGTAAGCCACCATGCCCAGCCCACTCAAGTATGTTAACATTAAATCCTTGCAGATCATGCCAGATCTCCCCTAGAGTGCAGGAGCACATCCATTAACTGACAAGTTCATGTCCAAAGTGACACCATATGAGTGGCCACTATGGTCATCTGTGGACAATAACAAGTCAGCGTGGTTCCATTCTGGCACACAGGTTCGTCTGTATGTATGGATCTCTGTGGTGGTGGTGGTGGTGGTGATGGTGGTGATAGTAGTACTAACACCACTAGTAGTAACAGTACAAGTAGTACTTCCAGCAGCAACATTAGTGACAGAGGAATAACAAAATAACGAAAGCTAACATGTACCAAGGGCTTACTGTGTTATCTTTCATTTAATTTTAGCAACTCTATGAGGTAGACATTATTGTCATCCCCATTCTACAGATGCATACCCTGAAGTGCAGGGTGGTTAATTAACTGTCTGGGGTCACAAGGCTCATGCTTAACTAACACAGCCGAGCTTCAAATCCAGGCATTGTGACAGCCAAGCCAGCACTAAGCACCACTAGCTATGTTGCTCTTCCTGAAAGGTGCAAATTCAGGAACGGGGGAGTTCCTGCAGTTCCAACGTATTCATTACTTAACAATGGAGTATACTTCCTGGTACATATTTCCTGAATATTTCTGAATGAATTTCATCACAATAGCTATCTTGGTAGCAGCCCAAAATAGAAATCAGCTTCTGAGCATTAAAACCCACACGAGATGATACATTTAATTAGAGTGAGGGCTTGTAAACTGCAGCCTGCCAGCCATATCCGGCCCGCCACCTGTTTTTGTAAATAAAGTTTTATTGGAACACAGCCAGACATTGTCTGTGACCACTTCCACAATACAATAGCAAAGCCTAAAATACTTACTATCTTGCCAGTTACAGAAAAAGTTTACCGATCTCTGAGTTAGAGAATAAAAGCCAAACAGGGTGCTCAACTGGTGCAAACTGAGTTGTGCTCTAGAGATAATTACACACCAGATTTCAAAAATCTAGTATGAAAAAAATAATGCAAAGTATCTCATTAATCATTCTGAAATTTATTACAGGTTGAAACGATAACATTTTGGATATAGTAAAAAAAAAAAAAAAAAAAAAGCTAAAACTGCTTTCCCAAAAAAACAATTTTTTTTTACGCTTTTAAATGTGGCTACTGGAAAACCTAAATTAGACATGGGGCTCACATTCTATTCCTATTGAACAGTGTTACTCTAAAAAATGAGGGCTTCTGGTTTATAAGGACTTGGAGAGTGAAACAACAACAAGGCTTAAAATTCTAATTTGATTAGAATTTTGTCAGCATGTTTTGTATAAATAAACTGTCAGACTATTTTGATATAAGGCTTGTATGTTTAGAGGCTAACACATATTCCTTTTCATAACATTACCCATTTTTCAAAGATAAAAAACAATGCTCATGCAAATACCATGAAATAAAGGCCCCAAGAATAGTTCTCACGAGGCTAATGACTCTGAACAAATAAATCAGACACTAAGAATTTCCATTAACGTCAAATAAAGTGTGAAATAATCTTTCAGGATCAAGACAATGATTCTCAAAAAACATATAATTAACTACTTTTCCTAATAGATTTATATTTAGTTTTCAAAGATCCCCCAAAAGATTCCTAGGACATTAACTTTGCTTTTTTGTTTTTTACAACAAACTGTTGAAGCCAGCATCTTCCATGCCTATGGGGATGCTGAAACAGAGCCAGCGCTGAGGATAAAGCTATAATAAAGCCGGATTCAACAAGATAAAACTGGGGTACATACACTCCAATCCTTCCCCCACCCAATCACCAAAAAAAAAAAAAAAAAAAAAATAGCAAAGAAATGCCTGGAAAAGCTATGCGTAACAGCTGTCCAGTGTTTAGTACAAGCCCTTTATCTTTAATTATGTCCATGGGACATTCACTCATTTGAATCTTGGCTGCCGATGTGCCCAGTCACATACTTGTTTCCAAAACACACAAGCGGCCTGAAAATCACACGTGTTGAGCGTTTGATCGAATGCTTCCTTGAGCTCTAGGAACACAGGCTGCCCTCCGCCACCGCTTCTTCCTTCCATTCTGCTTTCTGCCTCCTGGTTTCCTGCCTTTCACAGCCCTGCACCTGCCGCTCCGACTTCCTCTCTCTCAAAGGCCCTGCGTGTGGGTGGACTACTGCACACGGCCAGGGTCGCTTCTCTCCTCTTCTGCACACTGGACAGACTCCTCAACTCTACCTCGTTCTGCGGGCTGCCCTCTAGGGAAACCCTGTAGGCAGATCCCAGACTTCAAGCCACACCAACTTGCACACCAACTCCTTGGGGATGAGGCACCTGGGGACCTTCCTTTGGCTCCCACCCCTCCAGCTCTGTGGGAAGATAGAAAGCAGAACTGTCTTTTCCTGCAAAAAGGGAACCCCTGGATCGCCAAAGCTGGAGCTTTTTAATCGTCAACACTGAAAAAAAAAAAAAAGCTATATATAGTCTCCTTCCTGATTTCAAAGTGAAACAGCATATAATGACACCTAATATTTAAACATGCGTTACCACGTACCAAGGCTTTCCATGAGTCTGATTGAATCTCCAAGAGCTACTGGGCAAGACAGGACTATTATTCCATTATATACGTGGAGACCCTGATCCAGGTGGAGTGGCTTGCTCGAGGTCACACGACCACACGACTGCTGTGCACTAGGACCTGTGTCCAGTTCTGGGCCCTCTGTCCTCGTGGGAAAACCAGAAGACTGAGACTCCAAGTGTGGCCTGGGACAGCTGCCTGTCCATGGCAAGATGTCCACCAAAGGTGAGAATAAGCATTTAGGAACTCTTAGAGCCATCTGATGTGGCTGCATCATTTTTACTGTATTTTTCAAATGCACCAGTCCTCAACGAATTGGCAACGAAAAACAAAACACTGCTATTTTGACTCTTTGAGATGTACTGTCCTAGAAGGTACCAAGGTCAATTTTGAGTTAATGCTTCTACGATATTTCTTTGTATTGGTGTATATACAAATCCACTGTTACTACAATATTATTCTGTGATTTTGCATGAAGTACTAAACTTCTTTCTCTTCCTATAGTTTAACATCAAGTCAGACTCAATGGATAAGAAAATGTCCTTATTTAAATCCTTCCTCAAAACTACCACAAGTGTAAAACATGGATTCAGAAAATCTGATATTACATCTATTGCAAGTTATCCAAATTGTACAATGATAAAATCCAAATATTTTTGTATTTCTCTCTATCTTCACCCCCTTCCACTCTTCATCTACAGTTTTGGTTTTTTTTTTTTTTTTTTTTGAGACAGTCTCGCTCTGTCGCCCAGGCCGGAGGGCAGTGGCGCAATCTCGGCTCACTGCAAGCTCCGCCTCCCGGGTTCACACCATTCTCCTGCCTCAGCCTCCTGAGTAGCTGGGACTACAGGCGCCCACCACCACGGCTGGCTAATTTTTTGTATTTTTAGTAGAGATGGGGTTTCACCGTGTTCGCCAGGATGGTCTCCATCTCCTGACCTCGTGATCCACCCGCCCCGGCCTCCCAAAGTGCTGGGATTACAGGCGTGAGCCACCGCACCCAGCCTAAAGTTTTATTTTCTAGTGAGTCCACCAGCAACCCTTTGCTAAAAGAACTCCAACTGTACCCCAGCCAACCCTCCAAACTCATCCACTCACTTCTCAGCTTCCTGTGGAGTGAGGCTCAGCAACCAGGCCCAGTCCTGGCCCAAGAACCAAGTAGAGAAACAAGGAAGATGTCAGGCAAAACTACTGAGGGGCTCCTGGGGGAAGATTTTCCTTCCTAATTAAAGGAAAAGAGGCCCCGAGGGGAGTCTCTTGGGTCCCAACCCTGATTCTTTCCAGGATTAATGCTTACTCTAAGAGAGTGAGGTCTTTATTTGCATTACTCGAAATGTATCACAAGGGCGTAACAGATGCTCGTTGAAAAAAATGGCATGACAATGTTTTGCGAGGAGGTGATGGTTGCAGCTATGGCAACCACTTTGTAACCTTGAGGAAGCACCAAGATAACTGCAGGCACATGGATCCAAGTCCTGACCCTGTGGCGCCTCTAAACAAACGCTTCTCATTAAAGGTGGGATTCGTACATTTCAACTGCGTAGGTCACTACTGGCAGAATTACTCTGTCTTCGCGCTGAAGAGCTGGACTCTGCCTGGAGAGAGAGAAGGGTATGTGACACTCCGGTACAGTCTGTTGGTAGATGGAAGAGGTGCCATGGTTGAAGGGAAGGATTATCCCCGAGAGGGAGGGAGCCTTACGGGGAAGGGGCTTATCCCTCAGTGGGATTAAGGTGCGTGGAGATACTGCAAGGCTTGTATATAGTTTAAAACTCTTCAGTGGTTAACACTGTGAGCCTCAAAAATATCCAGAAGACAAATCAGTATGGAGCAGAGGTCAACAGGGGCAGCATCAGCTGGTATAGGATACCAACACCAGAGGGACGTCACACAGCGTCAAGTTCAAGCCCAGCCAGAGAAACAAAGACAGAATACAGAGTCCCGGGTTGTTCCCTGGCTCCCGTGAGAATCACTAGGTGGGGGCCACATCTGAAGCAGCGAAATGCCCAGACAACCTGGGATGGGAGAGACTTAGGAACTCAAATATATTCAAATTATAGAGAGGATGTGACAAAGGCAGAAAGACAGGGAAGCACAGCACGCTGTGGAGGATGGAAGGCGGGGTGGCTGACGTTACATGCTCTCAGTCCTTTGATGAATTACAAGGCGAGGTCGCGGAGGTTGAAATCAGGTTCAGGGGTGTGGGAAGGTGTGGGAAGGCGTGGGGGGAGTTGGCGAAGAGCAGGGAGGCCACCTCCAAGGCTGGCACAAGTGTGTGCTAGTATTGATCAAAACACACTTTTTTTTTTGAGACAGAGTCTTGCTCTGTTGCCCCGGTTGGAGTGCAGTAGCGCGATCTCGGCTCAGTGCAACCTCCACCTCTTGGGTTCAAGCAATTCTCTGCCTCAGCCTCCCGAGTAGCTGGGATTACAGGTGCCCGCCACCATACCTGGCTAATTTTTGTATTTTTAGTAGAGACGGGGTTTCACCATCTTGGCAAGGCTGGTCTTGAACTCCTGACCTCATGATCCACCCACCTCAGCCTCCCAAAGTGTGCTGGGATTACAGGCGTGAGCCACCACACCCAGCTTTTTAAAAAATTTTTTTTGAGATGGAGTCTCACTCTGTCGCCCAGGCAGGAGCGCAGTCGTGCAATCTTGGCTCACTACAACCTCTGCCTCCCAGGTTCAAGGGAGGGAAGGAGGGAGGGAGGGAGGAAGGGAAGGAGGGAACGAAGGAGGGAGGGAACAAAGGAGGGAGGGAGGGAAGGAGGGAGGAAGGGAAGGAGAGAAGGAGGGAGGGAGGAAGGAAAGGAGGGAAGGAAGGAGGGAGGGAAGGAGAGAAGGAGGGAGGGAGGGAAGGAGAGAAGGAGGGAGGGAGGGAAGGAGAGAAGGAGGGAGGGAGGGAGGGAGGGAGGAAGGGAGGAGAGAAGGAGGAAAGGAGGGAGGGAGGGAAGAAGGGAAGGAGAGAAGAAGGGAGGGAGGGAGTGAAGGAGGGAACGAAGGAGGGAGGGAGGGGAGGAAGGGAAGGAGGGAGAGAAGGAGGGAGGGAGGAAGGGAAGGAGGGAACGAAGGAGGGAGGGAGGGAGGGAAGGAGGGAACGAAGGAGGGAGGGAGGAAGGGAGGGAGGGAACGAAGGAGGGAGGGAGGGAGGGAGGAAGGGAAGCAGGGAACGAAGGAGGGGGAGGGAGGGGAGGAAGGGAAGGAGGGAGGGAGGAGGAGGAGGGAACGAAGGAGGAGGGAGGAAGGGAAGGAGGGAACGAAGGAGGGAGGGAGGGAGGGAAGGAGGGAACGAAGGAGGGAGGGAGGGAGGAAGGGAGGGAGGGAACGAAGGAGGGAGGGAGGGAGGGAGGGAAGCAGGGAATGAAGGAGGGAGGGAGGGAGGGAACGAAGGAGGGAGGGAGGGAGGGAAGGAGGGAACGAAGGAGGGAGGGAGGGAGGGAAGGAGGGAACGAAGGAGGGAGGGAGGGAGGGAAGGAGGGAATGAAGGGGAGGGAGGGAGGGAGGGAGGGAGGAGGAGGAGGGAGAGGGAGGGAGGGAGGAGGGAGAGAGGGAGGGAGGGAGGGAGGGAGAGAAGGAGGGAGGGAGGAAGGGAGGGAGGGAGAGAAGGAGGGAGGGAGGGAGGGAGAGAAGGAGTGAGGGAGGGAGGGAGAGAAGGAGTGAGGGAGGGAGAGAAGGAGTGAGGGAGGGAGGGAGGGAGAGAGGAAGGGAAGGAGGGAACGAAGGAGGGAGGAAGGGACTGCAGATTTGTTCCAAATCAGACCCAAAGCCCTGGTGAAGACAGCAGAAGGTTCAACCCCTTGCACAAATCCCATCTGGAAACCCTCACAAGGCAGCCTCCCCCTTGGGTATAATATGTTGCCCTTTTATCTAATGAACCTAATGAAACCTTTTTATCTGGCTAAACTAAACCTCCATCTCACTCTATTCATCAGTGTTCTATTTCTACTTTTCTGTCCACCGTATCGAACAGGTCATCGGCTCCTTTATTCAGACGTGCTCTGAAAAATCATGCTGAGAAATACAAATTAGGAGGGCAGCTGTCTCTCTTTGTAGATGTTGCCAAGGAGGCCCAAATCGGTCATTAAAATGCTAAAATAGCTGTGAAACTCACTAAAGCACTTACACAATCACCAAGGTTATGTCCACGCAGTGAGGACTGAGCAAGAAAAAGAAGGGAGGAGATGAGGAGGGAAATAAGAGGAATATGCATCCAGCAGCCACAGGTTCCTCAATATCCAAAGCTGGGAAAGTGGTCAAACTAAGATTTGGAATGCTTGGTTGAATATTTTTTATAATGCTGCATTAACAGAATTGTAACAGCTGAGCGTGGTGGCTCATGCCTGTAATCCTAGCACTTTAGGAGGCCGAGATGTGCAGATCACTTGAGGTCAGGAGTTTGGGACCAGCCTGGCCAACATGGCAAAACCCCGTCTCTACTAAAAATACAAAAATTAGCTGGGCATGGTAGCAGGTACCTGTAATTCCAGCTACTCAGGAGGCTGAGGCAGGAGAATCACTTGAACCCGGGAGGTGGAGGTTGCAGTGAGCCGAGATCGCGCCACTGCACTCCAGTCTGGGTGACAGAGCAAGACTCCATCTCAAAAAAAAAAAAAAAAAAAAAAAAAATATATATATATATATATACACACACACACACACACACACACACACACACACACACTCTCAGAAAAATTTGAGCTAAACATCCAGTCACCAAACAGATGCCAAATATTAAAAAGACCACAAGGTCATCAGATTTGTATTAGTGGAGTGCTGGAAGGGGCCTGAGAAATCAGCCCACCCTATCCCATTTCTAGAGGAAGAAACTGAGACGAAGTCACCTCTCTTCGTGTGATTAAAAACGTAGCTAAGAAAAAAGAGTCACTTCTTTGATAAAAGATATAGCTGATTTTTAAATATTCATGAATATATACTGAGATATCAGAAGGAAAAAAAAAATCTCATGGAGAATTTTCCTTGAAAATTGCTCAATGCCGTCTGCTCTGAGATAAATGGTAATGTATTGGCAAGTCCTTGGTAAATTCTGCTTTCCAGAAGGAAGGAAGGAAGGCCTAGTGGGAAGAGGGTACTGGTGAGCTGCGCATCCTAGGAATCCTTTCCCTTGCTTATTCATGTATTAAAGTGGTTGCCTGAAAGTCATAATGGGAAATTAGCCAGCCTTAGATCACAGCCAATATCTGTTCAGTATAAATTAGAAACACCACAAAATATCCCATTGAGCAGTTGGGAGTTGCTAGGAAACGGGAGGTCAGGCAGTACTCAAAGGCCAGGTTACTCCCATCGCCGGGCCTCTCCAGGACTCTCCAGGCTGGACTCTGGGTAGTGGGCACCACGGGTTGACAGCTCAGCATCGCAGCTTCCACGCCCAGGCGGGGAGTCCAGGCTTCTGAGCTGGGTGACTCGTACTGCTTAAATGTTGAGTGCCTCCCTCCTGCTCCCAGCAGGAAAAGGTCCAATGTGTGACATGCCAGGCTGGCTTCAGGGGCAGCCTGACGCTTTCTCCAAGATAGGAGTGCCTGAGAATTCACATGAACAAGTTTCAAGTTGAAGACTATTCCACAGATTAAGTACAATGTTAAAAATAAAAGGCATGCAAAAAAGAAAAAAGAAAGAAAAGAAAACAAAGGAGTGTATGCTCCTAAATCCAAGAGGCAGCAAACAGAAGGCTGTTCATGAGTGACAGCGTTCTCCTCACCTGTCCTTATTAACACATTTCATCCACTTCCATCAGCGATCCAATTTGCTTTACTTAACATCTACCACATCTTTCGACTTAAAAGAATGGTTTTCCGAGTTCTGCTCATATTGTTTTCATGAATTTGTTTTTCTCCATGCCTACCCCATAATGAACATACGTCCTTAACAAATTCTACCCGGCGATGTGCTGCTGAGTTCAGTCAGTGGTGCCCACGTTCAAATGACAAATCATGAGAAGACACGAACACACCTGTTTTTCGCTGGGAGAGCCACACAGTGAACACCAGAGTTCTCTACCAAGACTCTTGATATCAGGCCAGGCATGGTGGCTCATGCCTATAAACCCAGCACTTTGGGAGGCCAAGGCAGGCGGATCAACTGAGGTCAGGAGTTCGAGACCAGCCTGGCCAACATGGCGAAACCCCGTCTCTACGAAAAATACAAAAATTAGCTGGGCGTGGTGGCGCACACCTGTAATCCCAGCTACTTGGGAGGCTGAGGCAGGAGAATCACTTGAACCTGGGAGGCGGAGGTTGCAGTGAGCGAAGACTGCGCCATTGCACTCTAGCCTGGGTGATAAGCGTGAAACTCTGTCTCAAAAATAAATAAAAAGACTCCAATGCCACTTCTTTCCATAATGATGACTATGACTGCTGTTTATCAGCCACCATGGCCATCAGTGGTGTCTCCGTCCATGCCCGAGTCTGAGCTGGGAGTTTTACAGACTTGCTCACAGTTCCTCTTTGTACCCCACCTACAAAGGGTGGCTTCTGTACTCCCTTCCCTGATGGGAGAACAGAAAACTAAAGTGACAGACCAATGACCTGTGGCTGATAAAATGCAGGCCGGATCCATGTTTAAAACCTCGTTTGGTCCACCATGATGTGTGGCCTCCCAGCACAGCCTCATTCATCATTTTACTCCAGAAATGTTGAAAGAGTAACTTGCTTTATCATCTTGTTCACCATAAATTGTCTGAAGGAGAGGTTGCTTTTATTCACTGAGGAAATAGCAACAAATCAACTTGTTCCTTGAGAGGAGAACCTTATGCTGTTAGCCCTGGAATAGGTAGAAAAACACCCAGGTTAATGAATTGCTACAGAGTCATCAGGCTAATGGAGAGAGCTGTAGGGCAGAGTCTAAATTCTGTGATTTACACGAGAAAACCGTGGGACCAGGCCACAGTGGTGAATGTTGTTTTAAAAAAATGCTACCATGAGGCCAGGTGCAGTGGCTCATGCCTGTAATTTCAGTAATTTGGAAGGCTGAGGCAGAAGGATTGCTTGAGCCCAGGAGTTCAAGATCAGCCTGGACAATATAGTGAGACCCCATTTCCACCAAAAATAAACAAAACTCACTGGGTGTGGTAGTGCACACCTGTGGTCCCAGCTACATGGGAGGACTGTTTGAGCCCAGGAGGTCAAGGCTGCAGTGAGCCGAGATCCCACCACTGTACTCTAGCCTGGGCGACAGAGCCTCAAAAAATAAATAAATAAAGAAATAAAGCCCAAACCCAGAAAATGCTATTATGACACATTACACACTGGCAGATACTCTAAAAAATCCTCCCAGTCTGTCTCCGCATTCACCTCCATCAACGTCTTCGCATCATGAACTATGATCTGAGGCCAGTCTGGGACATAGGAACGGAAACAGAAAAACTTAAGACGTGAGCTGCTGATCTCTTCACTGTTTCCTACATTTCTGCACCTAACCCTCACTTAGAACACTCAACTGAAGAGTCTCTACTCACCCACACCCACAGATCAGGGCCCCTTTTCCAGGTACTGCTGCTAGTTTCTACGCCCCACAGCGCCCAGGAAAGCACAACCTATGTCTCAGATATGCAACTACACATTTACCAAAACGACCAGAACAAAGACCAAAAAAAAAGCCTTTGCATCCAGGCCAGCTGCTATAGAGTCTTTGAATATTCCCAAACTGCTTTCTCTATCATCTAAATACTTTGTAGAGACATGCTGGAACAAGAAGAATGGATGTGCTGTGAGCAGGCAAGGTGAGAAGTGGAGAACAAGCGGCGATTGTATTGTAGTTAATTATTTTAATTGAGCATGAGAAGGGAAAGGCTTGAACTCTAAGGACATTGGCAGAGCCCCAGAGTTTATGTAAACCAGGAAATGCCTCTAGCACGCCCCAGATAGCAGGAGCAACTGAATAGAAGTGGCCCATCTGCTGATGCAACGGCGCTGCAAACAATGGCTGCTCTGAGACAGGGTCAGTTCCACAGAATTTTGCAGAGGTTGAACCTCTTTGTTCCTGTGTGCTCACAGGCTGTGTGAGAAGCCTGGAAATCCCAGTCAAATGATGTCACGACCAGGTCCAACCTGCCCTTCCACTTCTGCACAGGACCTTATTTCCCCAATTCGCAAGGTACCTCTGATGAAAAGCCTCTAAGAGCTGCAACTCTGTACACTTGTTATCCAATGTAAACTGACCAGCTCAAGCTTTACTAGAAGCGATGCCATGCAGTCAGTGAATCAAATGCAGAGGGCAACGTTTCAGAGTCAATACCAGAAAAAGAAAAGAACAAACAGAAAAGAACGTGGTAGGCTAATTTTCCTTCTGCAGTTCCTCAAACCACAATTAACATAGTAACAACCATGCCTTACATTTGGTCTTCATAATCCAGCGGGATTTGTTCTGGCTCAGCAAAGGGGATTTGGTTTAGCTAAGAAAAATTTGTCGTAGACCCCTACTTACATGTCATAATAACCATATTTAAACTTCCGTGGTCCCATAAGAAAACACGAACAAAGTATGCCTACAAGATTTCATAGTCAAACCATGGTCTGCCAAACGGCTAAAAGCTGAAATCTCAGTTATTCAAACTTACTATGCATACTCTTACTTCATATTCTTATTTATCTAAAGAGTTCTTTTTAAAAAAAAAAAAAATCACTAAATAGGGTCTAAAACATTGGTTTGCTAGTGAATTTCTCACCATCCTAAATGTGGAGGGTTAGGGGAAAGATGTTACCGTATCTTTAATAGGACCACTTTAATTTTGTAGAGGCAAACTTTGGGTATATCACAGTAGAATTCCAAAGCCAAACAGTATTCCCTTTTAAGTGAAATACTGACAAATGAAGCATCTGGCACACTTTAATGAGCTGTTTTATCCTTTCAGAGTGTCTGAAACTAGGACAGCCATTCATCTGGGACAGTGGCTAGCACAGAGCAGTTACACAATGACACAGTGCGCACTGATACTAAGCCCACCGCCAGCATTTCACATCGCCTAACATGACTTACTAAAAAACAAAATAGACGTTTAACTTAATGACTAAATACATCCAGGAAGTGTGAAACGATACAGCATTTTCTATTTTCATTGAATAATAAAACACACGGTTAAAAGCAGTAACAAATGCTATAACAAAAGTTAACTTGTATGTAGATGCCATTTTTACTGACAGCAAATAAAAAATAAGAATAAAAAACAAGAAATCATCAGCATTGACAGCCCAGTGGTATTCAAGAAGAGGTGGTTTTGCCCCCGGGGGGGGCACCTGGGAAAGTCTGGAGATGTTGAGAGAGGAGAGTGTTACTGGCGTCTAGCAGGTACATGCCAGCTGTGCTTTGAAGCCTTCTTCAAAGCACAGGCTACAGCGCAACAACAAAGAATAAACTGTCCAGCTCAAAATGCCAGTACTGCCAAGGCCAAGAACCCCGACCTATCCTGATACACAGGAGAAGGGTTAAGCAAGAATCATCTATTTGAGAGACAGCTGACGCGGAAGGAAAAGGATGCGAAGTTTAATTATGGACACATTTCAGTTCAAAGTGCTGAACAGGTGAAGCAGGGCGGCACAGAACTAGAAAATCGAGAAAACTAGGAAAATCGAGTAAGTTACAAAATTAAGGGAGACGATGAGGCCAAAGCTTAGAGGAGAGCTTTGAGGTGGAAATACACAGGGGAGAGGTACTCACCTAGCCCGGAGCTGAAGGAGAGAAGTCAGTGTTTCTTTTGGAGACCGGCAAGTGAGAAGGTGGGGGCAGAACCCGAGGCCATGCCTACCTCCAGAGGAACCAGTCAAGAGGAGGGAGGGGGTGGTCAGAGAGGTGTCAGGAAGGAGGGGTGGTTAGCAGTGTCCCGGGCCTGGGACCAGGGGGTGGGGATTAAGAGGCAGGGCAGAGAAAAACTGTGCTGGGAAGCTTCCTGCAGAAGGGTAGCAAGTGCAGCCTTGATTGCCTGGCATTAGAAAGAAGAAAATAGTCACAGACTCTTTTTGGAAATGTTTAGCAGTAAGAAGATTGCTCAAGGTGAGGGAGCCCAGTCAAGTTCCTATTCACCCTCACTTCTCCCTTTTCAGCAGGTGTATGTGTATGTATATCTATATATAACCACACAGCTCCCAGGGGAGGCAAGACAAAGTCTTAAAAAAAAAAAAAAAAAAAAAAAAAAAAAGAGGCCGGACATGGTGGCTCAAGGCTGTAATCCCAGCACTTTGGTAGGCCGAGGCGGGTGGATCATGAGGTCAGGAGTTTGAGACCAGCCTGACTAACATGGTGAAATCCCATCTCTACTAAAAATGCAAAAATTAGCTGAGTTGGTGGGGCATGCCTGTAATCCCAGCTACTCAGGAGGCTGAGGCAAGAGAATTGCATGAACTCGGGAGGCAGAGGTTGCAGTGAGCTGAGATTACACCACTGCACTCCAGCCTGGGCAACAAAGGGAGACTCCATCTCAAAAAAAAAAAAAAAAAAAAAAAAAGTCTGCAATTGTTCTTTGGAAAAGGTTGCAACAACTTATACTCCCAGCAGCAGAATCCATTAATGGCAGTTTCTTCAAATTTCTTCACAGAAACTGAGAAGTGTTATCAAAAAGCAACACAGAGCCAGGAGCAGTGGTGTGCCCCTATAGCCCCAGCTACTCCAGTGCTGAGGGAGGAGGATCTCTTGCAGCCAGGAGTTTGAGACTGTAGTGTGTTATGATTGTGCTTGTAAATAGCCCCTGCACTCCAGCCTGGGAAACACAATCATGTACCAAAAAAAGGCATAAAACATTAAACCATTCAATCCCCACACTGGCAAAAGCATCTCATTTTAAATTTCATTTATTTGATTATGCTATTGAGAACTTCAAGTAATTTTATATTTCACCTTTTGCAAATTTCTTGTTTATGTTTTTTACTCGTTTTTCTACTAAAACATGTTGTTCTCTTATTGATTCATGAAAGCTCTTTATATATTAAAGCTATACGTCCATTGTTATACATTGTGTATATATATATCTTGTTTGCTGTTGGCTTTAATGAGGGCAGTTTGGCTATATATACATAAAAGTCATAACAATGTGCATATTCTGATTGGCAAGTACGCTTTCAAGAATTTACCTTAAGGAGAAAGTATTTGTGCACATGAAAAATACAGCACCATTATTTGCAACAACAAATAAACAATCCAGTAATAGAAATCTGACTTGAAAGTATAGTCATTGACAGAATTTTGTAGTCATGAAAAAATGCGTAAGAATGTTTAAAGATTTATTAAGTTAAAAAAAAGTAGGTTACAAAATTAAGGTAAACTATGATCCCTATTTAAAGGGAAAAAAAGTATACAGGCAACAAATATAAACAGGGTGGTCTCTGGCTGATAAAACTATGGGTAACTTATTTTTGAAACATTTCACAATATATTTCCCAAATATTTTACAATCAGTAGCAACTGTCTTTATATTGGGGAGGGGTGAATGCAAACCCCAGCAACAAATGCGGTAGTGTTTTTATTATTGTTACTATTCTTTGTCTCATATTTTTGAGGGCCAGAGAAAGAACTTGCCCAAGAAAAAAAACAAGGAAAGTACCCCTAGGATGAAGAACAGAGTGAAATGCTGAAGAGCTAATGAAGCAGAGCAGACCATCTGCACAGATAAGAGAAGACCCAGGGGAGCTTCAGACCCTGATCTCGAGAACCGTAGTCTAGCCCTAACCCCCGGTCTCCAGTCTCAAACCTGGCCCCTCTGCTCAAGTCTTCCAAGGGAGTGACAGCTGGGAGGGAGGCTGATGCGGATTTGGGAATTGGTCCTTTGTAGCTGCTGGGGGAGCAAAGTGAGCTTTAGAACAAAGTCACACTACCAGAAAGCACACACCGAGGGGGCTGCCCGTGAAAATGTTAATTCAGGGCGGCTGATGCTTAGAGGGGAAAAAAAATAGTCTGCATGAGCTAGACGGACAGGGGTGGGAGGTGGGGGTGGGGGGTGGAGGAGGGAAGGGATTTGCTCAAAATGGGAGCAGGAGTGCCATTCAGATAGGACATGATTCCATAAGTTCATCAGGATAAGCCAAAGTAAAAATGCGGTGGCGGAAGCTGCAGTTATGTACACCCCATTTTAGCAGTTGGCACCTGCCGGGAGGGAAGCAGACCAGCTGGGGTCTCCTCTCTAATTGCACCACCTTCCCGTACATATCTTTCAGCCACCAAGGCATTCAGCAGAAAGGGGGAAGCACTTCTGTATTCCACCATTCAAGCCCCCCTCGCAAGCAGCAACGTGGTTTCGGACCTGAGGACCCACATACGTAAACTAAACAGAAGTGAGGGATGAGAAAACCAGTTTAACGTTGTAAGAGAGGTAGAAAATATGTGGCATTTTCCCATACATGACTTACCTCTGCCTCTTTCTTAGGAGGGTAATAAGTGTGTGTCAGATTAAGTACTCTGAAAAACTGATGGCAAAAAAAAAACCCCAACATTCTCATACTTGGTTTTCGCTTAGCACCAGAAATCTTATCTATGCGACAAAAGCAGGTTTAGCCTGGTAGCAGCCAGTCACGTGATTATTCATTTCTTTTAAATGTAACTCGATTTAATATGAAAGACCACTCTCACAATGAAAACATCTCCCTTCCAGGGCACATTTAGCAACTGAATAGACATCAACTGAACACCATTCCTACAACGGGGTGGAGGCAGAGATTCGCATTTCAGTCACTATTTTGTTCTTTCTTTGGGGACCTCTACTTCGGGGAGTAAAGAGAATCCCAACAAAATGTGCCTCATCAAGTTTTTCCAGGCCGATTGCAAAATTCCATCGTGTGTGCTTGTGTGAAATAAGCACATGATGTTCAACAGATGACCATTCAACTCCGGTAACTTCTCACGTAGTCCATACTTGCGTATGAACAGGTTTATAATGTGATTAAAAAAGAGGTTTTTCTTGTGCAGATTTCTTTAAAGGTTCCTATAAAGCACGAGGCAGGGAAAAACTGGATGACTGCAGCGTATAAACTCTTAAAGAAAACTACTTTGAAATAAATTCAAACAAAAGAAACCACCAATTTCCCCCTTCAACCTAATATTTAAAAAGAATTTTTCCTATAAAAGGTTTATAAAAGAATGCCATATGAAAACACATTGCATTATCAACGCCTTAACTGATGAGTGAATTGTGTCCTTCCTTTTTACAAAAAAAATTTGTAGTTCCAACTCGTACATGCAATCAAAATCAGCACTTACCCGTTTGTAAACACTTCCGTGCCTGGAGAAACAGCAAAATCTGTTTCCCGTGTATGATCTCTGCACTTTTACAATACCATAACCAGGGCAAGTTACATGAAACTTTAAAGCAGAACAAGAAAGAAAAAAACCCCTACCTTGGGTTTTCTTTCACCCCTTCAGTTTTTGTCCACTGTAAATGGCTGCATCTTTAGCAGTCCGGGCAAGAGCATCTAAGCTGACAGACACAAAAATGGGCTTTCTTCGGCTGGCTGGTGTTCCCAGCCTTTTATGTGGTGTCTTGGGCTGTGCTGCTTAATTCATTCCTGATTCTACTCAAAGGAAGTCCAGCCTGGCAAGGCTGACGTGATAGGAACTGCCGAAGAGACTTTTGACTGCAGGGGCAAACTAACCATCATGCACGCATCAACAAATGTGTGATTTCATTTCAGGGCCCAAAGAGTCCTGATTTTAAAAGTCAATCAATAATTTAAAAAAAAAAGTCCCAGAACAAAATCAAGCAGTTTAGTTGTGATCTTGGAAAATCCACCCAGAGAACAACAACAACACTCTTTGCTTGTGCTGAGCTTCACTCACTGCAATTTCTCCTGGTCTCTACAGAGCGCTGCTGAATAGTTTCCATGACAACTTGGTAAACAGGATGGAAGTGACCACTGAGGGGTTTACTGGGATTGTTTTGTTTAGGGAGAAGAATGGTTGCTTTAAATGCTTCCTTTACTAAAATTTCCTCCAAAAGTAAAAAGGCAGCTTTTTACAGGTCTTCTGTATGAGATGTTTTCAAAAGTCAAAGATGCTGGCAACGGGTGCTCCAGGTGCAGGAGACAGTCAAAACAACAGGGGACATGAGTGGCAATCAAAAAACTAGGAAGGGCCGAGAGGCACAGTGGCTCATGCCTATAATCCCCGCACTTCGGGAGGCCTCGGTGGGGGTATCACCTGAGGTCAGGAGTTCGACACCAGCCTGGCTAACATGGTGAAATCCCGTCAATATAAAAATTAGCCAGGCATGGTGGTGGGTGCCTCTAATCCCAGCTACTCGGGAGGCTGAGGCAGGAGAATTGCTTGAAACCAGGAGGCGGATGTTGCAGTGGCTGAGATCACACCCCTGCACTCCAGCCTGGGTGACAAAGAGCAAGACTCAGTCTCAAAGAAAAGAAAAAAAAAAAAAAAAAAAAAAAAAAAAAAAAAAAAAAAAGAAAAAAAAAAGAAAAGAAAAAAAAAAAAAAAAGAAAAAAAAAAAAAAAGAAAAAGAAAAAAAAAAAAGGCCAGGTGTAGTGGCTCACGTCTGAAATTCCAGCACTTTGGGAGGCTGAGGTGGGAGGATTGCCTAAGGTCAGGAGTTCGAGACCAGCCTGACCAGCAAGGGGAAACCCCATCTCCACTAAAAATACAAAATTAGCCAGGCGTGGTGGCGCATGCCTATAATCCCAGCTACTTGGCATGCTGAGGCAGGAGAATCACTTGAACCCGGGAGACAGAGGTTGCAGTGAGCCGAGACTGCCACTGTACTCCAGCCCAGGCAAGAAGAACAAAACTCTACCTCAAAACCAAACCAAAGCAAAACAAAACAAAACAAAACAGAAAACCAGGAAGGATTATGGAATGCCAACAAGGTGCTTTCCAGTAAGTACCCAGAGGAAATGGAACCATCCCCAAAGACTAACCAAATGCACAGAGGAGTGGAAGGGGCAGACAACCTAGATAATTCTAAAATGTCCTAACAGTTGATGCTTCTGCCCTCTCTATTCTTCCACTAATCTTGTCCATATCATTCACCACTTCTATTGTGAGCAACAGAAACTTCATTCTCGGCTGGGCATGGTGGCTTACATCTGTAATCCCAGCACTTTGGGAGGCCGAGGTGGGTGGATCACCTGAGGTCAGGAGTTCAAGACCAGCCTGGCCAACATGATGAAACCCCATCTCTATTAAAAATACAAAAATCGGCTGGGCGTGGCAGTGCACACCTGTAGTCCCAGCTACTCGGGAGGCTGAGGCAGGAGAGTTGCTTGAACCCGGGAGGCAGAGGTTGCAGTGAGCAGACATTGTACCACTGCACTCTAGCCTGGGTGACAGAGTGAGACTCCATCTCAAGAAAAAAAAAAAAAAAAAAAAAAAAAAAAAAACCTTCATTCTCAATGCTTCACCCTTTGACCAGGGAATCAGAAACCTCCCATTCTTATAGAAAATGACTTGGAAAAAATGTTCATCACATTATGAACAGATAATAAACATCTGGCATTTTGACATCTGACAGTACTTATTTGTCAAAGTCAAAGAACCACGGTGGACTCCTAATGTAAATTTTGGACTTTAATGATAATGTAGCAATACTACTTTATTATAACAAATGTACCACATTCGTACAAGGTGTTAATAAAAGGGAAAATGGTGGTGGAGGGGGGCAGTGTGGAAATGGTCTGTAGTATATGCTCAAATTTTCTGTAAATATTTAAATGTTCTTTAAAAAAGTCTAATAATGTTAAAAATCAAGATAAAAATGTCCATCCCATTAATGCCAAAGACTAAAGGAAAAATTTTTTAAGGTTCCTTATGACAATCTATCAGAAGTGATTTAAAACTCAACTCTAAAGAGAAAACGTCTTAAAATAGTTAGATTTTCCTGTGACTCAGCTTAAATTTGGGATTAAACTTGTTAGGACAAAATAAGCGGTAAAAATACGAACATATAATGTAAGTACAGGTTATTTCACACAGTAACACGTAGCTATATCATGTACGCATAACCTCACTTAATACACATAACCACCCTCCTCAGTAGGTACTGTCAATACACACACGTTGAACACAGGGAAAGAATGCCCCGCCACATTGCAGTAGTGATGAGACCTGAGAGAAACCCAGGTGCACACCTTTCATCTCCTGCATCAGTGGCTTCATGGGCTCCTCTGCACCTGGGTGGCTGTGCAATACTCTTCCCATGCCAACGGGATTATGGTGTATCACAATGTGCCAGACCCAGAGCACCCCGACACTCTGCGTCTGAGCAGGCATGGTGCAGGGGGCTTCCTGTGCCCTTGGTGCAGGACACAAAGGACTGAGTCACCCAGGCCCTGCGGGTGACTAAGCAGGCTTGCAGAGGGAGCAGTGGCTGGGGCTGAGGAACAGGTCGGGTAGTGGTCAATGCAGCTGTGGGAAAACAGTCACAAAGGATGAAACAGAAAATGAAAACAAACAACATGAAAGCAAACACAGGCAGTAAAAAGGTAAGCAAAGCTCTAAAAAAAAAAATCGTAATCACCCACAAGAGCTTTGAGATGGTGTTGCATGTGTTGATGTTTAAACAAAAATTCCGAGGTAAAATTATGCTCAGAGGCCGTTTACTGGAGCAGGAAAATGTATTCTTATTAAGAGCTTAAAAATACTTGACACACTCCTATGGATGAGTATCTGACATTTTCATGTTAATCTCAAATGGCCAGAACAAGAGCAGTGAAAATGGAAGATGCAGAAATGTAGATTTCATTCATTACAATTAAGACCTTTCCCAAGCTGGGTGCTGTGGCTCATGCCTGTAATCGCAGCACTCTGGGAGGCTGAGGCGGGTGGATCACCTGAGGTCAGGAGTTTGAGACCAGCCTGGCCAACATGGTGAAACCCCATCTCTACTAAAAATACAAAAGCGTGGTAGCGGGCGTCTGTAATCCCAGCTACTCTGGAGGCTGAGGCAAGAGAACTGCTTGAATCCAGGGGAGGTGGGGGTTGCAGTGAGCCGAGATGGTGTCATTGCACTCCAGCCTGGACCAAGAGCGACACTTCATCTCAAAAAAAAAAAAGAAAAGACCTTTCCCATGAACAATAACGGCTTAAAAAACAAAAATTAAAAAGCAGACCAGGTGTGGTGACTCACATCTGTAATCCCAGCACTTTGGGAGGCCAAAGTAGGAGAATCACTTGAGGCCAAAAGTTTGAGACCAGCCTGGGCAACACAGTAAGATCCCGTCTCTATGAAAAATTTTAAAAATGAGCCAGGCCCAGTGGTGGCCTATGCCTGTACTCCCAGCTACTTGGGAGGCTGAGGCAGGAGATTGCTTGAGCCCAGGAGTTCAAGGCTTCTGTGAGTTACGATGGTGTCACTATGCTCAAGCCTAAGAACTCTCAAAAATCAAAAAATTAAAATCAAAAAATTAAAAAAGCACCTGGCTACCTTTAAGTGTAAGGAAAGATTAAATTCTCTGTTCCTGAGGGTTCCTTAGGAAAAGGGAGGATGATCCCTTTATGTAACGTTTGAGAGACAGAACTAGATCATATTTCCTCAACTCTTAATGCAAACAACATGCTCCCAAGTGGACATGCCTGAAACTGGGATGTGTCTCAGGCATGCTGTTGTTATAGGAAAGGGGTCCCGGTCCAGACCCCAAGAGAGGGTTCTTGGATCTCATGCAAGAAAGAATTCAGGGTGAGTCTGTAGGGTAAAGTGAAAGCAAGTTTATTAAGAAAGTAAAGGAATAGGCCGGGTGCGGTGGCTCACGCCTGTAATCCCAGCACTTTGGGAGGCTGAGGTAGGCAGATCACCTGAGGTCCGGAGTTCAAGACCAGCCTGACCAACATGGAGAAACCCCATCTCTAGTGGCGCATGCCTGTAATCCCAGCTACTTGGGAGGCTGAGGCAGGAGAATGGCTTGAACCCGGGAGGCAGAGGTTACTGTGAGCCAAGATCATGCCACTGCACTCCAGCCTGGGCAACAAGAGTGAAACTCCGTCTTTTTAAAAAAAAAAAAAAAAAAAGAAAGTAAAGGAATAAAAGAGTGGCTACTCCATAGACAGAGCAGCCCCAAGGGCTGCTGGTTGCCCGTTTTTATGTTTATTTCTTAATGATATGCTAAACAAGGGATACATTATTCATGCCTCCCCTTTTTAGACGATATAGGGTAACTTCCTGAGGCTGCCATGGCATTTGTAAACTGTCATGGTGCTGATGGGAGTGTCACAGTGAGGAGGATCAGAGGTCACTCTCGTGGCCATCTTGGTTTTGGTCAGTTTTGGCCGGCTTCTTTACTGCAACCTGGTTTATCAGCAAGGTCTTTATGACCTGTATTTTGTGCTGACCTCCTATCTCATCCTGTGACTTAGAATGACTGCGTCTGGGAATGCAGCCTAGTAGGTTTCAGCCTCATTTCACCCAGCTCCTATTCAAGATGGAGTTGCTCTGGTTCAAATGCCTCTGACGCTATCACCCAACCAGCCACCATGCTGCAACCAGTGCCCAGATATGAATGAATTTCTTTTTTTTTTTTTGAGACGGAGTCTTGCTCAGTCGCCCAGGCTGGAGTGCAGTGGCGCGATCTCGGCTCACTGTAAGCTCCGCCTCCCGGGTTCACGCCATTCTCCTGCCTCAGCCTCCTGAGTTGCTGGGACTACAGGCGCCCACCACTATGCCTGGCTAGTTTTTTTGTATTTTTAGTAGAGACGGGGTTTCACCATGTTAGCCAGGATGGTCTCGATCTCCTGACCTCGTGATCCGCCTGCCTCGGCCTCCCAAAGTGCTGGGATTACAGGCGTGAGCCACCACACTTGGCCTGTAAGTGAATTTCATCATACTTTTTGTACTATCTTTGCAAATTATGGACACTACTGCCACTCCTCACATCAAGTCCAGCTGTCCTTTAAGTGCAGTTGAAATATCACACTACAGATTTACCAGTGAAACAGAAAGTTATTTTATCTGCAAAAAGGCCTGGAAACAGAAAGGCAAGGTGCCTATTTGTGGTGGATGAATGACCTCCATTTCATACTTTCTGCAGAGCCACGAGCAAGAGCTAAGTGATAAGAAATCATTGTGCTCGGCCGGGCGCGGTGGCTCACGCCTGTAATCCCTGCACTTTGGGAGGCCGAGGCGGGCAGATCACGAGGTCAGTAGATCGAGACCATCCTGGCTAACACGGTGAAACCCCGTCTCTACCAAAATACAAAAAATTAGCCGGGCGCGGTGGCGGGCGCCTGTAGTCCCAGCTACTCCGGAGGCTGAGGCAGGAGAATGGCGCGAACCCGGGAGGCGGAGCTTGCAGTGAGCCGAGATGGTGCCACTGCACTCCAGCCTGGGCGACAGAGTGAAGACTCCGCCTCAAAAAAAAAAAAAAAAAAAGAAATCATTGTGCTCTGCTGTGATCAGTGGTGCCTTTGCTTCCACAGTGACAGGAAACAAGGATGCATTTTACACTCACGGAATTTAGATTCTGTGAAATATGGCAATAGATAATGTTTGGACTGAGTGAATAGTCTATAATTCCAGAAAGTTCCATCTCAATGTTAAAATCTAATGTTTAATTAATCTTTCCGTTTAAACCTTGTCACATGGTGGATCCTCACACCCAGACTCCCTGCCCAGTTGTGGCAGATAACAAAGGCCTGTGGGGGAAAGCCCCATTTGGAGATGGGGATATTTGTATATGAAGCACCAGCCTCCAGACCAAGAAGTATTTGTGAATGAGCCCGTGATGCTGTGCTTGGCTGTTCCAGAGGGCCCTGAACCTGAGGGGGGCTATGTCTAGAAGGGGTGAGCTGAGGGAGGTAGACAGGGTAAAGGAACATGTCAGCATAGAAAGATTGATACACATTAAAGACACCACCCCAATACTGATCAACTGGCAATGCCCGGGTATCCTGCGACTACACAAATCAAAGATGATCAGAAAAGCATGCCAAAGGCCGGGCGCGGTGGCTCAAGCCTGTAATCCCAGCACTTTGGGAGGCCGAGACGGGCGGATCACAAGGTCAGGAGATCGAGACCATCCTGGCTAACACGGTGAAACCCCATCTCTACTAAAAAATACAAAAAACTAGCCGGGCGAAGTGGCGGGCGCCTGTGGTCCCAGCTACTCGGGAGGCTGAGGCAGGAGAATGGCGTAAACCCGGGAGGCAGAGCTTGCAGTGAGCTGAGATCCGGCCACTGCACTCCAGCCTGGGCAACAGAGCCAGACTCAGTCTCAAAAAAAAAAAAAAAAAAAAAAGAAAAGCATGCCAAAAATAAAATAAATTAAATCAACTAAAACAGACCCGTGGCAATAGGATTAAAGATGGCGCATACGTTTTTATCCTTCGCACAGTTGAGCGCTCACACACCACGAGCAATGTCTACAATGTACCATGATGAGCAACTCCACGTTACTGAGCACCTATAAATAGTCTGGACCCCGAGGTGTGCAGCAGGAAGCAAAGGCTGAGACAGGCCCTGCAGAGCTGCACGTGCTCAGGTCTTCTATATTCACTAAACATGTTATTCACAAACTAGCATTAGGGCAGAGAGACCAAAGTCAAAACTTAGTAAGACTGAAGAGAAATAAGATGCATAAAAGAAGATAGAAAAAGATACAGGAAGAAAAAAAAAGAGAAAAATATATAGGAAGAATAACATGGGACCCAAAATTCAAGGCCAGAAATATGTCACATTATCATCAGAACTTTTTAAAGAAATATTTCGTCTTTGCTTTTTTTCTTTGAAACAGGTCATACAGGCTGGAGTGCACTGGTGCATTCTTGGCTCACTGCAACCTTGACCTCCCAGGCTCAGATGATCCTCCTACCTCAGCCTCCCAAGTAGCTGGGGCTACAGGTGCACACCACCATCCCTGGCTACTTTTTGTTTTTTGCTTTTTTTGGGGTTTTTTTTTTGAGACACAGTCTCACTCTCACCTAGGAGAGAGTGCAGCGGTGTGATCTCAGCTCACTGCAACCTACACCTCCTAGGTTCAAATAACCCTTGTGCCTTCAGTCTCCCAAATAGCTGGGGATACAGGTGCACACTATCACGCCCAACAAATTTTTGTATTTTTGGTAGAGACGGGGTTTCACCATGTTGACCAGGCTGGTCTCGAACTCCTGGCCTCAAGTGATCCGCCCACCTCGGCCTCCCAACGTGCTGGGATTACAGGTGTGAGCCACCACTCCCAGCCAATTTTTATTTATTTATTTTTTTTATAGAGACGGGTTTTGCCATGTAGCCCAGGCTGGGCTATAACTTCTGGACTCAAGTCATCTGCCTGGCTCCCAAAGTGCTAGGACTACAGGTGTGAGCCATCGCTCCTGGTCAAGTCTGAAATAAAGAAAGGGAATAAAGAAAGGAAGAAAGAAAAGAAAAGGAGGGAGAGAGGGAGGGAGGGAGGAAGGGAGGGAGAAATGGCAGGCAGCACCTGGATTACATAAATATAAATCCCCAGGAGGAAATGTGCTAGATTCATTAAATTCATTCATCATATTATGACACCTCTGGAAACAAAAGGCTCCAGCTTCCATACTGTCTGCACGGAGCTCTCACGGCATGGTGTGGTCAGGAGCTGTCTAGGATGTTGTCAACCTGAGGGGCTGAGCCTGACCTAAGAAGGAGCCCCATGGAAGAGAGGAATACGGGTCATCAGGACTCATTTATGTGAAAGGAGCTGACATCCCCCCAAAGTCCTTGACAGAAGACCCCTGTGTGAGATGGTTTATGCATCCGCATCTTCATCCTTGTGTCTTGGGGTACAGATAGACGGGGCTGTAAGATCGACAGCCCACAAGGCTCATGTGACCTCCCTAACTCCACTCCATGTCTCCAGCTTCCTTCTCTCACTTGATATTCCATTTTCCAGCAAATGTGGCTGCATGGAAACTCTAGCCTTGCTGGTTTCCCTCCTCTGGGGCCTGGTCTTCAGCCTTCCCCAGCACAGGCATCACTCCCTTCTTCCCTTCAGTAAACCTTACTCCATGCCGCACGTGGGGGCTCCCAGCACTTTGGGAGGCTGAGGTGGGCGGATCACTTGAGGTCAGGAGTTCAAGACCAGCCTGGCCAACATGGCGAAAACCCGTCTCTACTAAAAATACAGAAATCAGCTGGGCGTGCTGGCACATGCCTGTAATCTTAGCTACTCGGGAGGCTGAGGCAGGGGAATCGCTGGAACCTGGGAGGTGGAGGTTGCAGTGAGCTGAGATCGTACCACTGCACTCCTGTCTGGGTGACAGAGAGACTCCATCTCAAAAAAAAAAAAAAAGATAAACCTTATTCCAAGAGGCTGTTTGGGCTACAGGCCTTCTTCCGCCAGACCCCAGTCCCAGAAACATTAGGTGATTAGGCCCCTGCCTTTTTGGAGAAAGCTGGACGAATCTTTGAGGATATTGTTCTGTCAAGTCAAAGACTTAAAGATGCTGCTGCTGGGACCCATGACATTTCCCTCCTAGAACCTGCATCCTGGACACAGCAAACCTAAAGACAGAACAGGGAGGAGAGCCCGCCAGACGTGTTCCCAGAGGCAGCCCAGGCTGAATCTGCAGGTAACTGCTGGCAACTGGTTCTCACACCCCACAAGGTGTTCCTGATATGTATCAGTCAGTTCCCTTCTTTAATTCTGCCCTGAACCTCCTTGGGGCTTTTCTGAAGAATGTTAATGAGAGACTTTTCTGCCTGGAACTTACTTGCTAAAACACCAGGTAGGGACACCCTTGGGGAGACTCTGATGACGAAAAGCAGGTTTTCTATCTTACAGAAATCTGTGGTTGGCCGGAGCACTTTTGGGTGCCACTGCTACCGCCCAAACAAATCACAATCAAAAAAGCTGAAAGTCCTCATGACCAACTAAAACTCGTCGAATGCAGAAGTCTACCCTTGGTGAACTCTGAAAACTCTAAGCTCAGAGGAGGGTTACACCCAATGCCAAGGCCCGGGGCAGACTGGCATCTCTCAGGAGGCAGGCTTTTCTAGCTGCTTCCTCACTGAGCGCCAGTGAGGCTAGCAAAGTGCCTTCTATACAATACCCAAGATTAGTAAACGGCTGTTTACAGAAAAAGAAAAAAGCCCACATATTGTGACGGACGCATTGACATATGCATTCAGCATTTGAGTTATACACTCCTTCTTTGCACCTGTTTTTCAAAACAATACATAGAAAACCCAAATTTAAAAAAAAATTAACAATCCAAACAAAAGCTCACAAAGGATTTCTAGATTCTTTAGCCCCAGATGCACGTTCTGGGGTTCAAACACTTTGCAAGGAGGAGAGGCAGCCTGTCCTAATAGCCACTGTGGGTAAAGGGGCTACGCTCCCACTAGCCCGGCGAATGTGGGAGTCTTGAATCTACTCCTGAAGGCACAAAAGCAGCTACAGGTGTTTCTGTTGTTCTAATGCTACAGGTCTCTAGGTTATGGACTTTACAGCTGCCGTTATTATGTCTTTATGATATAACACACATTAAAAAAATACTTCTGGCCAGGCTCAGTGGCTCACACCTGTAATCCCAGCACTTTGGGAGGCTGAGGCAGGCAGATCACCTGAGGTTCCAAGATCACCTCTTGGAACACGTCTGGCTGGCTCTCCTCCCTGTTTGAGACCAGCCTGACCAACACGGAGAAACCCCATCTCTACTAAACATACAAAATTAGCCGGGCATGGTAGTGCATGCCTGTAATCCCAGCTACTCAGGAGGCTGAGGCAGGAGAATTGCTTGAACCCGGGAGGTGGAGGTTGCAGTGAGCCGAGATCGCGCCACTGCACTCCAGCCCTGGCAACGAGCAAAACTCTGTCTCAAACAAAACAAAACAAAACAAAAACTTCTATATTTGCTAAAACCCATGCTCCTTGCTTCTGAATAATGCACAAAATACCTAAATACACACATATTTGAATACAACCTCCCAAGTCCTTTGGTGGACTGTGACTGGAGAGGAAAATGAGATGAGGAGAAACTGTCTCATCCCTTCACACTGAAAATACACATTTCCCCATCTCTGGAGAGGAAGAAGGCAAGATTTTTCCTGTTAAATTTCTAGAAGACTCTTATCTT
Organism: Macaca thibetana thibetana; assembly: GCF_024542745.1. NCBI lineage: Eukaryota > Metazoa > Chordata > Mammalia > Primates > Cercopithecidae > Macaca > Macaca thibetana. The sequence goes on along the minus strand of NC_065583.1, from coordinate 159,730,755 downwards.
TGGATTAAACAAAAAATGTATAAGGAACTCTAAATAAAGGTCATTTGCATACATGTCACAGAACATAATAGGCAGTGACAGTTCAATATTTCCAATGGTACCAAATGAATGCTAATCGAGCCATAGCTATATTGCCATAATCAAATTAGCATCTCCATTTACCATCACACCTACATTTTAGGCCTCAGACAAGTCAGCTCTTGTGCCTCTGTCTTCACTTGCTGAGTGCCTTTAGTTTTTTCATTTTTTTGAGATGGAGTCTCACTTCATTGCCCAGGCTGGAGTGCAACGGCGCAATCTCGGCTCATGGCAACCTTCGCCTCCCAGGTTCAGGCAATTCTCCTGCCTCAGCCTCCCGAGTAGCTAGGATTACAGGCATGTGCCATCAAACCTGGCTAATTTTTGTTTTTGAGTAGAGATGAGGTTTCACCATGTTGGTCAGGCTGGTCTCCAATTCCACTCGCCTTGGCCTCCCAAAGTGCTGGGATTACAGGCATGAGCCACCGCCCCCAGCCTTCTGAGTGCCTTTAAAAGGGCACCAAGACATTCTCTGAAAGGTTTCTATAGCCTATCACTGGGGCGTTATTAATTAGTGTCTGCCATATGTAAAGTGAGCCAATACAAATGCAAACCTGAGGTTGAGTTAGTTCATTTTCTAAATGCAAAATCCAAAGCAACTAGGTACTATCAAATCTCAGTATGGAAAAATAAGGTCGGTTCTGCAACATTCTGGCTGAACTGCTTCCAAGCAGGCCTAATTTCAAAAGCTAGTACAATTCGAAGGAAAAACTAACTCTGTGCCATCTAAGAGAGAAAACAGAAACACTGGGGACTGAGTATTTCAAACTGAAGTTTCTATCTTTATTATAGCACTGCCAGGGCGGGAATTTAAGATGCCTATGATTATAAAACTGTTTCACACCACAAAGAATGGCAAAAAAGCTTCCAATTACACTATGGCTTACCAGAAACTGTGAGATGCATCCCAGCAACCAATACTTTATTTTTTAATTTTTATTTTTGAAACCGAGTCTTGCTCTGTCCCACAGGCTGGAGTGCAGTGGTGCGATTTCAGCTCACTGCAGTCTCTGCCTCCTGGGTTCAAGCAATTCTCCTGCCTCAGCCTCCCAAGTAGCTGGGACTACAGACATATGCCACCATGCCTGGCTAACTTTTGTCTTTTTAGTAGAAACAGGGTTTCACCACGTTGGCCAGGCTGGTCTCGAACTTCTGACCTCAAGTCATCCACCCACCTCCCAGCCTCCCTAAGTGTTGGGATTACAGGCGTGAGCCACCACACCCAGCCAAACACCCAAGACCTTTTTTTTTTTTTTTTTTTTTTTTTTTTTGAGACAGGGTCTCGCTCTGTCACCCAGACTGGAGTGCAGTGGCCCCATCTCAGCTCACTGCAAGCTCCGCCTCCCGGGTTTATGCCATTCTCCCACCTCAGCCTCCCAAGTAGCTGGGACTACAGGCGCCCACCACCTCGCCTGGCTAGTTTTTTGTATTTTTTAGTAGAGACGGGGTTTCATCGTGTTAGCCAGGATGTCAAGACTTTAAATTGAGAAACAATCTTGCATGTTTGAAAGATGAAATATGGCCCTATCATCCTTATTGTAAAAAGGGGAGAGAACACCATCAGAAACCGAGCAACTCCTGGGAGTCTACATCAAAAACCAAAGCCCACTTCTATTGTCTGGTAAACACTGCCCACCAGAGGGTACAAAGCAAACCAAGTAGAATATAAACCAGCTACATGACATAGTGTTATAAACAGAGAGATGTTCTCACGTTAATTTCCTACATTATATCCCCAAAAAAGCTATGCATTTGTTTATATCGCAATTTTTTTTGGTGATAACCTTAAATATTTTGACATACATTTGAAAAATGGAAAGACGGGTTACTTTTTAAACTACCAGAACCATCCACGTAAAGTCAGCACAGATCTTCTACAGAAAACCACTTTGTCACTTCAGATCACACAAACACCAAATTCTCACCATCATACCTCCCAGTAAGGTAACAAAATGAACAGGTTACTTTCTCTTAAAGAGATGTCCGATTTTGCCTCTCTAGAAGACAGGTAATACAACATTGTGGTTCTTTTTATTCTTTTTTTTTTTTTTTTGAAACAGAGTCTGGCTCTGTCTCCCAGGCTGGAGTGCAGCAGCGGATCTTGGCTCACTGCAACCTCCACCTCCTGGGTTCAAGTGATTCTTGTGCCTCAGCCTCCTGAGTAGCTGGGATTACAGGTGTGTGCCACCATGCCTAGCTAATTTTTGTATTTTTAGTACAGATAGGGTTTCACCATGTTGGCCAGGCTGGTCTCCAACTCCTGATCTCATGTGATCTGCCCCCCTCGACCTCCCAAAGTGCTGGGATTACAGGCGTGAGCCACTGCGCCTAGCTACTGCGGTTCTTATAAGCATACATCTTTAAGCTATAAATCAGGAATTCATGTAATATTAAGCCAAGGCAATTGGTTGACAATATAAAAAATAAGATCCAGCATCAGTCGAGTTACCAGAATATAATCTCACGGGAAACAGTTCAGATCAGACTTTTCACCTTAAACCTTATGGGGATGGCATCTAGTTCTTTAACATTAGGAGTTCTTAAAATTACAATTTTGTAGGTGTTTTCTCAAGTAAGCATTCCTAAGAGGCTGTTTGCTGAATCAAAGTAATTTAAATGTATTAACAATACTTTAAGACAAGCTACCTAATTAGCGGTGGATTTGGCAACTGCATATATGTAACACTATAGTTTCTTTGTTTAGGTAGCTTTTCCTTTTTAAACTCACATTCTTTCTAATTGGATTATGAAATTAAAAAGTTAAAATCAAAGAGACAAGACATTAATACTTATGACAACCTTTAGAGTATCTTCTAATTAGTTATAATCAACTATTTAAAGTACTTAAAATCTAGCATTACTACTTAATGCCTCTTCATCATGTTTAAAATAACAATAAAGCAAAAAAGGAAAGAAAGAAAGACAAACAAAAACTTAAAAAAATCTGCCACCACACATCAAATATTTCCTCTAAAAAGGTGTGTTACACTCTGGAACTTTTCCCAAGAATTTTAAACCAAATGCTAAAAAAAAAAAAAAAAAAAAAAAGAAGTAAAGGCTTCACAATGTTTCCTTTTAAAACAGATGTCCCTAAAGCTTAATAACATCACTCAAAAGCAGACTAACAGGCCCAAGGGACAAAGGGCACTTTTTCATTTAATGTCAAGTTATAATAATGTCATATCCATTTCCAACCATTTACAATGAAAGGACTTTGGAGAAACCAAATCTGTGAGTAACCACCCCAGGAGGCTGTGTCCCTCGAGACAGATCCCAGCCTAGGACTGACATCAATCTTACCTTCTGCATGTTTGGCTTGATACAGCGAACAAAGAAAGGATTAGAGGAGCTTAGCGTTGCCATTAAGGAATGCAGTGAGTCCTATTAGAAAGAAAAAGTATATGCTGATTTAGTCTCTTATTATGTCATTCTTTAAATTTCTCAGTACTCTAGGCACTTAGAAACAAGAATTTTAAAAACACAATATAAATCATAGGAGTAATAACTGAGAGGTTTTCATTTTTTAATTGTCATTCTAATATAAAGATATTGAGTCAATGTATTAATTGAAATTATTCGATAACACACCAAACTCATTTATCACTTCCTTTGAAATGGTACAATTTTAATAAACCATTCTGTCAACAAACAAAAATCATCCTAGGATATTTCAATGTTTAGTACAGAAAAACTGAGAAATAGCCACTCTTCCACTGTCATTATTCTTCCCAATTCATTAGTCCCATCAAAATGACAGTCTATGCCAGCACTTCACTGGCCTCTGAGCCACAGTCTCTCACTCTTACCTTCAAATCACCAGACTTACAGACTCCAGATCAATCTTTAATACTTTCTTTTCCAACTGTTTTTTTGTTTTGTTTTGTTTTTTCAGAGTTTTTAACACTTACCAAAGCAGACAGAAGCATACAATGAGTTCTCATTACCAGCTTCAGCTCAGGGCTAATCTCATTTCACCTGATCCATACATACTATACCCACCCCTGTGGAAAAGCAAATCCCAGACATGATATGATTTCATCCATCAGCATTTCAGCATGTAGGATTAAAGGCTAAACACTTTAAAGCACTGTGTAACCACAGTATCATCACACCTGAAGAGATTTGACATTAATTCCTTAAACTAACATTAAAATGTGCAGTGGTCTCACATTTCATATTAAAATGCTCAACTGTTTCAAATTTTATGATTTTTAAAAATTTTATTTATTTTATTGAAACAGGGTCTCACTCTGTCACCCAGGCTGCAGTGCAGTGGCACGATCACAGCTCACTGCAGCTTCAACCTCCCAGACTCAAGCGATCCTCCTACCTCAGACTCCGGAGTAGCTAGGACTACAAGGGCATGCCACCATGCCCGACTAACTTTTTAATTTTTTTGTAGAGATGAGGCCTTGCTACGTTGCCCAGGCTGGTCTCGAACTGCGCGACTCAAGCAATCTTTCCATCTAAGCCTCCTAAAGTGCTGGGATTACAGGCATGTGTCACCGTGGCCAGCCCATACATTTTAAAAGGTTTGTTCTTTTGCATCAAAATGCAAATATGGTCCATTCATTGTAGTTGGTTGATGCATCTTTTAAGTCTCTTTTAATCCACTGGCTTTCCCTCCAACTCTCTTTTTTCTTCTCGTAACCTTGTTGAAGAAAACTGAACTGTCTAAACACTACATGGATTACTCACTTTTCCAGAAAACTTTTAAATTTCTCCCAGGACAAAACATCCTGACATTCACAGCCCTTCATATTCTGATACCAACTTAAATTCTCACGAGGTGTCCCGTCCAGCTGGTATTCTATTATCTGTTGACAGTCCCCAGAGACAGGACTTGCATCTCTGTGCCTGGGCTCTTCTCCTGCCTTCACCTGCACCTTGAAAACTCACCCACCCTTTTCCATTTCCTTCATTGCTAGTCCAGTTTAAAGTCTCAAACATTTCAAAAACTTTCCAAGGCTGGGTGCAGTGGCTCACATGTGTAATTCCAGCACTTTGGGAGGCTAAGGCAGAAGGATCGCTGGAGGCCAGATTTTCGAGATCAGCCTGGGCAACATAGTAAGACCCCATCTCAGTAAAACATCTAACAAATTAGCCAGGTATAAAATATTAGCCAGGCATGGTGGCGTGTGCCTCTAGTCCCAGCTGCTTGGGAGGCTGAGGCAGAAGAATCGCCTGAATCTGGGCGGTAGAGGTTGCAGTGAGCCAAGATCGTGCCATTGCATTCCAGCCTGGGTGACAGAATGAGACTCCATCTTAAAAAGAAAAAAAAAAAAAAGGGCCAGGTGCGGTGGCTCACGCCTGTAATCCCAGCACTTTGGGGGGCCGAGGCAGGCGGATCACGAGGTCAGGAGATGGAGACCATCCTGGCTAACACGGTGAAACCCCGTCTCTACTAAAAATGCAAAAAATTAGCCAGGCGTGGCGGCAGGCGCCTGTAGTCCCAGCTACTTGGGAGGCAGAGGCAGGAGAATGGCGTGGACCCGGGAGGCGGAGCTTGCAGTTAGCCGAGATGGCACCACTGCACTCCAGCCTGGGTGGCCAAGCGAGACTTTCTCAAAAAAAAAAAAAAAAAAAGCCAGGTGTAGTGGCTTACAGCTGTAGTGCCAGCTACTCAGGACGCTGAGCGGGGAGAATCACTTGAGCCTGGGAGTTTGAGGCTGCAGTGAGGCGCGATTATACCACTGCACTCCAGTCTGGATGACAGAACAAGACCCTGACACACACACACACACACACACACACACACAGACACACACAGACACACACACACACACACACATACACACACACACGAAAAAAAAAAAGCTTTCCCAGAAGTCCTGGCAAAACTGGCCTTCTAGAAAAAGAAAAATGAACACCTCTGCTGGAAGATTAAGAGCCTAGAACAAGGTAACTGACATCAATCTTATCTAACCAGGGGAAAAAATATCCACATATGAGAAGAAATATATCCCATTTCCACATGAGCCTCTACATACAAATCAGAGTGCTCCCAAATGGCCTTAAGAAGGTACCTATTTCAAAAGCTTAGAAGAAGTAGCCATTTATTTTCTAAAAAAGGATCTACATGTTTTTATCTGACTCAGAGAAAAAGTCTATTTTATTTCCTTTTTCTTTTTTTTAGACAGAGTCTAGGTCTTACTCTGTCACCCAGGCTGGAGTGCAGTGGTGCAATCACAGTTCGCTGCAACCTTGATCTCCCAGGCTCAGGCAATCCTCCCACCTCAGCCTCCTGAGTAGCTGGGACCACAGGCATGCGCCACCGTGCCCACATAATTTTTGTATTTTTTGTAGAGACAGGATTTCACCATGTTGCCCCGGCTGGTTTTGAACCCCTGAGCTCAGGTGATCTGCCCATCTCGGCCTCCCAAAGTGCCAAGATTACAGGCGTGAGTCAAAACTCTATTTTATTTCTAAAGCACTATCTGGTTTAAAAGCATGATATAAAAGGAAACAAAATTAAATATTCTCATAGACCTCACATACACCCAAATCCTCTTTTCAATTCTTTTTTTTTCTTTATTATTATTATACTTTAAGTTCTAGGGTACATGTGCATAACGTATAGGTTTGTTACATATGTATACTTGTGCCATGTTGGCATGCTGCACCCATCAACTCGTCAGCACCCATCAACTCGTCATTTACATCAGGTATAACTCCCAATGCAATCCCTCCCCCCTCCCCCTCTCTTTTCAATTCTTAAAAGCACAGTGACGATGGATTCCTCTAAGCCAGCAGTGAAAACGAACCTTGAACTGGGAGCTGACTGTAGGCCGCCGATGTTTGCTTCCATATTTCAAGGTATCCTGGTTGTTGCGGCTTGAAACATGTTCAAAAAGATCGTAGATAAAGTCAAATCTGTGTGAGGCAAGAGCAGGATGACAGTGAGGCGCACACACCCATTATTAGGTGCAAGATGACTGTAATTAATGGTGCCCTTTCCCAATGATAATTTAAAGTAATACACCCTAGGCCTGGAAGAACTAAGACAGCTTCTGAAGATTTCAAACCAACCCCTGTCAAAGAGCTTTAGGCACTGAAAACACATGGCAGTGTCAGAGATGAGAGTCTGGCAGAGAAGGGGACTGGCATGACAGTGACAGAGGGTGGAATCCCACTTAGGAGCTCTGTGCTTTCTGGAATGCCATGGAAGCCTCTGTAGCCTCGGTCTCCTCACCTGCAAAAGTGAGATATTTGTTTTGCCCGTCTTGCAGTGTTGCAAAGATTGAAGCAGTTAACGGATGGAAAGGTGCCCCTGGGGAACACTAATTACAGGGTGAGGCAAGCAATGGTTCAAATCCTGTCTCCCCCACTTCCTAGCTGTGTTGGTTGGGCAAGATGTTTCATCTCTCTCTTAGCCTCAATTTTTTCATCTGGAAAATGGAAGTAATTTTTGAATTTTTCCCCTAATGCCAGGGTGAGAATGAAAGGGGGAACATGTATGTAAAAGGTAGAAAGCATGGTACCTGGGATATCATATATGTTGATGTTAGTTATTATCAAAAAGTTCTGTAAAATCCATTGCTACTATTAACAAGGTAAAAGTGAAAAGCTTCCCAATAATTTTTTTTTTTTAGACAGAATTTCGCTTTTTCACCCAGGCTGGGGTGCAGTGGTGCGATCTCAGCTCTGCAACCTCTGCCTCCCGGGTTCCAGCGATTCTCCTATTTCAGCCTTCTGAGTAGCTGGGATTCCAGGCGCCTGTCATCACGCCTGGCTAATTTTTTTATTTTGTAGTAGAAGACGGGGTTTCACCATGTTGGCCAGGCTGGTCTTGAAACTCCTGACCTCAGGTGATCCACCCGCCTTGGCCTCCCAAAGTGCTAGGATTATAGGCGTGAGCCACCACACCCAACCTTCAAGAATTTTTTAATCTTCCTGGCATGGAAGGTATCATGGGCTACGGAGCTGGCGGGGTTAGTGGCTTCACTGTCGCCAAGACAGTCAGGGAAGACTTCTGAGCATCTGTCTCCCCAAAAGCGGCAATATTAGACCTTTCCCTGGTCGCTTCTTGCTTCGCCCCAACCTTTTTCATTTTTGTTCTTGGGTTCTCTTTAATGCTTACTCTTTGAAGTTCTCTAACTGTGCTTTGAGGTCTTTGGAGAAAAGCTTTGGTTCCATTAATATGTCACAGATGTCAAAGGTGAAAGCGAGTGAAGCAAGCGAACAGGCCCAGCTCCTTGGTTTGTGAAGGGAAACCTGGGGTCGAGACAGGAAGTTCTTTACCCCTCAGAAAACTGCTTCATGCTAGCACAGAGGCAGCTGGTGAAACCCCACCTCGCTGGTCTCCAGGCCTGCAATCTTTTCACCTCGACAAACTGCCTCTACTTAACATCAATACAGGGCTTTTATTTAAACGTATTGCATTAAATCGCATTAAACTAAGAAACTGCTTTGACAGCATGCTATGGTGTTTTTTAAACACCCATCATTTTTACAGGTGTAAAAACTCACCTAAAAATAAAATAGCTAACAATGTTGTAAATAGCGATTCCTCACACAGAAGAGTTAAAATAAGTTTGAAGATCAAATGTTTCAAATTCTGGGTTTCCAGGCTGATACTACCTTATATGGGCTCCCTTTGTCCCAATTCATTTCTATCTAAGTGACAGGTGGCCATCTAGTATTTACATTTCAAAAAGTAGTACAGCTTTTAAACTTTTTTGCTACTTTCCTTCCTTAGATATTAAAAATGTGTTTTTGTTACAGATTCCCATCAGATCCAACACAGGTGCTGAAAGCTTTCAGGTGACGGTTTTTTCCCTAAACTCTTTCTCTCTTACAAAGCCTCCTAAAAATAAGACACTTCCGCCAGGCGTGGTGGCTCATGCCTGTAATCCCAGCACTTTGGGAGTCTGAGGCAGGTGGATCACGAGGTCAGGAGATCGAGACCATCCTGGCTAACATGGTGAAACCCCGTCTCTACTAAAAATACAAAAAAATTAGCCGGGCGTGGAGGCGGGCGCCTGTAGTCCCAGCTACTCAGAAGGCTGAGGCAGGAGAATGGCGTGAATCTGGGAGGCGGAGCTTGCAGTGAGCTGAGATTGCGCCACTGCACTCCAGCCTGGGCCACAAAGCAGACTCCATCTCAAAAAAAAAAAAAAAACAAAAACAAAATAGGACACTTCCTGGTCTAAAATATACAAATAGCTAAACTAATCACTGAAAGTTTCTGTGTGTTTTCTTTATTGATTTAATGGTGAAAATTTATAATTCATGAATGAATAAATGAATATGTAATAAATTTATATTTATAGCTGAATTAAGGCATATTTTACTAACTAGAGACACAGGAGTCCATAAACCAAGGCTGAAATCAACCACACAGCTCTAAGCTCCCCATGAAGAAAGCAGGTCACACTGCTTAAGATCTTAGGCTCTCAAGCCAACCAGACCAGATCAAAACTGGAATTGATGGCTCACTGGTTACCAGTTGAGAGGTCTTGGGGAAGTCACTTAACAGCTTTAACTGCTCCAAGCCTCAGTTTCCTCATCTGCATAAAAGAGGATTAATAACAGTACATTACTTATGCCTCTGAGGTTGGTTTATTTCAGTACCTCACTAAACGGCAGTCATTGCTTGTATTATTATTTTTTTTTTTTTTTTTGAGACGGAGTCCCAGGTTCATGCCATTCTCCTGCCTCAGCCTCCTGAGTAGCTGGGACTGCAGGCGCCTGCCACTATGCCCAGCTAATTTTTTGTATTTTTAGTAGAGACGGGGTTTCACCATGTTAGCCAGGATGGTCTCGATCTCCTGACCTTGTGATCCGTCTGCCTCGGCCTCCCAAAGTGCTGCAATATTACAGGCATGAGCCACTGCACCAATCCTGCCTGTATTATTATTATTAATTTTTTTTTTTTGAGACAGAGTTTCACCCTTGTCACCCAGGCTGGACTGCAACGGCACAATCTTGGGTCACTGCAACCTCCACCTCCCACGTTAAAGCAATTCTCCTGTTTCAGCCTCCCAAGTAGCTGGGATTACAGGTGCCTGCCACCATGCTTGACTAATTTTTGTGTTTTCAGTAGAGATGGGGTTTCTCTATGTTAGCCAGGCTGGTCTCAAACTCCTGACCTCAGATGATTTGCCCACCTTGACATCCCAAAGTACTAGGATTACAGGCGTGAGCCACCGTGCCCGACCTTGCTTGTATTATTATGTTATACTTTTGAGTTATTTCGTTGATGAAATATTACCTGGGGAAAACAATATTAAGTTTCTTACATAACAGCAATTTGTTCTATATTTGTGAATTAAAAGCATTTACACAAATATTCATTTACTTGCTAAGGACTTCTCAGGGAGAAGACTGACATACCGGCTTTCTCTTAGCAAATTGAGAAGGTCATCTCGAAATGTATCTCTGTTCTTCTCCAAGATACCTCGGACATCATATTGCACCTAGTTTTAAGAAATAAGAGGGGAGAAAACTATTGAAAGAATAGTTTCAGGTCATAAGCAACCTCCCTGAAAGATCCACAAAAAGAAATCATTCCAATAAATGTATTTATTTAGTTTTTAAGAGACAGGGTCTTGCTCTATTTCCCAGGCTGAAGTGCAGTGACGTGATCATGGCTCATGCAGCCTCTAATTCCTATGCCCAAGCAATCCTCCCACCTCGGCCTCCAGAACAGCTAGGACAACAGATGTGTCACCATGCCAGGCTAACTTTTTATAAAATATCTTGTAGATATTTTTTATATCTACGGTGCCCAGACTGGTCTCAAACTCCAGTCCTCAAGTGACCCTCCTGACTCAGCCTCCCAAAGTACTGGGACTATAGGCTCACGTGAGCCACCATACCAAGCCCAATAAATTCACAATTGGTTCTGAAACTACTGTTTTCTCTGACTATCAAACAGGTGAATATCAATAGGTATCTTAATAAAAAGTTACCTCTCCAGCATAGTGCTTCACTCCAAAATTGTTAACCGCAACTCTGGGCTTCACATAAAAGTGGTTATTCTAAAAAAAAAAAAAAAAAATAGAAATAAAAATACACTGCCTTATTTCACTCACTGATTTCCCTTGACTTCCAGAGAACACTAAATACAACAGACAGTGAAAATCTTTCCAAACTTGCCATGGATCTGCGTTTCAGGACACGGCATATGGTGCACTTTATAAAAACCATGTTAACTCTCAACTGTGTCATTGTAATAGATTAACAATTTTATGTTCTCTAAATAAGCTTGGGCATTCTGACAAGTAGCCCCAAATCTAACCCTTTTGCTTATTTCAATTTAGTTCTGGTAACAGGAGAACATCTTTGGTTTGAGAATAAAAGTTCAATGTGGGAAGCACAGTTGGGCCAGTGGACTGACATGTTTGGTTCGTAACCCCAACCCACAGATGTGCTACTTCGATGTGATTAAGAATTGCAGGTTTCTACATACAGCATGCTGACTGTGTAGCTTCTCCAGTAAGGTGCTGTCTGTGGCTTGAGGAAAATGGCTTTCTTCATTGATAAGGGCTAGGAGGCCAAGTTTCTAGAAGAAAGAAGAAAAAGAAGAAATGAATTAAAAGTTGAATGTGGCTGGGTGCGTGGTAGCTCATGTCTGTAATCCCAGCCCTTTGGGAGGCCAAGACAGGCAGATCACTTGAGGTCAGGAGTTTAAGACCAGCCTGGCCAACACAGTGAAACCCTGTTTCTACTAAAAATACAAAAAAATTAACTGGGTATGGTAGGCACACCTATAATCCCAGCTACTGGGGAGGCTGAGGCAGGAGAATCACTTGAACCTGGGAGACAGAGGTTGCAGAGAGCCAAGATTGTGCCACTGTACTCCAGGCTGGGCGACAGAGTGAAACTCCGTCTCAGAAAGAAAAAAAAAAGAAAAAAAGTTGAATGTGTGCATCCCAAACTATTTTGAGAGCTCTTCTCTACTCTTTATCAAATGAGTGGTTAAAAGAAAAGGCATGGTAATTTCTTGATTGGAAAATCCATAATGATACACTATAGAGAAAACCAATTAAGTTCTATGTAAATCTTAAAAAAAAAAATTGAACCCATTGCAATTCTGTGGATAAAACTTCTACTCCTGTGGATAAAACTTTTACAACTGGCAAATCTATATTGGTACTGGCAAGGTTTTGCTTCTGCCTTAAAATCTAAGGGAAGCCAGTTCACACACTGCTGATTCTAAAATACTGAGTTCAATGAGACAATAGGTTTGAAGCGGCCAAGTATTTAAATTCAACCTTGCATATTTACATTTAGGTTTCCAAACAGTCCATTGTGTTCTAAACATTCACATCTTTGATGTGCATGTTCGTGCACGTTATTTTGTTCCCATAAATATGAATCAGACCAGCTGGACCCCCTTGGGACTGCAACCAGTCTTCAAAAATACATTACCTTCTCAATCAAGTCCAGGCATTCTCCATTGTCTATCCAGTCAATATCTTCCCACACTAATCCTTCCCTGTAGGAAGATTTTAAATAGCCAAGTTAAATGAAAACTTAGCTTCAAAACTATCTCATCTAGTTGCTGCTTTAAAAAAAAAAATGGAAATGGAATTCTATGAGTGCTTACCGGCTATATTCTAGTTGTTCTAAAGAAAAAATATGCTTGTTGAAGTATTCCTGAAGTTTCTCATTTGCATAGTTTATATTGAACTGTTCAAAGTGATTAACCTAAGAGGGAAAAGCATTCAATAAGTATCTTTAGCGCACTCACGATTACATGGAAAGGTGAAGAAAAGACAAACCAAAGATCTGCAGAGAAAAATATCAGTGCTTGTTGCCTGGCACGGTGGCTCACGCCTATAATCCTAGCACTTTGGGAGGCCGAGGTAGGCAGATCACCTGAGGTCGGCAGTCAGAGACCAGCCTGACCAACATGGTACAACCCCATCTCTACCGAAAATACAAAAAAACTAGCGGCCCGTGGTGATAGGCACCTGTAATCTCAGCTACTTGGGAGGCTGAGATGGGAGAATCACTTGAACCAGGAGGTGGAAGTTGCAGTGAGCTGAGATCACACCACTGCACCCCAGCCTGGGAGACAGAGTGAGACTCCTCCGGAAAAAAAACAAAAGAGAGTTTGCTTACAGAGATTTGCTCAACAGCAGCTAATCATGGACAGAAGAGAAGTCATGTGCTGCACTGTTAGTAAGTCTACCTCAAAGTTTTCAAATCCAAAGATGTCAAGGATGCCAATAGACTTGAAGTCCTCTTTGCCTTTGATCCTGCTGTTGATCTTTTTGATCACCCACTCAAAGCAGCACGCATACAGAGCCATGGCCAGGGAGTCCCTGCTGTCTACTGCCTGTGGGGAGAGGAAGCGGCACAGACTCAGCTGACCCTGGCACCCAGATAGGCAAGGCCATCCCCGCCCCACTCGAGAGACACACACAAGACTAGCATAGCATCTGGCCCTCCGGTGTGAAGTCAATCGATACCATCTAGGAAAGGACAGATATCTAAAGAAACGATAAACTGGAGCTCACATATTTCCTTTCTGTTAAGATTAAATACCAGGATTCCAAACTCAACTTGCTATGCTGAATTACACAAAAGAATCTAAACCATATATACGGGTACAAATGTTAGCAGGTTTAAAACAATAATTAAGATGTGAGCTCTTTTTTAAAATTTTCTGATTTTCTATTATACTTTGTATTTACAAAGTTTTTCTTCATAATATGGTCAGCATTTTTATTTATCCAATTAAAAACATATTAGAAGAGTGTGATGGTTAATACTGAGTGTCAACTTGATTGCAGGATACAAAGTATTAATCCTGGGTGTGTCTGTGTGGGTGACATCTGAGTCAGTGGGTTAAGGGAAGCCAATCCACCCTTAATCTGGTGGGCAAAATCTAATCAGCTTCCAGTGAAAATAAAGCAGGCAGAAAAATGTGAAAAGGTGAGATTGGCCCAGCCTCCCAGCCTACATCTTTCTCCCGTGCTGGACACTTCCTGCCCTAGAACATCAGACTCCAAGTTCTGCAATTCTGGGACTCAGACTGGCTCTCCTTGCTCCTCAGCTTGCAGAGGGCCTATTGTGGGACCTTCTGATCGTGTAAGTTAATACTTAATAAACTCCCCTTTCTACCTATCTATCTATCTATCAATCAATCAATCAATCAATCATATTGATTCTGTCCCTCTAAGAGAACCCTAATACAAAGAGCTAGCACATATACATTTGCTCAAGGCAGCAGCAGAGGCAAAAATAAATAAAACATATTATTATATTGTCTTCATTATAATACATTATTGTTATTGTTGTAGGTAATTTTTTTTTTTTTTTTTTTTTTTGAGACGGAGTCTTGCTCTGTCACCTAGGCTGGAGTGCAGTGGCCGGATCTCAGCTCACTGCAAGCTCCTCCTCTCGGGTTCACGCCATTCTCCTGCCTCAGCCTCCCGAGTAGCTGGGACTACAGGCACCCGCCACTTCGCCCAGCTAGTTTTTTGTATTTTTTAGTAGAGACGGGGTTTCACCGTATTAGCCAGGATGGTCTCGATCTCCTGACCTCATGATCCGCCCGTCTCGGCCTCCCAAAGTGCTGGGATTACAGGCTTGAGCCACCGCGCCCGGCCTGTTGTAGGTAATGTTTATTTAGTGCTTACTCCATACCAGACATTAAATGCTCAGCATATATTTGTTGTTTTTAGTCTTACAAAAATCCTATGAATTAGGTATAATTATCCTTGTCTTATAGCGGAGGAAACTGAGGCATAGTGACTAAATTTCCCAAGAGCAGACAGTAGCAAGTGGGTCAAGTTCAGTCAGGCAATCTGCATTCGACCCATCCTGTTAAACAATAATCAGATGTTGTTTTACACAATTAGACAGCAATTCAATAGCTTTGTCTATTCCCAATCCTCGGGTATCTTCTTTATTTTGATCATGAACCAAAGTCATTTGAACAGTTATTAATACATTATAGTTACAATATAACTGTTATTATAGTTACATATTTGAATCAAACCTATGGATCTGAAAACCCAGGAGTGTGTAATAAGGCAGGATTGGATGGCAAAGCGCGTGTACCTGTTGAACATTGAGAGGCGTGAGGATCTCTTCTCCCCTGAGGAACATTGATCTCTGGGTCAGAGCATCTGTGAGCTGTGTTGGGTCCAGCCCAAGTAACTCTGCAGATCTGCCCAAAGCTGCAAACAGAGAATAAGACAAAGGTGAATGAACCGATCGCCCCTGAGAAGCTAACCCAGGCTGAGCGATACCTTAACGCAGAGAACGCTCCTGAATCCCTCAGGCAGAGTTTAGAGACTGCATGTTATTGCTAAATTATTCACTCCCTTAGTGAATCCTAGGTTAGTAGCATAGAGCCTCGTGCTTGGATGAAGTGTGGTCTGGGAATCCCATGGGTGTCCCCAAGATCCTGTCAGAGGTTTGCAACTACTTCCTTTTTTTTTGAGATGGAGTCTCACTCTATAGCCCAGGCTGGAGTACGGTGGCACGATCTCGGCTCACTGCAACCTCTGCATCCTGGGTTCAAATGATTCTCCTGTCTCAGCCTCCTGAGTATTTTCAGTAGAGACAGGGTTTCACCATGTTGGCTAGACTGGTCTTGAACTCCTGACCTCAAGTGATCCGCCTGCCTTAGCCTCCATGCCCGGCCTACTACTTTCATTAATAACGGTAAAATGTTATCAGCTCTTTTCACTCTAATTCTCTCCCCAGTATACAGAAGAGTATTCCAAAGGCTACACAACATGAGGTATCTCAACCAATTAAATGCAGATATGACAACCAGACTGTCTTTTTTTTTTTTTTTTTTTTTTTTTTTGAGATAGAGTCTTGCTTTGTCTCCCAGGCTGGAGTGGAGTGGCGTGATCTCAGCTCACCGCAACCTCCGCCTCCTGGGTTCAAGCGATTCTCTTGCCTCAGCCTCCTGAGTAGCTGAGATTATAGGCACCTGCCACAACGCCTGGCTAATTTTCATATTTTTAGTGGAGATGGTTTTTGTTTGTTTGCTTGTTTGAGATAGAGTCTTGCTTTGTCTCCCATGCTGGAGTGGAGTGGTGTGATCTCGGCTCACTGCAACCTCCGCCTCCTGGGTTCAAGCGATTCTCTTGCCTCAGCCTCCCGAGTAGCTAGGATTACAGGTGCCCACCACCATGCTTGGCTAATTTTTGTATTTTTAGTAGAGATGGGTTTCACCCTGTCGGCCTGGCTGGTCTCAAACTCCTGACCTTAGATGATCCACCTACCTCGGCCTCCCAAAGTTTTGGGATTACAGGCGTGAGCCACTGTGCCCAGCCCCCAACTGTCTTTCAATATGTCAGACATAAAAGAAATTTGCAAAAAGATAAGATAATGTGACTATCTTTACTGTTTTCTGATTTGGAAAAGTCTTTTAAATAAAAATAGAATATTTTAGTATACAATGGGTTTATTATTGTTCTTTTTAATTGAATAAAGAATATTTTTTAAACATCTCATTTTAACTTTTAATTAGAAGTTTTAACGTTTTTTGAGACAGAGTCTCACTTTGTCACCCAGGCTATAGTGTACTGGTGTGATCTTTGCTCACTGCAACCTCCACCTCCTGGGTTCAAGAGACTCTCATGCCTCAGTCTCCCCAAGTAGCTGGGATTACAGGCACACACCACCACGGCTGGCTAATTTTTGTATTTTTAGTAGAGACGGGGTTTCACCATGTTGGCCAGGTTGGTCTCGAACTCCTGACCTCAAGTGATCCACCTGCCTCATCCTCCCAAATTGCTAGGATTACAGGCATGAGCCACTGTGCCCAGCCAAAAAGTTTTAACTTTTAATGTGGTCAACATCAACAGATACAACCCACATAAACAAAAGCTCTCTGGGGTTCTATGATTTTTGAGAATATTAAGAGGTACTGGGTGGAACCAGACACTTGAGAATTACTGGCCTACAGTACTGGTCTCCTCTAGAACCACTTTGAACTTGAACTCATCTAATTTCCAGCTTCCATGACCTCATCTATTGCTTCCATCAGAAAAGTTTTAAAAAGTAATACATAAATCACTCAAGCAAAATGACAACTGACATAGCTATATGTTAACTCATTTTATCTTGACAGCAAATCTCTGAGACACTGTACAGGTGAGAAGTCACGAGTGTTCAGGGGATAAATAACACAGGAAACAGCATGAAGCAGGGAAGGGCTATGAACCCAGCATCCTGGCTTGCAAAACAAAGGGTCTTAACCATTCTACCACACTGGCACTCAACACGACGATGCCACCTGACTCTCAACACTTTCCTATATTGATTCCTGGTTGCTCATATTTCCACATATTTGACTCGTCTTCCTTCTTTTTAAATAGAGAACACGGCCACTATCCCAATTGACTAGTAACTTTTCATACACTCTGAGCCTTTCTTAACCGACACTTCATATCTGATAAAATTAACGTTCTGTAGCTCTCTATTCAAGGAGTCAGAACATTTTCTCTCTCTTTTTTTTTTTTTTTTTTTTTAGAGACAAGATCTCACTCTGTCGCCCAGACTGGAGTGCAGAGGCATCATCTCAGCTCACTGCAGCTTCAACCTGCAGAGTCTCAGGTGATCCTCCCACCTCAGCCTCCCAAGCAGCTGGGACTACAGGGGTGCAGCATCATGCCTGGCTAATTTTTGTATTTTTGGTAGAGATGGGGTTTAGCCACATTGCCCCAGACTGGTCTCGATTTCCTGGGCTCAAGCAATCTGCCCGCCTCCACCTCGCAAAGTGCTGGGGTTACAGGCAAAAGCCACCGCAGCTGGCCAGAATTTTCTCTCTAAAAGGCTAGACAGTCAGTAATTTAGGTTTAAGTTTCCTATGGGGAACAAAGGGAGAGAGGAGGGCAGGCAGGCATAATCTTACCTGTTTTGAAGGAAACCTGCGCCCCACCAGCAGTGATAAATTCTATGTTCCCAAGATGCAGTATACCAGCAAGCAGCCTGGACACTTCCCGAACTTCCTCCTTGCTGAACTGCATCACGTCCATTGCCGTCTAGAAGAAAATAAATGTATTTAGTTTTACGTTGTTTTTCCCACTGAAGAAAATGTAGAATACCCCTGATGATATAAAATTACTATGTGTTATTGAAAAGGCAGGGAAAAAAAATAGATGCATAACCACTCACTTGTTTTTTTGTTTTGAGACAGAGTCTTGCTCTGTCACCCAGGCTGGAGTGCAGGGGCACAATCTCGGCTCACTGCAACCTCCACCTTCCAGGTTCGAGTGATTCTCGTGCCTCAGCCTCCAGAGTAGCTGGGATTACAGGTGTGTGCCACCATGCCTAGCTAGTTTTTGTTTTTGTTTTTTTTTTTTGCATTTTTAGTAGAGACTGGGTTTCACCACATTGGTCAGGCTGGTCTCGGACTCCTGATTTCAAGTGATCCACTCACCTTCGCTTCCCAAAGTTCTGGGATTACAGGCGGGAGCCACCACACCCGGCCCATAATAACTCACTTTTAAAACGATGAGGACTTTACATAGTACACATAAAAGGAGGAAGATAACTATAGTATGTTCAGAGATAATCAATGAAATAAACATAGTGTCTGCCTTACATACAAGTCTTCTATATATGCTACAAAAGAATTACTTCAGGCAGTCAGAGTCATGACAATAATAAAGAAATAGTTTTTTGTACAGTTATCAGAGTGGATGAAAATTCTGTTATTTTCTTTAGATGTAAAAATGTGGAGAGGGAGTACTTGGAGAGGGGGTGTTTTTCTGTTTTTTGTTTTTTTTTTTTTGTAGAGATGGGGGTCTCACTATGTTGGCCAGGCTGGTCTCGAACTCCTGGCCTCAAGCAATCCTCCCACCTTGGCCTTCCAAAGTGCTGGGTTTACAGGCGTGAGCCACCATGCCAAGCCAAGAATTTTAAAAAATTAGCCAGGTGTGTTGGTGCATACCTGCAGTCCCAGCTCGTGGCTTGGCTGAGGCAGGAGTATTGCATGAACCCAAGAGGTCAAGGTTACAGTGAGCTATGACCGCATGTGTACTCCAGCCTGGGAGCCTGGGTAACAAAGTTAAGACTCTGTCTCTTAAAAAAAAAAAAAAAATTAAATAAATGCTGATGGAAAATCTAAACAGATGTGGACTTGTCTTCCTTAGGCACTCATCATGTCTCTATTTTTAATTTCTCCAAAGGATTTTGTATGATCTTATCTTGGCCTGAGGATACTAAGTGGAAGTTAACATGATGCTGCTCGGGGAAAAATAAAAATAAACCAGCACTTACAGGAATCTGTGACAACAACAAGTATCTAAACAACTGAAGCCACGGGTTTTCTGAATCATATCTAAGATTTGCTAATTTTCTATTGTGACCGAGGAGCTGTATTCTTGTGACCAAAAAAAGCCATTAAAAAGGAAAAGAAAACCAGACACACATACACACCAACCGGGGGGCAGACTTGTTGGCAATATCGATGAAAATGACCTACAAAAACAACTTGGACCCACACAAGGACCATAGGAGAGTGGGAAGAAGGAAACCACGCACCACTCTGAAGCAACAGAAATTACAAAAGGAAACAACTGGAGATTTAACACTGCAAAAAGTTCAATTTCTTTTCCTTTTCTTTTTTTTTTTTTTTTTTTTTTTCAGACAGAGTTTCACTGTTTCGCCCAGCCTGGGGTGCAGTGGCATGATCTCAGCTCACCGCACCCTATGCCTCCCAGGTTCAAGCGATTCTCCTGCTTTAGCCTCCTAAGTAGCTGGGATTACAGGCATGCGCCACCACGTCTGGCTAATTTTTGTATTTTTAGTAGATACGAGGTTTCTCCATGTTGGTCAGGCTGATCTCGAACTCCCAACCTCAAGTGATCTGCCCACCTTGGCTTCCCAAAGTGCTGGGATTATAGGCGTGAACCACCACACAAGGCCAAGATTAATTTCTTTATAAAGAAAATGCAATAATGCCAGAAAAAAAAAAAAGACCAACAATGGAGAGGGAAAGAATGAAAAGATCCACTGACATATACATGAGTGACAAAAAAAGGGAGAAATGCAAATCCAGGGTACTGTTTTCCTTCCTAGAAATCGAACATGTACAAATTAAGGTAAATATGAGATCAGTTCTGTCAAATTAGCAAAAAATTTCAGAATGATAAAGATTAGTAGAAAAGAGACATTTATACAATGGTTGTTAGTACTATAAAATAGTATAATCTTTTTGGAAAACAACATGATTATCTGACAAAATTGTCCTAACTATATAATATGTATATAATATTAGAATTTTCATATCTGAGAGAAAAACCAACAACAAAGGTTCAGAGGAGAAAAATAACTTTCTCAGGGTCGCACAACCTAAATTCAAAGTCCGGCCCAACTGACTCAAATCTAGGAACTTACTATAATTATTTATTACTATTTTGATACCGGGTCTCACCCCCGTCACCTGTACTGGCGGGCAGCAGTGTGATCAAGGCTCACTGCAGCCTTGACTTCCCGGGCTCAGGTGATTCTCCCACCTCAGCCTCCTGAGTAGCTGGGACAACAGGTGCACACCAACACACCTGGCTAAATTTTTGTATTTTTAGGAGAGACAGGGTTTCGCCATGTTGCCCAAGCCTGTCTCAAACTCCTGCGCTCAAGCAATCTGCCCACCTAGGTCTCCCAAAGTGCTGGCATTACAGGCATGAGCCACTGACTGTGCCCAGCCAGGAACTTATTATTATTATTATTATCATTATTATTATTATTGACCCAACTCTGTTACTTTATAAAGACATAAAAAAGAAATCGATATAATCTCCAATAATTTCAATGCTGCAAATTTGCTTCAAGGAAAATTTCAAGAGCAGAAAAAAAAACCTTTAGAAAATATTCACTACAGTGTTACCTTAATAACACTTTCACAGAAAAATAATTCTAATTATTCTACAATTAGACAAGTTAAATATAGTAAGTTATATAAATATTGCATACTTTTTTTTTTTTGAGATGGAGTTTCACTCTTGTTGCCCTGGCTGGAGTGCAATAGTGCGATCCCGGCTCACCGCAATCTCCGCCTTCCAGGTTCAAGTGATTCTCCTGCCTCAGCCTCCCGAGTAGCTGGGATTACAGGCATGTACCACCACACCTGGCTAATTTTGTATATTTAATAGAGACAGGGTTTCTCCATGTTGGTCAGGCTGGTCTTGAACTCCTGACCTCAGGTGATCTGCCCGCCTTGGCCTCCCAAAGTGCCGGGATTACAGGTGTCAGCCACTACGCCCAGCCTATTGTATACTTTTTAAAGAAAATTATGCACATTATATAGAGAAACAGTTATATTTATGGTAGCTTTTTGTAAAAAAGCAAAAAAGCTATTTTGTACCCATATTATTTTAAAAACTCAGGCTGGGAAGAAAATTTACAAATCTGAAACTAGTTCCAATAGTTACTGTTAAGGGTTAACTGTGAGTTAACAGTGTTGGTAAGCTCATGAACATTCTATTCTATCGTGTCTTTTAATGTTGCTGGCAATAAATACGTTTACAACAAAAACTGAGACAATCAATGGGTGAATGGTTAAACAAACTACTGTCTATTCAATGGAATACCAAAAAAAGCAGTGAACAGTGATACGTGCCACATGGATGGCTGGAGGAAGCTGGATACAGGAGACTACACAGTGTGTATTTTCGTTACGTGGAACTCTAGAGAAGCTAACTGCACACTAGAGGGACTGAATTAGATCAGCAGTTTCCTAAGGCCAGGTGTGGGGGGTTGGGATTGCCTGGGAAGGGGCACAGAGAAACTTCTGAGGCAGAGGATTCCCTTTTATCTTGATCATTGTGGATAAATGGGTGTGTAAATTCAAAATTCACTGAAATGTATACTTTAAATGGATGCATTTAATTATGTGTTCATTATATCTCAATAAAGTTGATTATAAAAATTAAAATATCATAAATTACTTAAAGGTGGGAAGGCTATCATTTCATGCGTACAAACAGAAAGAAAAATAACTATTTGCCAAGTGCTTATCAATTTAAAAAAGCCTATAAGAAAATAATCATTCAAATTTAGAGATACTTATCAGTGACTTCTTCTAAAAGGTAAAAGCAAAGAAATGCGGTTAAGATACACAAAATAATTTGTTATTCTCAAGACTTTTTAAACTGTGTTAAAGACCGTATCAGATATCAGCAAAATAATTAAAATGCACCTACACTGTGCAAAAGTTAAATTTTTCCCTTTCTATGATTAAAGTTTTCTTCATATACGACAAGATATACTCATAACTAATATACAATCATTTTCTAGCCTGGCAACATAGCAAGAACCCCATTTCTTTTTTTTTTTTTTTTGAGACGGAGTGTTGCTCTGTCACCCAGGCTGTGGCACAATCTCTGCTCACTGCAAGCTCCGCCTCCCAGGTTCCCGCCATTCTCCTGCCTCAGCCTCCCGAGTGGCTGGGACTACAGGCGCCCGCTACCGCGCCCAGCTAGTTTTTTTTTTGTATTTTTAGTAGAGACGGGGTTTCACCGTGTTAGCCAGGATGGTCTCGATCTCCTGACCTCATGATCTGCCCGCCTCGGCCTCCCAAAGTGCTGGGATTACAGGCTTGAGCCACCGCGCCCGGCCAGCAAGAACCCCATTTCTAAAAGAAATTAAAAATTAGTGTGCTGGCATACAACTGTACTCCCAGCTACTTGGGAGGCTAAGGCAGGAGGATCACTTGATCCCAGGAGTTCAAGGGTGCAGTAAATCATCACACCACTGTGCTCCAACCTGGGCAACAGAGTGAGACCCTGCCTCAAAAAAAAAAAAAAAAAAAAAAAAGTGAAATAAGTAGAAAATTTCTAACTGCCAAATAAAAAATATTGACACATACCCCATAAATAAAAATGCTTGGTTAAGTTCTAAAAAAAAACACAAAGGTTGTATAAGAAGATATTTAAGCAAATGAACAAAATAAATGTGCTTACTATATAAATAAATTTGTGGACTTCTTTGCTTCCGGTCTAACTCTTAAGTGATTGGGTAAGTAGTAGAGTCGTGATAAGTGGCAACTGCATTAATCATAACATGGAATAATTTAACGTCTAAAACCAGTTCTCACCAATGCAGACATGTATGCTAAAACTCCAGCAAGAGTCTCTATTGCTTCTTACTCTCCTATTTACAATCTTTGTTAATAAGCAATCTCCACCCCTTCGACAAGAGTAGCCGCTTTATGGCTTATTATAATTAGTATTTCAACACTACGTCTCAAGACTGAAAAAACCATGGGAAATTCTCGGTATGATTCAGCACATAAAAAACAGATGCTTGTGAATGTGAGTGTGTATTGGGGGGTGGCCAATACGTGGTAGAATCCCAATTATCATGCACAAAAGGAGCTCAACTTGTCACACTGGAAACAAAAGGAGGAGTGTCACCATTGGAGAAGGCTAAGGTACCTCCGAAGAATCCCAGAAGAAGTCAACAAATGGTATGTCTGAAAGGGTGACAGGGGAGGCTATTTTGGGCACAGTAAATTACAAGTAACTCGATAATAATTTTTTTTCCCCCTGAGATAGAGTTTTGCTCCTGTTGCCCAGGCTGGAGTGCAATGGCTCGATCTCGGCTCACCACAACTTCTGCCTCCCGGGTTCAAGCGATTCTCCTGCCTCAGCCTCCGGAGTAGCTGGGATTACAGGCATGCGCCACCACACCCGGCTAATTTTGTATTGTAGGTAGAGACAGGGTTTCTCCATGTTGGAAAGGCTGGTCTTGAACTCCTGACCTCAGGTGATCCGCCTGCCTCAGCCTCCCAAAGTGCTGGGATTACAGGCGTGAGCCACCGAGCCCGGCCAGGTAACTCAACAATAATATATTACATAATGTTATGTTTTATTAAGTAATATTATGTTATTTTAAAAATACGTTATAATATAAAATTGGCTGACCATCCAAGTTTTCCAACACTGAAAGAGACGGACATTTCCAAGTTTTGCAACATTAAAGTACAAAGTCGGTTCTTTAAATTTTGATAAAATCTGACTCATGATGAATGAATTCACGCATGCATACACAAGATCACACACCATTCAAACCCCAAGGATATACCCAGGAAGGTCCATGCAGTCAGGAAACCCCAGCCCTGATCAGTGCCAGGCACACTGTAAATGTTCAGTATTTGTGGAGTAAGAGAATAAACAGATGATCACTCAGCAAAGACTCGTGTTACTTCGTAAACGTTTCATCAGCCACCATCCTGGTGGGCCAAATGCAAGCAATGAAATAAACTAGTTGTTACCACCGACTTGAAATAGCTTTTCATCCTGACCTAACACTTGAAGATGCAATTTGAAGGGCTGTATAAGAAATGCCTATGAAATTTAGCATAGGTTCATTGCCTCTGCTCCAGGAAAAACCAAGTGTCTCCTAAAACTGTTCAGAATACCTCACTGGTACTTTTTTATATTAATGTTTATTGTGACCAATGATAAATTTTAAAAATACATTAAGGCAAATTCTCAACGAAATAAGCAAAATTCTTTTTTTTTTTTTTTTTTTTTTGGAGACGGAGTCTTGCTCTGTGGCCCAGGCTGGAGTGCAGTGGCCGGATCTCAGCTCACTGAAAGCTCCGCCTGCCGGGTTCACGCCATTCTCCTGCCTCAGCCTCCCAAGTAGCTGGGACTACAGACGCCCGCCACCTCGCCCGGCTAGTTTTTTTTGTATTTTTTAGTAGAGACGGGGTTTCACCGTGTTAGCCAGGATGGTCTCGATCTCCTGACCTCGTGATCCGCCCATCTCGGCCTCCCTAAGTGCTGGGATTACAGGCTTGAGCCACCGCGCCCGGCCATAAGCAAAATTCTTAAAAGGTCCTACTGCCAGAATACACTAACATTAAAGTTGATATAAAAAAATCATGATTTTTGTTTTTGAGACAGGGTCTTACTCTGTCATCCAGGCTGGAGTGCAATGGCATGATCATGGCTCACTGCAGCCTCAAACTCCCAGGGCTCAGATAATCCTCGCACCTCCAAGGTAGCCAGGACTATAGGTACACCACAATGCCTGGCTAATTTTGTTTGTTTATTTTTTCGAGATGGAGTCTTGCTGTGTCACCCAGGCTGGAGTGCAGTGGCGCAATCTCAGCTCACTGGGTTCAAGCAATTCTGCTGTCTCAGACTCCCGAGTAGCTGGGACTACAGGTATGCGCCACCATGCCGAACTAATTTTTGTAGTTTTAGTAGAGACGGGGTTTCACTATGTTGGCCAGGCTGGTCTTGAACTCCAGACCTCATGATCCATCTGTCTCGGCCTCCCAAAGTGCTGGAATTATAGGCATGACCCAATTCTTTTCTTATTTTTTATTTTTGAGATGGGGTCTGGCCCTGTCGCCCAGGCTGGAGCGCAGTGACATAATCTCGGCTCCCTGTAACCTCCATCTCCCAGACTCAAGCCATCCTCCCACCTCAGCCTCCCAAGTAGCTGGGATTACATGGGTGTGCCACTACACCTAGCTAATTTTTGCATTTTTTTGTAGAGATGGGTTTTTGCCATGTTGCCTAGGCTGGTCCTGAACTCCTCTGCTCAAGTGATCCGCCCACCTCAGCCTCCCAAAGTGCTGAGATTACAGGCATAAGCCACCACACCCCCACCTATCCCCCAATTCTTGATTCTTATAGGTTTGGGAGGAGAAAATTGTATTGTATAGAAAAGAATATATTTTCCTCCTTTCCCAAAAGTTATCCTTTTTTTTTTTTTTCTTTTTCGCTGTACTGCTTAGAATTTCCAGTACAAGGTTAAAGAGTAACGGGTTAAATTTTGCTATTATTATAGCAAAAATGTCATGTTTGTGATGTTAATAAACATCAGCTAAGTTTTCATTGATACACCTGCTAGACTAACACTAAAAAGTAATTGCAAATTAGACATTTAAGGATCTATAAATATCTGTTCTAAGTAGAATGTACTAACTAGAACACATTTGTCAGGTATGCTCATTATGTCAATTTCATGTATAAATTTCTCTTCCTTTCTAGATGACTGACATATCCTTTTGTCATAAAATCAAATTTCAAATGCCAAAACCTATTACTTCCATTTAGCAATAAAAGCTAGCAATCACTGAGGGGAAGCCAACTTCCAAAAGTTTACTTGTAGCTGACAAAAAGAACAGACAGTTCTGAAGTGGAAAACGATGTCCTGAGAGAACACAGAGTACCACCAGAGTATCTGATTTCTCAGGGCCTTCCCAGGCAAGGGAGCTGCCACTGCCAAGTGCTCCCTAGCGGCCAGCAAGCAAGCTCGCAGGTGATGGGACCTGCAGTGACACTGCCATGTGGATAATCAGGCGTCTTGTCTGACTTCTTTTTTCACCAATTATTGTTCTTTACTTCAAGAAAGAAACAAGAAATAAACAAAATAGGAAAATAACCCGGAGACAAGTCTTCTTTTTTTTGGTCCTGCTCCTCAAAAATGAGAATGAGAATTTATTTTAACACATCATCTTTTGAGCAGACAGTAATAAATGAACCATGGTGGAAGGTTTGAGTAGTGAGAGGTCTAAAGGGCCAATATAAAATTGGAAAAGATAATTAAAAGACTTAGAAAAACACTTCATAAAACCCAGTGTGCAAGGCCAAATCCCACAACTCTGCAGGCAGATGCCAAAAGGTGCGGTCTGCAGGAGGCTTTTTGTTGACAGGTTAGAAGATAGAAGAGATGGAGCGGGAAACCGCTCTGCATTATAAATGGCAGGTTGTGACATCTTTAAAAGGGAGGCAGAGTGGAAAACAATCATGTATTATAGCCTAGTCTGTTTGGAATTTCGTTTTCAACTTAAGGAGACGTATGTTAGCCATAGAGAAATGATGCATGATTTATATCCATTTGTTAAAAATACTTTGATTTCATTCCACAGGCAGTCCTAACAAATAATCTACGAGAATGAAAGGGAATACAGAATGAAGAGCTGTTAGTCTTCCAGCGGCAGCCTAGGAGGTGAAATCTGAGGTGCACTGAAACCAGGTATTACCTGCCTCGCGGTTTAGAGTGTGGGATCCAGAGTCAGACTGTGTATGGATACGGGCTGCACCAGGTACTAGGTAAGGTTAGGATGGTCACTAACTTCTCTGAGTCTTAGAATGCAGACAACCATACTTCTTACCCTCAGAGGATTGTTGAGAGTGATTGGAAAGTAATCTCCACATGAAGTTCGGAACAGTAAGTGCTCGATAAATGTCAGCTGCATTTGTGATGACTAGAATGATGATGATAATGACTCGACCCTAGGTGCATTACATGTAACTATTCTTTCTTTTTTTTTTTGAGACAGAGTCTTGCACTGTCACCGGGTTGGAGTGCAATGGTGCAATCTCAGCTCACTGCAATCTCCGCCTCCCAGGTTTAAGCAATTCTCCTGCCTCAGGTTCCCAAGTAGCTGGGACTGCAGTAGCCCACCACCACACCCGGCTAATTTTTTTGTATTTTTAGTAGAGATGGGGTTTCACTATGTTGGCCAGGCTGGTCTCGAACTCCTGATCTCCTCATCCACCTGCCTCGGCCTCCCAAAGTGCTGGGATTACACGCCTGAGCCACCATGCCCAGCTGCATCTAACTGTTCTAGTAAGGCCTCTGGGAAAGAACTTAAGATCACAGTGATGAAATCTCCTGGCCAGACTCGATTGGGTGGGGCTGTTCGTAATGCTGGATGACTGGGCTATCTTAAACGCAGATACCTTGTAACAAAGCCCTTGCAAGAGACCGTGGCATGCCACAACGCAGAGACAGGATGACTAATGCTCGTGCAACCAGAAATGGCTATCACAGGCCACGAGGACCGGATGATACCTTAACAGTGAGACAGCCAAACGCTTAGGCAGATAAAATGGGGTCCCCGGGGAATCTCCAATCGGTCCAAGAATGTTCACATTATATGCTTTTGGGTCGATGAGGGAACCTGCCCAGGGCTTGTCTGGGCATCCCACAGTGGACTTGGAGCCTGACATGCACACTGGGGGAAGTGGGCGGGGCCATGCGGATTTCTTCCATCGGGAAGAGAAGCCTGCTCTCTTCCGCTCATTTAGTGACCTGGGAATCAATATGTGAGGCGGGGACCTGTTAGCAGGAACCCCTCTCACTTTGCTGAGGGTTTTTCTTTTTTTCCTTTCTTTTTTTTTTTTTTTTTTTTTTTGAGATGGAGTCTCCCTGTCTCCCAGGCTGGAGTGCAGTGGCGCGATCTCGGCTCACTGCAAGCTCCGCCTCCTGGGTTCACTCCATTCTCCTGCCTCAGCCTCCCGAGTAGCTGGGACTACAGGCTCCCGCCACCTCGCCCGGCTAATTTTTTGTATTTTTAGTAGAGATGGGGTTTCACCGTGTTGGCCAGTATGGTCTCAATCTCCTGACCTCGTGACCTCCCAAACCTCCCAAAGTGCTGGGATTACAGGCGTGAGCCACTGCGCCCGGCCATTTTCCTTTCACCTAATAAAACCCTGTTCTACTCACCCTTCAATGTGTCCGTGTGCCTAAGTTTTCCTGATTGTGTGACAAGACCCCGGGTTTTAGCTGAACAAAGGAGCAAAATTCTGCAACAGTCACCTGGGCCAATGGCTGGCAGATTTGTTTTTAGCTACAGAACTTGTTTTTCAAAGATAT
Source organism: Macaca thibetana thibetana (assembly GCF_024542745.1). Lineage (NCBI taxonomy): Eukaryota > Metazoa > Chordata > Mammalia > Primates > Cercopithecidae > Macaca > Macaca thibetana. The sequence continues at coordinate 159,702,129 of NC_065583.1, read as the reverse complement.
CTTACTTGTAAGCCACAAAATGGAGGATCTGGAGGTTCCAGAGTGAAGCCCATGATATGTGGGGGTTTTGGGGGGTGGAAGATGCACTTTCTGAACACACTGTCCCAAGTAAACCACCCATCTGCCCTGAATGACACACTGCTCGCTCATCTAAGGAAAGAAGAGTCCTCTCAAACCCCTTTCAGCCTGAAACTTGGAACAAGAAGGAAATACCTATTCTCACCCACTGGTCCAAATGCAATTACTTCTATTTCTATTTTTAAAAATATTTGGAAACAGAAAATGAAATCTGTCACTCTTAATAGGGTATCTGATATCTTTTTTTATTTTTTTTTTTGAGACAGTCTGGCTCTGTCGCCCAGGCTGGAGTGAACTGGCGCAATCTCCGCCCACTGCAAGCTCCGCCTCCCGGGTTCCCGCCATTCTCCTGCCTCAGCCTCCAGAGTAGCTGGGACTACAGGCGCCCGCCACCACGCCCAGCTAATTTTTTTGTATTTTTAGTAGAGACGGGGTTTCACCTTGTTAGCCAGGATGGTCTTCATCTCCTGACCTCGTGATCTGCCCGCCTCAGCCTCCCAAAGTGCTGGGATTACAGCCACTGCACCCAGCCAGTATCTAATATCTTAATAGGGAAAAAATTCAAAAGTAACTTACAATAACTTCCCTAAAGGATTCCTGGTCACTGATTGTCTTGTCTTCTACACATCCAGACTGATTCAAGTAGTGGTAGTTTTCCGGCGTAGATAAATAAAATTCTTCTACAGGAAGACAAAGAAAAACATGACGTCACAGTTGTCCAGGACAAGACGAAATTCACAGTTTTCACTCTGATTTTTTTAAGTATCTATATAATTCTCTGCTCCTAACAGTCTCCCATAAAGATAATAAAGTTCCTTCTTAGTTATCACCTAGGAAAAATAGAAAACAATTAGTAAAACGAAATGAGATGATTAAAAACAGTTACTGAAAGAACATGATGAGGATCCTGTTTTACTGTTTTCTCTTTAAAAATCTTTTTTTTTTTTTTTTTTTTTTTTTTTTGAGATGGACTCTAGCTCTGTTACCCAGGCTGGAGTGCAGTGGTTTAATCTCAGCTGAATGAACTTCTGCCTCGCAGGTTCAAGTGATTCTCCTGCCTCAGCCTCCTGAGTAGCTGGGATTACAGGCGCGAACCACCATGCCTGGCTAATTTTAGTGTTTTTCATAGAGACCGGGATTCACCATGTTGGTCAGGTTGGTCTCGAACTCCTGATCTCCAGTGATCCATCTGTCTCGGCCTCCCAAAGTGCTGGGATTACAGGAATGAGTCACTGCACCCGGCCAAAAATCAAATATTTAGAAATTAACTTTATTCAGGGTATCTGAAAAGTGAAACCGGCTGTAATATGTTATATATTTTCCATAAACATCCTTTACATTAAAAATGTACCAAGACTCAAAAAAAAAATCCAAGGTTTCTCTATTGATAATTTTCTCCCTCTATTATTTCTCCCTACTGTAAATTCAGCATCTTTTTGGTGTTCGCATAATGTACATTTCATTGCTATCTGTGGAATGTCAACATTAAAACAGATGTCCTCTCATATACTGACATCTATTTAAATGGAAAATGAGTTGCTAGTCCGCATTACCCAGCTGTCATCCCACTCACTCACCTCTTTCTTCATGTTCCAGCCCTGCCAGCAGTGCATAAAATATGTGATAATTCCTTTCCCCGGGATTTTGCCTTACTACTCGGTTCTGGGAAGATAAATCAGAGTTATATTCAGAGATGTTTCCTGTGCTTAATTCACACAAACCAATAATTTCTGAAAATTGTTATTATGGAAGAAAATGTGGATTAAATCACGTTTACTTACTTTTTCTAATAAATCTTCATGTGAAAAGCAATGGCAAGTCAAGGAAAAAAACAAAGCTATGCCATGCTCAACTAGTCTTTCACTTTCTATTCTTTGCTGCCCAAATAATTACAGCTCCCTGTTCCTTTGACGTAGAAGCTTCCAGTGCCAACAGACAAGCAAACAAAGCTTAAGACTATTTCATCTAAATCCAATTCCAGGCTTGACACATGGTACCCTGTCAGGTACCTAACTAACACAGCTGATTTCAAACAAATACCTGAGGTTTAATGATGAATTCAATGTTTCAGATTATGGAAATTATATCAGAGATTTATAAAACAAATACAGTTCTTTATTTCACAGAAGAATTTTTGTTTTATTTTATTTATTTATTTTTTTGACAGTGTCTTGCTCTGTCACCCAGGCTGGAGTGCAGTGGCGCGATCTCGGCTCACTGCAACCTCTGCTACCCGGGTTCAAGTGATTCTCCTGCCTCAGCCTCCCCAGTAGCTGGGATTACAGGCACACGCCACCATGCCTGGCTAATTTTTGTATTTTTAGTAGCGGTGGGGTTTCACCTTGTTGGCCAGGCTGATCTCCTGACCTCAAGTGATCTGACTGCCTCGGCCTCCCACAGTGCTGGGATTACAGGCATGAGCCACCGCCCCCAGCCACACAGAATAATCTTTAAAAATTATTTTATTTTTTTAAGAGACAGGGTCTTGCTATGTTGCTCAGGCTGGCCTCTAACTCCTGGGCTCAAGCAATCCTCCTGCCTCAGCCTCCCAAGTAGCTATAACTATAGGCACATACACCATGTCCAGCTCATAGAAAAATTAACAGGTAAAGTATACTAACATTAGAGCAATAACTAACTGCTCTAATTCATTAAAGAACCAGAGAATGACACGTTTCACATTCTTTTTCAATCCTTATTAATTAGTGAGAACAGTTTCTAATACTATAGATAAAAAATAAATGAAAGAGGATACAATCTACAATTCTCCCGCCCTGAATATTTCCTTTCTGACAGATGTTCAGCTGAACAAACTTCCCAAAGCGACTAGAGTTGTTGTTGTACACGGTCTTCGCGTTGCCGAAAGCTTCCATGATGGGGCTGTGAAGACAGCGAGGGCAGCAGACAGCGTTAATAAGGGCGGGTCTGAAGATGGCAACAGCACTTCTCACATATGTCAAAATATACAACTGCGAGAAAAATCTGAAACCAAAAGGACTGAGGGTGACAATGTTTATTTCCAGAAGAGCCAGATTTTCAAAATGCTTGTTGGAATGGGTTTATCCGCATACCCATCTTAGCGAGTACAGCTGTGCTGCCAATGGATGCCACAGAGTTAAGGGGACCGCAATGGCTTGTTCCTGCACAAGTGAGTGTGGCCTTACATGCACAATCCAGGGACTACACAGAAAAAGCCCCCACCCCAATTATAGAAACTGAAGACGTTCCAGTCCTGGAAATTTCACCTATTTGTTGTATGTCCCTGGGGGCAACTCATTTAATTTATTTGGGTCTTTTCCAAGTGTAAGATGAAGTCTGACTAGATCGGGCCGGCAAACTTTTTCTGGAAAGGACCAGACAGTAAGTGTTTTAGGCTTTGCAGACCATGGGGTCTCGGTTGCAACTACTCAGCTCTGCCACTATAGCCTAAAAGCAGCTGTAAACACTACTCATGAGTGTGGCTGGGTTCCAGTAAAACTTTATTTATAAAAACAGATTACAGGAGGAAGATGAAGTTCTGGAGACAGATGGCAGCAATGGTTGCACAACAACGTGAATGTACTTAATGCCAACGCCACCGCTCCGTATGCTGAAAAATAGTTAACACACATATAGTGCTAGGTATATTTTACCACGGTTTTTAAATGGAGTGTATACATGCTAAAAAACAAAAACAGGCTGCAGGATATAGGCACGAGGCTGTGGTTTGCCGACCCCTGGACAAATCTCTAAATAATAGGATGTATAAAGTCCCTACTGGTTCTAAAGTCTTACAAGGCACAAACCATCTATCAGGCAATGACATATTTTATACAACAACTTGGGTGACACCTAGCCCTCTTTCTAAGTTCTGAGGCTCCCTGTTAGAGAATGCATCACTGATCTTCTGCACACGAGAGGTCCGTTCTGCTCATGTTAAGCCTCCAAACGGTGGATGCTGAAGTGAACCCTGCTCGTCTCCACACTAAACCCCCTTTTACACAGTGGCTGGGGGGTGACATTTCTGCTGCTGACAAGGCCTCCAGAAAGCTAGTCAAGTTTATTCTTCTCCATAAACTCCAATACAAGTGCCTTATCTGATCCAGGTGCTTCACACGTGAAGCTGGAGTCAAAGGCTCTCGGGTAGGAAGGAGGCTACAGACGGTCATTGGGTACCACTCAGTCCCCGTTTCAGACCTGGCCTGACAATGAAGGGGCAGGAGGCAAGAAGGAGTTGCTGCTGGGCTCATTAGATATTACTATGTGCATGGCAAGATCTTTTCTTCAAAGAGAAGTCAAGAAAAAGAGAAACGCGACCAACTAATTTTAACTCTTTCTTAAATAAGCCATACCATAAGGAAAGTGAATCCTATTAGTTGGAAACAAGAAAATCGATAAACAAATACCTGCTTTCAAGAATGGCTCTTTCAACACAGGATGTCTTCTCCTTTAAGGACAGTTCCAAAGACTGTTGACTGATGACTGACAGAAACTTGAGGATCAATTTAGTGCTTTCGGTTTTACCTGCCCCACTTTCACCACTGAAAGATAAAACGCAAAAGTTTGTGCTTCTAACTATAATTAAAAACAAACAAACAAACAAAAACAGCTTTGGTCAATGGCACTGTAATTACTCAACGGAACAATGGTAGAAAGGTGGGAAAAGGGAGATCAAAATGCCTGTTTCCAAAGAGCTGAGTTAAAAGAAAGCAAAAGTCCTTTCTCCTGTTGGCCACACTGTGTCTGGCCTTACTCGCCGCTTTTGGCAAATGAGGCAAACAGAACTACCTCTTCCTAAGGAAAGGTCGTAAGATGGATGGTGCTTTACAGGGAAGGGAAGCTCTGGGAGAGAGGGATCTTCATTTCGTTCATCCCAAACACCTCCACCGTGTAAACATTTGGTTAAATGCAGGAGCTCACTAACATGATCTGTCCGGGAAACTTAAAGCAGGTACACGTGCGTAAAAATGCAATCATTCATGAATATCATTGAGGGGACAAGGCAATGAACCTGCGGGTACACAACCCACACTAAATCATGATATTCTCACAATAATCCATGAGGGAAGCATGGCTGAGTGTCCGAGTCGGACTCTTAACGCCAGGTCTGCCTGATCCAAAGTCCTGCTGAGGTCACGTGTTAGTGATAGTTAAGGACAAGTGAATAAAAAATCCAGAAGGAACGGAGGCAAAGGACAGAAGTAAATAAGGGATGAGTTATGACTTAAAAGACTGGCAAACATTCGTCAGGCCAAGAGAGCACAGAAGCCACAGAAGCTGGGAAAGATTCTTATGGGAGGATGAGATCCAGGCCTGATTAGGTCAGCTGGGCTGAGATGAAAGGCGGCAGCAGACACGAGCTAAGGTTGAGCCGGATGCTTCAGGAGCAAGTGCAGGAGCCGGAGGGTAGTGATGACCTCATCAAGGTCACCTGTAAGAAACGCAGCTTTGGAGGAAAAGCTCTAGAAGGACCGAAGGATCCCTCGGGAGACCAGCTGCTGCTGTTGTCTAGGCCCGCGGTGGCCAGGTCCCAAACACAGTTAATCAGGCTGGAGATGGAAAGGAAGACACGGACATGAGAGAGACTTGAAAGGAGAAATCCTGGTCAGGCGCGTTGGCTCACGCCTGTAATCCTAGCACTTTGGGAGGCTGAGGTGGGTGGATCACGAGGTCAGGAGATCGAGACCATCCTGGCTAATACGGTGAAACCCCGTCTCTACTAAATATACAAAAAATTAGCTGGGCATGGTGGCGGGTGCCTGTATTCCCAGCTACTCGGGAGGCTGAGGCAGGGAGAATGGTGTGAACCCGGGAGGCGGAGCTTGCAGTGAGCCGAGATCACGCCACTGCACTCCAGCCTGCCTGCCTGGGTGACAGAGTGAGACTCCATCTCAAAAAAAAATAAAAAGAAATAAACGAAAGGAGAAATCCCCTCCATTTGGCATATGGCACCATGCTTGGTGCTGTGGAGAGAAAATAAGCAGCAAAGAGCCTGGAAACTTATGAGAAAGGTAAACCAAAGGGATAAGCAAGAGCACAGCCATACAAACGGCACCACGAGGCAGCACGCTGACAACCGCTGAATGCTGGGATAGGCAGATGAGCCCCTTTTGCATTCTAAAGAGAAGTCCTGTGGAGTACCAAGAGCTGGGATGTTATCAGGAAAGGGGAATTTTGCTAAAAATGTGAATTAATTGCATGTAATAAGAGAGGAAATGATTCAGAGATGACGCCAACATGCCGGGCTGGATGCAGGGGTCCCAGGGATCTCCACTGGTCTAGACAACCGCAGTCCTTTCACCCACTCTACTAGCGACAGTCCTGGGCAGGGGCCAGTGTCACGGTTCCACGAAGACGTAATGTCGTAATGTCAAGGGTACTGTGGGCTCCTAGGGGAGGTTTGCGCACACACACGACACCAGATGGAAATGTCCCCTTTGCGGCAGACAACAAAGATGTGAGAATCTAAACCTGTCTTGAAATCATAAAGCAAAAGTCAAGAAAATTAGAGGCAAGCCCAGTGGAAGCAGGGGCTGAACCCACATCCCTGAAACTGCCCTGCCTCGTGTGGTCTGAAATAGTAAAAGGCAGCATAGATTAGGCCACCTTTAGTTGGGGTTTCCCTTACTAGTCACCAGGATCTTCCCAGTACAGAGCTCAGCATACACTGAATAACTGGCATCTGCTCGGCCCAGTGCCTGGCACGTGGGATACATCCAACAACAGTGCATGGAATGACTCACAGAAACCAAGAGAGACAGTTTCAAGGAATTATTTAAATGATTTAAATCATCTTCCATATTTAAAACGTATCTATATTGATGTGGCAGCTGTTGGTGGCTGAGTTATTAAAACAAAAACTAGAGGGATAAGTTGTCTAGTGAAAATGGTGAGGCAGAAACAATGTTATGTGCTCCTCAACCTACTTCTTTATCCTCGGGCACACAGAAGCCCAAAACGTTTAGACTCCCTTGCAGCAAAAACGGCAGGCAGAGGCCAGGCACGGTGGCTCGCGCCTGTAATCCCAGCTCTCTGGGAGGCTGAGGTGGGTGGATTACTTGAGGTCAGAAGTTTGAGTCCAGCCTGGCTAACACAGTGAAACCTTGTCTCTACTCAAAATACAAAAATTAGCAGGGCATGGTGGCACACGTCTGTAATCCCAGCTACACGGGGGGCTGAGGCAGAAGAATTACTTAAACCTGGGAGGTGGAGGTTGCAGTGAATGGAGATCGTGCCACTGTATTCCAGCCTGGGCGACAGAGCCAGACTCCATCTCAAAAAAATAATTAAACAAACAAACAAACAAACAAAAAAAACGCCCAGCAGGCAGTCAGTAACAAGGGGACCAAGTGTAGCCAGTTGAACAACTGAGCCAAGGGGTTATCAGCCATTTCTATGCCTGGTAGCTAAAAACCTCCTTCACGGTTCTCTGGGTTCCATCTTCCATTTGCCACCTAAGTGTCCTCAGAGATGGCACATCTTGCAAGCAAAGAAGCCTACAGAGTAGACTCAAGTCCCTTGCCTACCCACCAGGGGCTGTGAGACGAGCAAGAAATAGACCATCCCTGTGTTACACCCCTAAGATTTGAGGGCTGTCTGTTATAGCAGTCAGCCTACCTTGGCTCACCGAACATGGCAAAAACACAATCATGGAGAAGATACGATACTCTTCAAACTCTACAGCAGAGGCTTGGTCAAAGAAAACCCAGGATTCTCGTCGACGTAAAGATGCCTGAAGAGTGTACGACACATCGAGAAAAAATATGGCTGGAGATGGACCAAGTCATGGATATCAGTCTCTTATACAGGTGGAAGATCTCTCATCTGAAATGCTTGGGACAAGAAGTGTTTCTGATTTCAGATTTCGGATTTTGAGAATATCTGCATTATACCAATTGGGTAACCCTAAATCTGAAAATATGAAATCTGAAATGGTCAAGAATCTGAAACTTTTTTTAGTGCCAACATGATGTTCAATGGAAATGCTCTTTTGGGTTCTCTGGGGCAGATTTTCAGACGAGGGATGCTCGACCAGTATAATGCAAATATTCCAAAATCCAAAAATAAATGGAAAAAACCTGAAAGCTGAAATATGCCTAGCCCAAAGCATTTCGGATAAGGGGTACTCAAGCTGTATAAGTAAAATATGGAAAAACCCTCAGATTTGCACAGAGCTCTGCGATGGTGGCTCTCAACCCTGGCTGCACATAAGAACCACCTAATAGGTCCCTCGTCCAAACCTGTGGGCGTAGAACTCTGTCATCTGTATCATCTGTATTTAAAAAAAAATTTTTTTTTGGCCAGGGGCAGTAGCTCACATCTGTAATCCCATCACTTTGGGAGGCCAAGTCGGGGAGATCACTTGAGGTCAGGAGTTTGAGACCAGTCTGGCCAACGTGGTGAAACCCCGTCTCTACTAAAAATACAAAAATTAGCCGGGCAAGGTAGTGGGTGCCTATAGTTCCAGCTACTTGGAAGGCTGTGGCAGGAGAATCGCTTGAATCCAGAAGGCAGAGGTTGCAGAGAGCAGAGACTGCACCACTGCCCTCTAGCCTGGGTGACACAGCTAGACCCTGTCTTTTTTCTCTTTTTTTTTTTTTTTTGAATGATTCTACTATGAAGCCAGGTTGAAGAACTGCTACTGCGGAAAGCAGCCTCCCACATAATTCAGCTAGGACTCTACCAGGAGACAAGTGCTGACTACTCAGATATTGGGCTGTGGAAGTGTTTTACAAACAACAGGGCAAAGAAGAAATATAAGTACATAATTTGCAAACTGCAAAAACCCAGAAACATGCCGGATGTCCCTTCACGGTCACAGACCCTGCAGGTAGAACACTTCTGTCTAACCCGTCTCCTCCTCCTCCCGCCTGCAGCTCCACCTGCTCCTCATTAGCCCAAGGCAATGACAGTTCTATGCCTCATGCCAACAGGCTGGCCGACACAAACACAGGCTTTGGCAAAAATGTGTTCATTCAGATTAACCAAAAGGAGCTTATATATGTGTGTGTGTGTGTGTGTGTGTGTGTGTGTATATATATATATATATTTTAATTCTAACTATAATAATGAAAATGTGAACGAACCCAAAGCACTCATGTGGGGCCATAGGCTGTCTTAAAAATTGTGAGAATTTTTTGTAGGCACAATGGAAAGTCATAGGACAGTTCCTAAGCAGGAGAGTGTCATGATCAGATTTAAGGTTCTAAAGAATTGTTCTTTTGTGTGTGTGTGTGTGAGTTTCACTCTGTCGCCCAGGCTGGAGTGCAGTGGTGCAATCTTGGCTCACTGCAACCTCCACCTCTCTGGGTTCAAGCGATTCTCCTGCCTCAGCCTCCCAAGTAGCTGAGATTACCGGCCCCTGCCACCATGCCCAGCTAATTTTTGTGTTTTTAGTAGAGGCGGAGTTTCACCATGTTGGCCAGGCTGGTCTTGAACTTCTGACCTCAGGTGATCCACCTGCCTTGACCTCCCAAAGTGCTGGGATTACAGGCATGAGCCACCAGGCCCCAAAGAATCATTCTGACTGTTGCGTGAAGAATGGACAGAAAGGAGGCAAGGAAGGAATCAGGGAGACCAAAAGGGTGATGCGGGAAGGGTCGCGGGGGCAGCAGAGATGAAGTAAGAGGCCCAAGAAAGACTGGAGGGCAAGTGACAGGATTACTGATGGGTCTGGCCAGGGGGTGGGCAGCAAGTGATGGATGGGGAGGCATCAGGGATGACTCCTGGGGCCCCTGAGAGTTTGCTACCATGATGATCCAGGAATTGGTAGCACCAGGTTTGTGCATTTGCCAAAACTCATCAAACTGGATCCTTAAGACTGGCATACTTCACCATGTGTAAATTTATCTTAATTTAGGGTGGGAAAAAGAATGACTTCCAGATCTCAGGCTTGGGACAGGGTAGGATGGAGAAGCTACTGGCTGAGATTGGGAAGCACAAGAGGAGGGACAAGTATCTGGGAGAAAATGACACGGACTTTAGAACATGCCACCCCTGAGACATCTCAGTGATGACACCTAAGGGGCACTAGGACTTAAGTTTGGTACTCGAATGAGAAGTTGAGGGTATATAAACTTCAGGAGTCCTGCAGACTCAGAGAAGAAAACGCAGGTAGGTGAGAAGACAGGAGGTGAAAAATGACTGAGGAGCTGAGGAGTGGCCACAGAGAGCTAGGAAGAAATATAGGATGGGGTGCCATGGTAGGGGGCAGCTTGCTGAGATAAAGGAGTAGTTGAATGAGGGTGTGGAACCAAACGAGCATCTTTTGTATTTTTTTCCAAGATGGAACACACTAAAAGTTTTTGAATAATATCAACAATCCAGTAGAGAGAGAGGTCAAAGAATCCAGGGCAAGGAGGCTCAGAGATGCAGCAATGCCCTCAGGCAAGCAGAGAGAAGGGATCCAGGACACATCTGAAGGAAAAGCAACCTGATACGAGCAGGGCCTTTTGTGCACAGGACATGCTAGCCTCCCAGCAGCACACATCAAGGCTGGCAGTTTACTAGATCCAGCCCATGTGTCAGCAAACAATGGTCCTCAACTCTGACCTGCTGCCTGTTTTTATAAATAAAGTTTTATTGGAACACAGTGCAGCCTATGCATCTGCATACTATCTGAGTGCTTTCACACTACAAGGGTAGAGTTCATTAGTTGCAACAGAGGTGCTTTCGCCCACAAAGCCTAAAATATACACTCTTTGGCTCTTTACACAAAACTTTTTGCTGGCACTTATAACACTACTTACAAATCAATTCCCTTGATCCACACGATTTTCTCAAAATATAAATTGGATCACTCCTTCAATTGTTCAATGAACTTAGGAAACTTCTCTACTGCCTAAAGGATTAAGTGCAAAGGTCTTAGGAAGCCAAACAAAGCCCTTATGTTATGAAGCTGTACCAGAAAGTAAGATTCTGTTCTGGAAATACAGACTTCACTCATGCCTGTAATCCTAGCACTTTGGGAGGCAGGCAGATCACTTGAGATCAGGAGTTCGAGACCAGCCTGACCAACATGGTGAAACCTCATCTCTACTAAAAACACAATAAAAAACTTAGCCAGCCATGATGGTGCATGCCTGTAATCCCAGCTACTTGGGAGGCTGAGGCAGGACAATTGCTTAAACTTGGGAGGAGCCAAGACTGTGCCACCACACTCCAGCCTGGGCAATAGAGCAAGACTCCATCTCAAAAAACAAAACAAAACGAAACAAATATAGACTTCACAGGCAGAGAGACTGAAGTTCAAATCCTGTTTGTGGCTAATAGCTGAAGTTTCTTCAGTAAGTCTACCAAACAGTTCTGAGCCTCAGCTTCCCTACAGAAAATGCCTCCTGGACCTCTCTGAGGAATACACAAGAATAAGTCTCTCGATGAATTTCAGTTCCTTTTTCTTTGCATTTCCCACTCCACCTCTTTTATCTGCTGTATCACAAGAGCCACATCCCCATGCCTTATTCTGCTTGGTGCCTTTCTAATTGAGGATGCAAGTTTTGTTCAGCATTCCAACACTATCACCTCTAAATGGAGAAGCAGAAAAAAAACCAAACACTCAGTTATCAATCCAGGACATGGTTAAGTAGAAATCACTCAAGTTTTGAAAAACCAAAACACACAAAGCAAGCAAAGATCCTGAACCAACAGTCATTCCATATATTCATCCTTTGACTGACAGCTGTTGAATGCTGGTCCTCTCCCAGACACTGTCCTGGGTACCAGGCTGCAAAGATGAATTAGCCACAGGCCTTGTCTATATTATTCACCGTAAGAAGTCATACATACTGCAAAGACCACATGATATGGTTTGGCTGTGTCCCCACCCAGATCTCATCTTGAATTGTACTCCCATGATTCCCACATGTTGTGGGAGGGACGCGGTGGGAGAAGAGTGTATCACAGGGGTGGCTTCCCCCATGCTGTTCTTGTGGTCATGAGTGGGTCTCATGAGATCTAATGGTTTCATCAGGGGTTTCTGCTTTTGCGTCTTCTTCACTCTCTCTGCCTGCTTCCATCCATGTAAGACGTAACTTGCTCCTCCTTGCCTGCCACCATGATTGTGAGGCTTCCCCAGCCACATGGAACTATAAATGTCCGATTAAACCTTTCTTTTGTAAATTGCCCAGTCTTGAGTATATGTTTATCAACAGTGTGAAAACGGACTAACACACCATAATAAACTAAACCCTGCCTGGTGTATACTGTGTATGAAAAACTAGAGTCAGTGTCAATTGTACTAGAGATCAACCGAAGTCAAACACTGACCTTATGAGATGGAAAATTCAAGTAAGTTTTACATATATATATACACACACACACACATATTCAAAACCCTAATAGCATGAGCATTCATTTAAATGTACACAAAAAATGGCAAAATTGAAACTAGACATTAAGAGAGGCAACAATTTGAAAATGAGATCAAAGAAAGAGGCTTTAACTAGAAGCCTAGGGACCTGGCATTGCCACCAAGTAGCAGAGGAGCCTGTCCAATCGATGTTCACTTATAAAGCTAGAGAAAAACTGAACTATGAAGTTCTGTATAATTCAAACAGGCTTATTTTCTCAAGCATGAGAATGTTTTTAAAGTAGTAAAACACATTTTAGCCAGCAGGGGGCAGATCATGCCCAAGGAAATCTAAACAGGGCGCCTGTGTCCAGCAACTCCTATTTCTATATTCCATTTTCTCTTAATTCCCACAGCTTCAACCCCCACTTTAAAAAACTGCTGAAGAGAGCTATTAAAATCAAAACACATTTTAGTGAGAAATCTATTCTTAAAGCCTCTGTTTCCTGAATTAATTTAGATAAATACAGTTACTCTGTTCACATCAGCATTGCATAATTGGAGCTTTCTGTTTAGGATCCACCCCCCTCTCCCCCTTATTTTTAAATACCATGAAAATGCCAACCTCCTTCCGTTTTAATACATACACACACACACACATATATATATATGCGCATAATGATCTCATTTGATGTTTCGCTTTCCTCTTTAGCAGCTCTGTCTAGCAAGTGATGTATTAGTCATGCTCTCATTTTTTCCACTGACTGTAATAAATACAAGCAATTATCAATGGCAATTATTTAAGGATCTAAGTGTGGACGCCAATTTGATCTTTTAAAATAGATTGTTCTCTTCCCTTCTGTTAATCTTCTTAAATGATATTCTGTATGCTGAAATAATGATCTTTAAATTCTAACTCTGGAACTTTTATGAAGTTATTTAGAAGAGTCCACAAATAGTGGTTCTAGTCACAGATCAGATTGTTTTATTGGGTATGTGAATCTTAAATGCTCTGTTTCTATATTAAGCAGCCGCTTCATTTCAATTAACTGCAAGCCATCATGATCCCTATCTGTTTAACTGAATATACAGACAGACACTCTATCCAAGCTGTTTCTATAGCCCAACACATTATTAGTCCTGTTAGAATTTAGGTAACGGGAAGACAGTACATCTGCCCATGTGCTCCCTCCCGTTAGACAAACACACACACACACACACACACAGAGAATTCAGCTGTTCATATACATGTAATTCCATTTGTTAAAAAAAACAAAGAACTACAAAAAAGATAACGGGTACAAACTGCTAGTGAGAAGAACACACTCCCCGCAAATGGCTTTCTGTGTGTGGCACCTGCAGATATCATCATAGAGCACCCACATCAAAGGGCTGTCGGGGTTTCAACATGCTGATGCCTGGCAAGCTCTTGGCACAGAGTCCAACACACAGAACCCGTCAGAGACCGTGAGCCATAATTTCTTAACTCATCCTCAATCAGCTCTCACATGGGATACTGCGAACACTCTCCATCCATTTCCCTGCCCCAGGGTTTCAGAGGGGCCTCCTCGGGCACCTCTGTCCTCCCCCGACCCCAGTCCCTCCCCACAGGAGCAGGGGGGCTGCTCTAAGCGCTCTGGGGTGAAAGGAGAAAGGCAGAGCCTATTTGCTTTTCTCCACCATCTGGGAATCAGTTTCCCACAGTCATCATGTCCACCAGTTACCTGGCTGTAGCCATGACCAGGTGGGTCTGTCTGTGCGATTCGGGGCTGCAGTGCTCACAGGCCCACTTGGCTGGGAGTCTTAGGCTAACATATGGCTCTCCATATGTCTCCTGTGGTCTTACATCCACTGAATCGGAAATCCGGAGACAGGGGCCTTTTTAGTGTCCCCCGCCCCCCACATCCCCCGCCAAATCCAAACCACCCTTTCCTTTCCCTTTCCCATTTCTCTTGAAATAACAGAATAACTATCTTGCCACAAAGTTGGGACTAGAAAGCCATCTGAGGCAGATGTCAGAATCCTCTTTCACACTAGCAGCTTTACAAGACTGTGGCTCCTCGGTAACAGCTATGCCCCATGAGTGAACTCCTGGAAGGACAAATGAATGAAGACATGCTTGGCGCCTCCATGGAAACCTCACTAGAAGAGACTGACATTCATCACGTCTGCTTTGAGCATCACCCGGGGTGTGGTGACGATCACTAGAGCACAGTTCCAAAGAAATAACTAACAAGATCCAACAGGATGGCACTAGCATACACGCGATGAGGTCAATTAGAATGTTAATAAACATTAAGAAAATTTATTTATGTATGTATGTATTTATTTATTTATTGAGATGGAGTCTCACTCTGTCACCCAGGCTGGAGTGCAGTGGCGTGATCTGGGCTCACTGCAACCTCCACCTCCAGGTTAAAGTGATCCTCCCACCTCAGCCTCCCAAGTAGCTGGGACTACAGGCATGCACCACCATGCCTGGCTGATTTTTTTTTTTTTTTTTTTTTTTTTTTTTTTTTTTTTTTTTTTTGAGACGGAGTCTCACGCTGTTGCCCAGGCTGGAGTGCAGTGGCGCGATCTCAGCTCACTGCAAGCTCCGCCTCCTGGGTTCACGCCATTCTCCTGCCTCAGCCTCCTGAGTAGCTAGGACTACAGGCGCCCGCCACCGCGCCCGGCTAATTTTTTGTATTTTTAGTAGAGACGGGGTTTCACTGTGGTCTCGATCTCCTGACCTTGTGATCCGCCCGCCTCGGCCTCCCAAAGTGCTGGGATTACAGGCTTGAGCCACCGCGCCCGGCCTGATTTTGTATTTTTAGTAGAAATGGGGTTTCATCATGTCGGCCAAGCTGGTCTCCAACTCCTGACCACAAGTGAACCACCCACCTCGGCCTCCTCAAGTGCTGGGATTACAAGTGTGAGCCATTGCGCCCAGCCAATAAATATTTATTTAAAAAATATTCTACTACTTTTTAAGACAGTTCCTAGTAATGAATGAACTGATATTGGGGCTCCTAACAGTTTCTTTGTAAAAGTGAGTATGACTCAGCTAAAACAGACATGCCAAGTGCCTTCTCGCCCACTAAAAAAAAATTGAGGCCGGGCGCGGTGGCTCAAGCCTGTAATCCCAGCACTTTGGGAGGCCGAGACGGGCAGATCACGAGGTCAGGAGATCGAGACCATCCTGGCTAACACGGTGAAACCGCGTCTCTACTAAAAAAAAAAAAAAAAAAAAAAAACTAGCCGGGTGAGGTGGTGAGCGCCTGTAGTCCCAGCTACTTGGGAGACTGACGCAGGAGAATGGCATGAACCCGGGAGGCAGAGCTTGCAGTGAGCTGAGATCACGCCACTGCACTCCAGCCTGGGCGACAGAGCAAGACTCCAACTCAAAAAAAAAATTGAAATAAATACACCCTTAACATACACACAGTGAGCCCCTCTTCTGTGGCTAATTCAAAGGTAAACTTTAAGAGCACCCCATTATTAAAATTGCCTAAATATGGGAGATTCTATCTAGAGTTATTTTATTGCAGTAGAGAAAAAAGAAACCTTGTTCACACATATAAACCTTGTGAGTGGCATTGTAGGCTACACAAAACGTTTAAATTTGAAAGAACTATGCAAGATTTCCTTAAACAGATAGATCATGCCTTATGATTGAAATAAATCAAAGAATAATTAAGGCAAATAAATGTTTTTTTTTTTTTTTAAAGGAACAGAATGGAATAATTATTCTGAGGATAAGAGCCAAAGCAACATGGTCCATCTGCTTTGCTAAGTGAGCTCCTTCTGAAAGCTGAAGTTATCATGCCATTCAAAACAGAAAACTCTGCCGGAGAAACTCAGGCAGTTGTAAAAGCTTTCTCCGTTTCATGTCCTAAGGAGGCTGGGGCGCGGGGTGTGCGGGGTGCGGGGAGGGACTCCTCGGCCGTGGGAAAGCCCGACTGGCTGTGAGCTTCGTTACCTGATGAGGATGCACTGGTTGTCGTGGCGCTTCCACAGGCAGCGGTAGCACTCGTTGGCGATGGCGAAGATGTGCGGGGGCAGCTCGCCCAGGTGGCGCCGGCTGTACTGCTCCATGGTGGCATGCTCGTACAGCCCGGCGATGGGCTGGTAGGGGTTCACAGAGGCCAGGATGGAGCCGATGTAGGTCTGCAAGCACAGGGTGAGACAGGGATGCGTCACTTCTAACCCAGGCCACCGGATGAGCTCCAACAAAACCCACTCAGTGTGCGCCAGGGGGAAAGATGGCTTCTGTCTCCCGCACACTGTCCCTGCACCTTCTGGAAACCAAATCTTGATGTTCTGGACAAATGAATGAAGCTATTTCAAAGGGGGATGGTAGTGAGAGGGAAACAAGAGAAGGAAGATGGTGAGGCGACCCAGGCCCAGATCCCTATTCCCCGCTCACCTCGCCAATCTTAATCCTTTCCCACAGACAAACGACTGGCCAGATCCAGTCTCCTGTCTCATCAAATGGCTACTGTGAAACAGCATGGTGAAAAAGTGATGAGACAGGAAGGAGAAGAGAGGTAGCCAGAGGCTGCGGGAGAAGGAAAGTTACAGTTTAATGGGTGCAGAGTTTCTGTTTAGGGTGATGGGAAAGTTCTGGAAGTGAGGCGGGCCTTGTGGCTCACATCTGTAATCCCAGCACTTCGAGAGGCTGAGGCGGGTGGATCACCTGAGGTCAGGAGTTCAAGGCTAGCCTGGCCAACATGGGGAAACCCCATCTCTACTAAAAATACAAAAATTAGCCAAGCATTGTGGTGCGTGCCTGTAATCCCAGCTACACGAGAGGCTGGAACAGGAGAATCACTTGAACCCAGGAACCGGAGGTTGCAGTGACCTGAGATAGTGCCACTGTACTCCAGCCTGGGCGACAAGTAAGATTCCATCTCAAAAAAAGTTCTGGAAGTGGTTAGTACCTGTGGATGCAGAACATTGTGAATGTCCTTATTATTATTATTATTTTAAATTTTTAAACTTTTTTGTCTGGTTTGTTACCAGACACGGTCTTGCTTTGTTACCCAGACTAGTCTCGAACTCCTGGCTTTGAGTGATCCACCCTCCTCGGCTGTCCAAAGTGCTAGGTCTGTGAATGTACCTAATATTACTGAATTGTACACTTCAAAATAGTCAAAATGGCAAATTTTATGCTATGCAGAGTTAGCTACAGCTTTTAAAAGATAACATGACTATTTCAAAAATGCTAGGTATTAGGCTGAGCGTGGTAGCTCACACCTGTAATCCCAGCACTTTGGGAGGCCGAGGCAAGAGGATCACGAAGTCAGGAGACCAAGACCATCCTGGCTAACACAGTGAAACCCTGTCTCTACTTAAAATACATAAAATTAGCCAGGCCTGGTGGCACACACCTGTAATCCCAGCTACTCGGGAGGTTGAGGCAGGAGAATTGCTTGAACCTGGGAGGCGGAGGTTAGTGAGCTGAGATTGCCCCACTGTACTCCAGCCTGGGCAACAGAGCAAGACTCTGTCAAAAAAAAAAAAAAAAAGAAAGAAAGAAAAAAGAAAGAGTGAGAGCAAGAGGAGAGAGCGAGAGAAAGAGAGAGACAGCGGGCAAGAGAGAAAGAAAGGAAAGGAATGAAAGAAAGGAAGAAAAGAACAGAAAAGAAAAGAAAGAAGGAAAATAAATAGAGGCTACAGAGTTACCAAAGCTTAATGCCTTAGGCCTCTCCATGTGGACACAACTATTCACTTGCACTTTTGCAGGAAATACTAACTCTGTTTGGTTACCTGGTTTCCAGGCTCAGACACAACTGGGGAAGTCAGACAGGGGTGGGAGCAGAGAGTCCTGCAACCACCACCAACCACCAATCAACTTTTATAAAGCTCATGCAGTGTGTCTAGGGCTTTATGGGGTGTTACGGGCTGATCCATGCCTTCTCCCCAAATTCACATGCTGAAGCCCCAGTCCCCAGTACTTAAGAATGTTACTGTGCTTGAAGATAAGGGCTTTAAATAAGTGACTAACTTAAAATGAGGCCATTAGGGTGGGCCCTAATCCAATCTGACTGGTGTCTCTGTTAGAAGAGGAAATTTGAACACACAAAAAGACACCAGGGATGCCTACGCCCAGGGGGGTTGCGGGGGGCAACAAAAAACAACAAGCAAAACTAGACAGGAAGTCCAAACATCCTGAGAGCATCTGCACCATATTATAGCAATTTGTAGTATTTTATATTCATAATATCTGCCAGGAACATCAAGCAAAGCATTGTTATGTTCAGTATAACTTTTCAAATGTAAGTAAGTCCATACAGGTTGAGTATCGCTAATCCGAAAACCAAAATCTGAAATGCTCTAAAATCTGAAGCTTTTACAGCAACAATAGATGGCTCAAAGGAAATGTTCATGGGGGCATTTCAGATTTCAGATTTTCTGATGAGGGATGCCCAAATGGTAGGCATAATGCAAATATTTCAAAATCGAAGAAAATATCAGAAATCCAAAACACTTCAGGTCTCAAGCGTTTTGGATAAGAGTTACCCAACCTGGAATGTGTTTTGGAAATAATGTGAAGCAAAAAATTTAAAAAAGGTTAAAAACATAAAAGATATTACCTCTGACCTAGCAATTCCACCCCTAGATACGTATCAAAAAGAAGTGAAAGCAAATACTCAAACATTTGTACACACATGTTCACAGAAGCACCATTTACAACAGCCAAAAGGTGGAAACAATGCCAAGGTCCATCATCAGACGAATGGATGTGACATACCCATACCATGTAATATTACTCAGCCACAAAAAACAATAAAGTGCTGATCCATGCTACAATGTGAATGAGCCTTGAAGACATATTAAACCAGACACAAAAGTTCACATATTCAGAGTAGGTTAAATCCATAGAAACAGAAAGATCGGTGGTTGCTACGAGTAGACGGTGGCAGGAAAGGGGAGTGACTGCTTCACTGGTACAGGGTTTCCACCTGAGGTGATAAAAATATTGTAGAACTAAGATACAGGTTGTATGGTTTGAATGTCTGTCCCCTCCTAAACTTGCGTTGAAATTTAATTGCCATTGTAACAGTATTAGGAAGGTAATTATAAAGGTGATTAAGAGGTGATTAGGTTAGGCTCGGCGCAGTGGCTCACGCCTGTAATCCCAGCATTCTGAGAGACCGAGGCAGGCGGATCATGAGGTCAGGAGATTGAGACCATCCTGGCTAACACAGTGAAACCCCGTCTCTACTAAAAAATACAAAAAATTAGCCGGGCGTGGTGGCGGGCGCCTGTAGTCCCAGCTAATCGGGAGGCTGAGGCAGGAGAATGGCATGAACCCGGGAGGCGGAGCTTGCAGTGAGCCGAAATCGTGCCACTGCACTCCAGCCTGGGCGACAGAGCGAGACTCCATCTCAAAAAAAAAAAAAAAGAGGTGATTAGGTCATGGGGCTCTGCTCTCATAATGGATTAATGCCATTATTGTGGGATTGTGGGAGTGAGTTAGTTATTGCAGAGTTCGGCTCCTAATAAAAGAGTAAGTTCGACATGCATTCTTTCTGTCTCACACTCAAGCTTTCTCGCCATGTGATGCTTTAGGCCATGACATAGCAAAAGGGTCCCACCAGATGCCAGTGCCACGCTCTTGGACTTGCCAGTCTCCAGAACCATAAGCCAAGTAAACTTCTGCTCCTTATAAATTACCCAGTGTGTGGTATCCTGTTACAGCAGCAGAAAGCATACTGATACACAGGTGTAGGCTGCACAGCATTGCGAATGTACTAAATGCCACTGAGTTGTATACTTTAAAATGGTTACTTTTATGTGAAATGAATTTCACCTTAATTAGAAAAAAAGATCTGGTGCTTTTATGAGTAAATTCTCAGGTCCTTGGAAACATCCACTCTCTAGAAAGCCCATTTTGTCCTGTCGGAGCATTATGAGTAAGATTTGGCCAGGAAAAAAAAATATGGAAGTTGGGAAAAAAAAGTGTCCTACTCCTTGGGATGCCACCATCCTCTATCAGTGCCTGGACCAGAGACACTCCAGTGCCTCCTTCTACGCAACATCTGCAGAGGTGAGGGGGCAGGCAGACAATACTTGAGGCTGTGAGTGCCTGGCCCTTTCCACCACTTTGTTTAAAATGCCATGTTTGTTTTCTACCTTTTTGATAGTTGTTTACATTATTGTTGTTTTTTTCTGCTAAGTATTAAAAATGTTCATTTGTACTATGAAATACATTCTTATTTTTTTCTCTACTTTGACAGGACTGTCACTCTTTATGCAGTCAGGTAGGTCAGAGGAAGCTGACAAGCAACAGTCAACACTCAGTCAATCAACCAACATGGTGGGTTCAATTAAGCACACGCCAATCCTCTTCCTCAGTTACAGGCAGAGGGTGAAAGCCACAGTCATGGGCATTAAGCTTATTATTAAATTTAATTAATTTATTATTAGGATATTCACCCATCATTAACACACCTCTTAAAAAAAGATATGCCCGTATCATTTTGCATGTCCCATTCATGACATGTTTGTACGGTTGCTGTAAAATTCTAAGATGAGCCCTTTTTTCTTAAGGCACTGATTTACTCATAAAACCATCACTAAAACGTCTTACACAGCTTCCTTTGAAAGAATGATCATTTCTTTTAAACCATATTCCTCCTCCTGGTTGGGGAACCTCACTAGCCATAGAGCATCCTTTTAAGATACTGCTTATTCTGACAGTGTGGATGACATGGGCTTTGAATGAGAGTAGAAGACAAAGTGGCATTAAGCCTGTTAGCAAAGGTGAAGACGCAACATCCAAAATGGTCTCATGCTGGGCTCATGTAATTGACACCACATCTTGTCCAGTGAAATAGTTTTTAAATGTTTCAGGATGTCAATGTGGTAGCTGTGGCAACTAGAGACAACACACACAACCCAGAAATCAATGTCCACAGGTCCTCTCCACCAGAATCAGCAGTGCTTTAGAAAATAAATAACTTTTTATTTTTATTTTTTTGAAACTGAGTCTCACTCTGTCATCCAGGCTGGAGTACAGTGGCGCGATCTCGGCTCACTGCAACCTCTGCCTCCCATGTTCAAGAGATTCTCCTGTCTCAGCTTCCCAAGTAGCTGGGATAACAGGTGTACGCCACTCTGCCCAGCTAATTTTTGCATTTCTAGTAGAGACAGGATTTCACTATATTTTGGCCAGGCTGGTCTCAAACTCCTGACCTCAGGTGATCCACCCGCCTCAGCCTCCCAAAATGCTGGGATTACAGGCGTGAACCACTGCGCTCGGCTGAGAAAGGACTCTTAACAGCAGATGCTTCCTGTGGAGGCAGCCCACAGACTCTGCAGAATTATGTAGCATCCCTGCTGATGGTCATGCAGCTCACAGAAGGCATCGGGATACTCTCCTAAGCCGAGTCCCTGCCACCCCACACTACTGCCACCAATCGATTGCTGAGTCACCATCTTTCAAGAGAAAAGGTAATCGGGCATGCTGTGAAACAGAACACTTTACCAGATGGCTTCAAAAAGCACACAGTTTGAGAGTGAAAGACCAAAACCATCCAGTTGGTTTAGTTATAGAAGATGTTAATCATGGCCAATGACCAGCACAGCTCTGGTGGTTGCACACTTTTCCTGCAATAATATTGATCTTCATATCTGACTCTCACAGTAAAATGCATGCTTCATCTGTCATTCAGCCAAGTGAGTTACCATGAAAAAAATATGGTCCCTCATTACTACACATTGTCAATACATTTAAAATTCCAGCCAGCTACAGTGGGTCATGACTATAATCCCAGCACTTTGTGAGGCCAAGGTGGGAGAACTGGCTGAGCCCAGGAGTTCAAGACCAGCCTGGGCAATAGAGCAAGACCCCCATCTCTACATAAAAATATATTTTTAAAATTCTGTATAAATATTAATATACAGAATTTTGCTGCTTTATCAAGAAAGCCTTGATTGTTCCCATTTTGATGGGAAACTTCTGAAGGGCACAGCACATGGTCTTGCGTTCTTTATCCGGGTTAGGAACCTGATTTCATCTTTTCTTGAGGATTTTGGGACTCATTCAGGCTCTCAGCCCATAAAAGCGATGCCCACAGCAACTGAGGAAGACGCTATCTTCTAATCTACACTGAAACCACCCTGGGCTCCTAGGCTTCCGCTGTTCTCCCATCTGCTTGGCTGCACTACACTAGTTCCTTCTAAGCCTTGCCATGCGCCACCCCCGTGGCTATGTTGGAAGGAAGTGCCAAATCTCCTGTGGAATGAAAGGCTTTTCCCTCCAAGAGCCACTATGTCGGGGCGGGGAGCGGTACTGAAACATGTTTTCAGGTAAAAGGTCGTTTGAATGCATGGTTAACGTTGACAGAAGATACCAAACCAGGCTTTTATTTTGCTTTTCATTTTACACACCACGTATTTCATCAAGTGAAAAAAAAATTCTTTTCCAAAAAGATTTGCATTACAGTACGTTTAAAACCTTTCACCTTTTGAGGTAAGTAATAAATAAAAGTTACGTGCACCCTAGAAGCTGCCTGCCTCGGACGCGTGACGATCCTTCGTGCCTCATGATCTACTTTATAGCTTTAAACTGGACCACGAGTTGAACTCCCCAAATTCCTCAAAAAATGTCCAGGACTCTTTCTGCTTGTTGAGTAGAGAAAGAGCACTTAAATATAAACAGCTGCTCCTGATTTTTAAAGATCAATCACACATTTATTTATTTTTAAGATAGAGTCTCACTCTGTTGCCCAGACTGCCGTGCAGTGGCGCAATCTCAGCTCACTACAGCCTCTGCTTCGTGGGCTCAAGCGATTCTCCTGCCTCAGCCTCCCAAGTAGCTAGGATTACAGGTGCCCGCCACCACACCTGGCTAATTTTTGTATTTTTAGCAGAGACGGATGGGGTTTTACCACATTATCCAGGCTGCTCTCAAACTCTGGCCTTAACTGAGCCGCTCACATCGGCCTCCCAAAGTGCTGGCATTACAGGCGTGAGCCACAATGCCCGGCTAAGATCACACATTTAATGGTACATGGCTATATTCCAACATTACTCTTTCTAAGTATGTAGGCGCTACTGCTGTGGTCCTTCTCGTTTTATGATTCATATTCTAAAAAGAAAAAATTCGTACTCTATAAAAATTTCTAAACCTATAGTTTAGGCCATATTTAGTACTCTAAACAAAAGAAAACTAACATTCATTCATAACATGTCCTGCATCTGCTGTGTTCAAGATTTTCCTTAAACCCACATCCTCCAAGCACTTTCTTATTCTTTTTCCCATAGTTTCACTAACTCAAGGATGCTTTTTCAAACTTTCTATACCATGCATAAAAAATATTCAGTAAACAACAGCCAAAAGGTAGAAGCAACGTATGTGTCCATCAATAAATGAACAGATACAAAAAATGTGGTATATCCATACAACGGAATTATTCAGCCCTAAAAGGGATGGAAATTCAGACCCTTGCTACAACATGGATGAACCCTTAAAGACATTATGCTAAGTGAAATATGACAGTCACAAAAAGATAACTACTGTACGATTCCACTTGTATGAGGTATCCAGAATACTCAAATTGATAGAGAAAGTGGAAATGTACAATTCCACTTATATGAGGATCCAGAATAATCAAATTGATAGAAACAGAAAGTAGAAGGGTGGTTGCCAGGGGCTGGAGACGGGGAAAATGGGGAGCTGTTGTTTAATGAGTGTGGATTCAGTTCTGCTCTGGAGATTGCTGCATCATAATGTAAATATACTTAACGCTACTGTACTGTGCATTAAAAACAGATGTGATAAATTTTGTTCATGCATTTTACTAAAATTAAATTTTTTTTAGTTTAAAAAAGAAAAAACTAGGGGCCGCGTGCGGTGGCTCACGCCTGTAATCCCAGCACTTTGGGAAGCCAAGGCGGGCGGATCACGAAGTCAGGAGATCGAGACCATCCTGGCTAACACGGTGAAACCCCGTCTCTACTAAAAATACAAAAATTAGCCAGGCGTGGTGGGGGGCCCCTGTAGTCCCAGCTACTCGGGAGGCTAAGGCAGGAGAATGGCGTGAATTTGGGAGGCGGAGCTTGCAGTGAGCCGAGATCATGCAACTGTACTCCAGCCTGGGCGGCACAGCAAGACTCCATCTCTAAAAACAAAAACAAAAAGAAAACAAACAGAAAGAAAGAAAAAAGAAAAAAAATAGTACTACTGGGAATTCTGGTGTTGGACAGAATACATTAACCTCTTTTTCTAAGCATAGAGAGAGATTAAAAACAAGCACAGACTTGAGAGGAAACAACAAGAAACATTATGCTCCTTAACTTTAAATAAAAAGTTTTAGAAGATGGGTGTGGTGGCTCACGCCTGTTATCCCAACACTTTCGGAGGCCGAGATGGGAGGATTACTTGAGCCCAGGAGTTCGAGACTAGTCTGGGCAACACAGTGAGAGCCTGTCTCTCAAAAAAAAAAAAGAAAAAACAAAAATTACCCATGTGTGTGGTAGCACATGCCTGTAATCCCAGGCACTAGGGAAGGTGAGGTGGGAAGATGGCTTGAGCCCAGGAGGTCAAGGTTTCAGTGAGCTGTGATTGCGTCACTGCACTCCAGCCTTGGTAACAAAGTGAAACCTTATCTCTTTAAAAAAAAAAAAGCGGGGCCAAGCCTGATGGCTCATGCCCGTAATCCCAGCAGTTTAGGAGGCCACGGCGGGAGGATCAGTTGAGTCCAGGAGTTAACCAGACTGAGCACCAATGTCGAAACCCCATCTCTATGAAAAATACATTAAAAAGTTAGCCGGGTATGGTGGTACCCACCTGTGGTCTCAGCCACTCAGGAGGCTGAGGTGGGAGGATCACCTCAGCCCAGGAGGCAGAGGTTGCAGTGAACCAAGATTGCACCACTGCACTCCAGCCTGACAGAGTGAGACCCTACCTCAAAAGAAAAAAAAAAGTTTTAGCATACACACCTTCAAATTTGAAACCAAATTAAATAAAAATGTTCTGGTGACAAGCTATAGACTATTCAGGAAGAGAGAACAAAAGGCACTGAGATTTTCAGGGAGACAGAGTTCCCTGAAATCTCAGAGTTCAAATAATTAATAAATATGTTATGTTGTGGCTGGCAGTAAATTCAGCAAATGAACTCCCACAAACCAACAAAGCCATCAAACGACCAGACTTAATTGGAACCAAAACTCAATAATCTGAAATGTCTTCCTTAAAAAGCAAAAAAGGAAAGAATATATAAAATGTGTGTCTGGCTGGTACAAAGAAAGAACCTGATTTCTTTTCTTAAGATTATAGAAAATTTTGCCTCAGTGTATCAAAAATTACCCAGTAGACAACAGCCCAGTATTAATTACTCATTAATAATTCAAAGGCCTCCCTTAGACTACCTACCTCCATTCAGTACCAGGGGCAGAATAACGAAGTGACATTTCAAAATCCTATGGCCAAAAGGATTGTTTACACATTCACACACCCACTCATTTGCTCCTCCATAACCCTGTGATGGGCAGCAGAGCTCACTGCTCCTGCCTCTTCTGACAGGTAATGGAACCGGCCAGGGGACAGCAATATATTGTCCCTACGGTCACAGAGCCAGTGAGTCAGAGCGAGGGTGGAAACCCTGGATTTTTGAGAATGTGCCACACTACGGATCTACAGCGAATGCCTTCTCCATCACCCATCCATCCACAGGGCTCTGTCAGCCTCATCACCGCGGCTGACGTCTCCATGCCCTGTGTGTTCCACTTTTAATTAACTCCAGAGCCACCCACCCACCCACTTCACCTGTGCTGTCCTGGTCTGCTCAGGCCCTCACCTTGCATTGACTAGATTTCCACAAAGGCTCCTTCCTCTGAGATGTCCCTCACGGTCTTACCCCCTTAATCCAATCACCAAAAGGTGATGCAACAGGCCAAGCCCTAATGAATCATTTTGTAACAGGTCATCGAAGGGGGTGCGGTTAGGGACTTCAGCTCACAGAAGGACTTCACTAACTATTGGGTTTTTACTGTTTGTGTCCATGCACATGACAAATGGCACTTCTGAACCTGCTAAAACAGGGATGCAAAATAACATTGGCAATTATAGTCATAGTTCCCAATCGTTTATTTCAAGAAAGACAAATTATGGCCATGCACAGAGGCTCAGGCCTGTAATCCCAGAACTTTGGGAGGCCAAGGAAGGAGGATGGCTTGAGCCCAGGAGTTTGAGATCAGCCTGGGCAACATGGCAAAACCCCATCTCTAATAAAAATACGAAAATTAGCTGGCTGTGGTAGTGCATGCCTATACTCCCAGCTACTTGGGAGGCTGAGGTGGGAGGATCACCTGAGCCTGAGGAGGTTAAGGCTGTAGTGAGCCATGACCACTGCACTCCAGCCTGGGCAATACAGTGAGACCCCATCTCAAAAAAAATTATTTGAAATGTCAAGGGTTCGTTGGCAAAAAAAATTACAGTCAAAGACATCTTATCCCACCCATCTTAAATGTACCACCTCACTCTTCACTTTGCATGGATGACATTGTCACTAAAGTATAGGCTGCATGTGTAAAAGGTTCACTGAGTAATAAGAAAAGTACAACATGTAATGTGAGTAAAAATGGCAGTTGGAGGTGGGGAAAGAGCTAGTTTGTTAAGTGTCCAGTGAAGCAAAGATAAAGTGTGGTAAGAAATCTTGGCTGGGTGCAGTGGCTCACACCTGTAATCCCAGCACTTTGGGAGGCCAAGGCCAGCAGATTACTTGAAGTCAGGAGTTCGAGACCAGTCTGGCCAACATGGTGAAACCCCGTCTCTACTAAAAATACAACATTAGCCAGGCATGGTGGTGGGTGCCTGTAATCCCAGCTACTCGGGAGGCTGAGGCAGGAGAATTGCTTGAACCCGGGAGGCAGAGATTGCAGTGAGCGGAGATCATGCCACTGTACTCTAACCCTGGCAACAGAGTGAGACTCCATCTCAAAAAAAAAAAGAAATCCTAAGGTCCATGAGACAACATTTGCCATGGGCTCATATCATTTGTCACTCTATGAAAAGGTACTGTTACCGCTCCACAAATGGCCATGATGATGTCATGCAGTTTAAGACCGTGGACACATGCAGCCCCCAAACACAAGGCGGGGCCAGGTACCGGTTTCCTCATGTTGGATTTCAAATTCCACAAGAATAAATAAGCTGGTCAGTTTAATGGCTTTTCAGAAATAGAAAGTACATTCTATTTTGAAGCACATAAAAACATTTTCTTGTCAGAAAAGTTCCACATAACTCACCTTCAAAATACATTCCCTTGTCCATTTTAATAATTTGGAACAGCTGCAGCACAAATTGCTTAAAAATGTTGGGAGAAGCTCACTTCATTTCTTCAATCCAAAATCTACCAACTCAAGGTTTTCACAAGGCCTAAGGGTATAACACCTAGTATCAAATTTCACACCCCAAAAAATCAAGTATCATTTGACTTCAGCATGCATATGTATATCAAAACATCATGTTGTATATCTTAAATACAGCCAATAATTTTTTTTTTTTTTGGGAGGCTGAGGAGGGTGGATCAATCAAGTATAAAACCCCATGGCCAGGTGCAATGGGGTTTTGCCATGTTGGCCAGGCTGGTCTCAAACTCCTGACCTCAAATGATCCACCCTCCTCAGCCTCCCAAAGTGCTAGGATTACAGGCGTGATCCCAGCACTTTGGGAGGCCGAGGCGGGTGGATCACGGGGTCAGGAAATCGAAACCATCCTGGCTAACACAGTGAAACCCTGCCTCTACCAAAAATACAAAAAAAAATTAGCTGGGCGTGGTGACAGGAGCTGTAGTCCCAGCTACTCAGGTGGTTGAGGCAGGAGAATAGCGTGAACCTGGGCGGAGGATCTTGAAATGAGCCGAGACTGCGCCACTGCACTCCAGCCTGGGCAACAGAGCCAGACTCCATCTCAAAAAAAAATCAAGTAGAACTAAGAAAACTTACAGTGACTCAGTGGCCTCATACAGGGTGCTCATAGAGACCAAGGGACCCAGGTTGGATGTCACAATCCCAATGCAGAAATAACTCATCTAAACAGCATGGTTTGGTCAAGTCAGAAGACACCAAGTCCACAGCCCTGAAGCGCCTCCCCTGGCACTGCTTCACTCCCCCTGGACTGTAAGATTCTGATCAGTAACAACAAGGGATCCTCTGTTACCCCACATGACCACTATGTGCTACATAAATCAGAGGTACGTATCATCGCTATTGTTAACGAAAATAAAACCACAGTGCTTTTCGTCATGTAGTCCTGAAAAGCTGGATGTAGAAGATACAATTTGAAATGCACTGGGGAAATGGGTTATTTAAAGTCCATGCTATTGCAGCTAAAGGGAAGAATTGTTAAGAAGTGAGATCCATTATCCAGATTTATTTTGTACTCACCATCCCTCCTCCCCTTTCCTTCTCTCTCAAACACCTCGGCTAAATATGGCAGTGACTTACTTCCTAAATTTTTATCTTGAGTGCAACTTCAGCTGTAAGTTATAGATCCATATGTTCAGTGGTCCACTGGCTCAAACTCAACAGACATGGCTAATCTCCCCCAAACACCTGTTACTTCACACAGTTACAACTTGACAAATGGCACCACAGCCTACCCAAATGAGTAATGCAGTAATCCTACAGAAATTCAGCTTACTTGCCCCCCAAACCCAGTTAAACACTTAGCATCTACCTCTTGGTATCTCACACACTAACCCCTCCTGACTGGAAGCCCCTCCTTTCTCCTCCACCACCCTGTGGCCAAGTGACGCTTCCCCAAAACGCATGGTTGAAGTTGTCCCCGACAGCTTTCATGAGTCCGTTCAAGCTCACTGAGTTGCACAGAGCCGTTCCTTCCACCATTGCTCTCGACCGCCCTGCCAGCCGGCAGCATGCAACCTTTGTTCTGGCATCTAGAATGTCCTGCGTTGGATATTAAATAACAACGCATCACGCTATTTCCTGTCTTTCCACATGATGATCTGCCGCCAGGACAGCCACCCTCCTTCTTGGCCAAATTCCTCTACATATGCTCAAAACTCAGGCCAACTATTAATAGTACCTCAGGGAGGAATCATTTTCTGACCCTCTCACCCCCTCCTCATTGTGACCCTCCTCCTTTGTGTTCCCATGTAAGTATTTTTATCACACCCATTGTCACCCTGAGCTATTGTTCATGGTTTGCCTGTGTCTGTCTTCACTAAGCAATTAGGTGCCTTTCATTTACTCAATCTTCAACAAGCCATTCCTGTAAGCCAGAGTCATTCTGCATCCTTGGAGTCTAACACAGAGCCTGGTACCCAGGCAGGGCAGCATCAGCATCAATATGCTGAGGACATGTGATTCCACCACCAATTCACCAAATAAAATTCATGTTTTCACTGTCTTCTAGTGCTTTATGCCCACTACCTTCTATATAACCAAATCGTTTGATGTTGTCCAATTAAACAATTAGAAACATTTCAGCCAGGCATAGTGACTCATGCCTATAATCCCAGCACTTTTAGGGAGCCCAGGTGGGAGGATCGCTTGAGGCCAGAAATTTGAGACCAGCCTGAGCAACACAACAAGCCTCCATCTCTACAAAAAATTTCAAAAATACAAAAAATTAGCTGGGTGTGGTGGTGTGCACTCATAGTCCCAACTACTTGGGAAGCTGAGGTAGGACTGCTTGAGCCCAGGAGTTGGAGGCTGTGGTGAGCTATGATCGCACCACTACACTCAAGCCTGGGCGAAAGAGTGAGGTCTAAATAATAATAAATAAAAATAAAAAATAAACACTTAGAAATGATTTTTTCAAAATCACGAAGCATTCAAGTTTGTTGAAAAGAAAACCATCACATGACACAAGTTGTTAACTGAAGTCAAGGTCTTCAATGTAGAGGCTGGCATTTCCATTTCACTTGAGTGAATTTCTGAATAAAATTCTCTCCTGATTGAAAGGAATCTATCTTTTTTTTAATTATTATTTTTGAGACAGTCTCACTCTATTGCATAGGCTGGAATGCAGTGGCACAATCTCGGCTCACTGCAACCTCCTCCTCCCAGGTTCAAGTGAGTCTCCTGACTCAGCCTCCTGAGTGGCTGGGATTACGGGCACATGCCACCACGCCCGGCTAATTTTTGTATTTTTAGTAGAGATGGGGTTTCACCATGTTGGCCAGGCTGCTCTCAAACTCCTGACCTTGTGATCCACCTGCCTCGGCCTCCCAAAGTGCTGGGATTACAGGCATGAGCCACCGCGCCCGTGCAATCTTTTGACAGGAATCTAAACCCAAAGAGAGAGAAGGAAGAAAAAAAAATCCACAAAAAAACAAGTTCCAAATTGCCACTCTCATGTGCTGATGTGGAAGTGGCCACTCCAGAGCATAAATGTTTGGTAAAGTTTTAAAATACATATAGTCAGACAGATGGTTACAATCATCTTTTGGCTACGAGTCTTGATTTCATGTGAAAAAAAAAAAAAGCCAAAAAAAAAAAAACCCAGAAAGTCCCGACAAACTGCACTGTGTTCATCTGTCCCAAGAGCACTCAATGCCAAGACAGTGCTAATCAACCAACCACGCGGCCTTCAGGCCACGCTGCCTCCGTGACAGGCACGCTATTACTTGACTCGAGCCTTGGAAAGGGATGGAAACAAGCCAACCAAGTCTACCTTGGAAAGACTCAACTCAAGAAAATGAAACACAGATTTCGGCCGGGCGTGGTGGCTCAAGCCTGTAATCCCAGCACTTTGAGAGGCCGAGACGGGCGGATCATGAGGTCAGGAGATCGAGACCATCCTGGCTAACACCGTGAAACCCTGTTTCTACTAAAAAATACAAAAAAACTAGCACGGGCGAGGTGGCAGGCGCCTGTAGTCCCAGCTACTCGGGAGGCTGAGGCAGGGGAACGGCGTAAATCCGGGAGGCGGAGCTTGCAGTGAGCTGAGATCCGGCCACTGCACTCCAGCCTGGGCGACAGAGCGAGACTCCGTCTCAAAAAAAAAAAAAAAAAAAAAAAAAGAAACACAGATTTCAATTTGCAAGATTCGCAAACAGTCCACTCCACGGCAGGGTATGCCCAGCCTTCCCATGGCAAGCAGGCTGTGACTTCCCTGCAGGTGAACTCGGTTCAACCGGCTGCTAAAATCAATCAGTCTTTCACTGGCTGATGCCTGCTAACACATTTTGCCTGACAGATGCAGGCTTCAAGTTAATTCAGAAGCAACATCAAACACATTTGCAGATTCGGGCTGGAATGCCACCTAACCAAAGGAGGATATTTCTGAAACACCTAAAAATACATCGGCTGTGAAGCATAGTTCGTGCTTACAGAAGCATTTATCTTTAGAAAGAGCCCCACTTCTTAAAATTGGCTCCTTTGATTCTGATCTCTGTGCTGTTTGTTCGGCAAGACCAACAAACTAACCGAAAGGCTGGGTGGAACAGGGAAGAGCTTCCTCTGGAGCCAGCCTCAACACCATAATTGCAGGCGAGCGCTGAAGTTCCCTGCAGCTCACCCCGTGATGTGGTTTTGAGCCATTCCTTAGAGACTGGGAGAGGCGTCTCCTCCGCGCAACTGACCCAGAGCTCCACAATCCCTGTAATGAAGAAAATGTGCTTCTCTTCCATTCAGCAGGAAACAACATGCCACACCTTGGAACCTGGCAGCCCTTCCACTCTGGCCACTGAGTTGCCTTCCGTACAACAGAAACCTCTCCTGCTCTTGTCAACGTTGTGCTTAGATGCTGGGTACCTAACAATTTGAGATGATCCGGGGCCAGAGAGCACAGAAGACAGAAGACAGGCACCTAAAAAACACTTGTTCTCACTCTGCTCAGGAGCTTCCAGGACGGTAAGTGCCACGTTTTCACAGCCACAGCACTTGACAAGACCGGGAGACAATGACATGCAGCCTCTTCCTTCACCTCCCTCCCCACAGTCCCCATGACTTTTCTCCCATCTCTACCCTGGTCTAAAACCCTCAGCCCTCCCCCACTGAATTACTGCAACACGCTCTCAGCCCATCTGTCCTTTCTCGTCTCAGCCATATCACTTCCCTCTTAAATCTTCTGAAATGTTTCTTAGAGAAATTCTCCCTTCAGAAACCTTTAAACAGGCTGGGTGCAGTGGCTCTTGCCTATAAATCCCAGCACTCTGGGAGGTCAAGGTGGGAGGATGGCTTGCGGTCAAGAGTTCAACATGAGCCTGGACAACATAGCAAGATCCCAGTCTTCACAAAAATTTAAAAATTAGCTGGGCGTGGTGGTGCATGCCTGTAGTCCCAGCTGCTCTAGAGGCTGAGGTGAAAGGTTCGCATGAGCCTGGGAGGTCAAGACCGCAAAGAACTATGATCGCACCATTGCACTCCAGCCTGGGTAACAGTGGGATCCTGTCTCTAAAACAAAATGAAGGCCAGGCGCAGTGGCTCACGTCTGTAATCCCAACACTTTGGGAGGCGCCAAGGCAGGCGGATCTCCTGAGGTCAGTTCGAGACCAGCCTGGCCAACATGGGGAAACCCTGTCTCTACTAAAAATACAAAAATTAGCCGGGTGTGATGGTGGATGCCTATAATCCCAGCTACTCAGGAGGCTGAGGCAGGAGAATTGCTTGAACCCGAGAGGCGGAGGTTGCAGTGAGCCGACATCGTGCCACTGCACTCCAGCCTGGGTGACAGAGCAAGACTCCGTCCCAAAAAAACAAAAAGAAAAGAAAGAAAAAAGGTAACTTTAACAAATATAGTGCGGTCTGTGTATCACCAACCCCAAACTTTCCAGGTGAGCTGTAAGTGGGGGAGGGATGTTCTGGCACCACTGATACCTTAGGCCAGATGACTCTGGAGCTGCCCCAGGCACTCCGGTATGCTTCTCAGCATCCCTGGCCTCTACTCGGTAGATGCCATTAGCATCCCTTGACCATAGCTATGAGACCAAAAATGTCTTTTGGATATTACAAAATGTCCC
This sequence comes from Macaca thibetana thibetana, assembly GCF_024542745.1. Taxonomy (NCBI): domain Eukaryota; kingdom Metazoa; phylum Chordata; class Mammalia; order Primates; family Cercopithecidae; genus Macaca; species Macaca thibetana. Next base: position 159,668,862 of record NC_065583.1, on the reverse strand, counting down.
CAGGGCAGAATCATCCTAGGTGGGGAACCAATGGTTTAAGGCTTCTAACCCCAGGCTGCCCATCCCACCTAATTTCCGCCCATTCCCCAGCAAGCATCTGATTCCATGAGCAAAGGCAGCCTTCTCCGCTGCAGTGAGGCCACATCAAACTCACCCTCATCTCCCATCTTCATGTATGGTGTTCACTGGCCTTTCCTTCTCATCAATTCTTTTTTTCTCTCTCTCTCTTTTGTTGAGACAGGGTCTTGCTCTGATGCCCAGGCTGGAGTACAGTGACACCATCTCGGCTCACTGTTGCCTCAACCTCCCCGGCTCAGGCGATCCTCCCACCTCAGCTTCCTGAGTAGAAGGGACTACAGGGCATGCCACCACGGCTGGCTAATTTTTGCAATCTTTTGTAGAGACGGGACTTCGCCAAATTGCCCAGGCTTGTCTTGAACTCATGGGCTCAAGCGATCCTCCCACCTCAGCCTCCCAAAGGGCTGGGATTACAGGCGTGAGCCAACATGCCAGCCTTTCTACCCAATCCTGATTGATCTCATTCCTTTGTAGTATCACCACCACCACCACCTCCACAGGGCTTCCTGAGCCACGCATAGGTTATGTCTCTGCACCACAAGCACACACCCTGCTCTTCCTCTCCTTAGCGGGTGTGTATTTGTCCTCGCCAGGTCTTAGCAGGCCGTGGCAGGAGATGAAGAAGTCTAGGCCCTCATCAGACCCTTTCTAAGGAAGGGAGCAATCAGGAGAGAGTCAACCCCCTTCCCTCCAGGCGGCAAACCCATAGCCAAGAGGTTCAGGGTAGAAACCTGGGGCCCCTGGCTGGGAACTGGGAGCTGAGCAGGGCTCTAGTCTTGAAGTGGCCAGAGGAAGGATAAGGTTGGCGAGGGGAAGTCTCAGCCAGAGGAAGGATAAGGTTGGCGAGGGGAAGTCTCAGCCAGAGGAAGGATAAGGTTGGCGAGGGGAAGTCTCAGCCAGAGGAAGGATAAGGTTGGCGAGGGGAAGTCTCAGCCAGAGGAAGGATAAGGTTGGCGAGGGGAAGTCTCAGCCAGAGGAAGGATAAGGTTGGCGAGGGGAAGTCTCAGCCAGAGGAAGGATAAGGTTGGCGAGGGGAAGTCTCAGCCAGAGGAAGGATAAGGTTGGCGAGGGGAAGTCTCAGCCAGAGGAAGGATAAGGTTGGCGAGGGGAAGTCTCAGGCAGGAAGAGCCTGGGAGTTCCAGGAAAAGAATCTAGCAGGGCACAGAAGGCGGGGCTTCTGCACAAGCAGTTACAGCTAGCGCAGAGCGGCTCCAATCCAGGCACTGCAGCTTAAACCATGCAGTCCAGACCTATGGACACTGGCATCAAACTCAGTACGGCCTCTGTCCCCTCAAGGACAAGCGTGGGAGAGGGATGCACCCACAGGAATAGCTAAAGGGCCCAGCGGTAAAGTTCAGGGGCTTCATAAGCACAGTCAAACCCAAGCCTGTGTCAACCTCACATAACCCTCAATGACAGGCCTTCAGCTATCCAAGGCCATGTGCTGTGAGCTGGCCTTGGTGTTATCTCCCCACTCAATTGCAAGCTTTGAGGCTAGGCATGATGTTGTAAACTTCTTCCAAATCCCCCTTAAAATGGAGCCAAGTTCAAGGCAGGAACTTTCTAATTAAACACTTGTTGCTATGGGATGGCTAAGATGGAGAGACAGGTACAAAGGTTAAAGTTCCCAGAGCTTTCACTTCTTTTACTTTAAAACATCCCTGTTAGAGGGATTATGGTATCTGACCTTTGAAAACACGTTAATTTTAAAAACTGGTGTTCAGAAAGATTCAGCTATCAATACAGAGCCAAAGAGGAGGTTAGTGAAGAAAAGGGGGAGTCAACTCTAACTTGACTATTCTGAGTGCTTTTTTTTTTTTTTTTTTTTTTTTTTTTTTTTTTTTTTTGAGACGGAGTCTCGCTCTGTAGCCCAGGCTGGAGTGCAGTGGCCGGATCTCAGCTCACTGCAAGCTCCGCCTCCCGGGTTCACGCCATTCTCCGGCCTCAGCCTCCCGAGTAGCTGGGACTACAGGCGCCCGCCACCTCGCCCGGCTAGTTTTTTGTATTTCTTAGTAGAGACGGGGTTTCACCGTGTTATCCAGGATGGTCTCGATCTCCTGACCTCGTGATCCACCCGTCTCGGCCTCCCAAAGTGCTGGGATTACAGGCTTGAGCCACCGCGCCCGGCCTCTGAGTGCTTTTATTTTTTGTTTTATCACTTTCTACCCCACTTCAATAGAAGATGCCAAAAGCTACAAGAAAAAATATTTTCCAGGTTTCTGACAAAGTTCTCAGATAAAAAGACCAGTCCCCAAGGAGAAAAAGCTAACAGAACTCCTTAGCAAAGAATGGCAGCCTCTCTACCTGGCGATGAGCCACTAGCCAGCAACCCATGGAACCTGCCAGCTCAGAACAGAAAGTCAACAAATAATGGAACATCCAGACACCCGCAGGGGGAAAATGCCACAGGAGTCCCTCCTCAATGATATGACTCAAAGGAGACTACCTGGCTGGATGCGGGGGCTCATGCCTGTCATCCCGACACATTTGAATGCCCAGGCGGGAGGATCACTTGAGTCCAGGAGTTCAAGACCAGCCTGTGCAACACAGTAATGTTTTATAAATTTAAAAAAAAAAAAAAGGAGGACACCTATGGTGGGCAAAATAATGGCTCCTCCCACAAAGACATCCATCCACACTCATCCCAGAGCCTGCGACTAGGTAATGTCACATGGCAAAGGGGTTCTGCACAGGTGATTACGAAGCCTGAGATGGGGAGATCATCCAGGGAGGCCCAATCTAAGGGACAGCCTTTCTTTTTTTTTGAGACAGAGTCTCGCTCTGTCGCCCAGGCTGGAGTGTGGTGGCCGGATCTTGGCTCACTGCAAGCTCCGCCTCCCGCGTTTACGCCATTCTCCTGCCTCAGCCTCCGGAGTAGCTGGGACTACAGGCGCCCACTACCTCGCCTGTCTAGTTTTCTTTTTTTTTTTTTTTTAGTAGAGATGGGGTTTCACCGTGTTAGCCAGGATGGTCTCAATCTCCTGACTTCGTGATCCGCCCGCCTCGGCCTCCCAAAGTGCTGGGATTACAGGCTTGAGCCACCGCGCTCAGCCTGGGGCAGCCTTTTGGGGCAGCCTTTCTTGGCTGCAGTCAGAGAGAAAGAATGAAGACAGCGGAGGAGAAGGAGGAAAGATCTGAAGCCACGAGAGGGAAGCAACACATGGTTACTGGCACTGAAGCCGAAGAAAGGGAGCCACAGATCAGGAAACCAGGGAATGTGGGTGGCCTCTAGAAGCTGGGAACAGCCCTCAGGTGACAGTCAGCAAGAAAACAAGGAACTCAGTCCTACAACTGCAAGTAACTGAATTCAGCCAACAGCCACAATGAACAGGAAATGGATCTTCCCCTAGAGCTTCTGGAAAGAGACGCGGCCCTGCTGACACCTTGATTTCTGCTGTGAGACCTATGGGACTTTCGACTAAAGAACCATAAGAGGGCAAGCAGCTTTGTTCTTTTAAGTTGGTGCACTTATGTTAATTGGTTATCCAGCAATGGAAAACTAATGCAACATCTCTGGAACAATTCATGTCGTTTTATTTTTTTTCTCTTTTAAAGATATAGACAGGCACTGCTCCAAGCCAGGATCCCATGTGGAGAAGCGGTGGCTATTCTGACAGGTGGCGGTCTTGTCTCGATATAAGCAGAGTCCAACAGATGCTGGCATCACCAATAAATGGCTTCAATGATAATTTTTAAAAATCATGGTGGCTGCTTTATGAATAATATAAAATTTTGCAAGCCTCAAATGGAAGGTCTACAATGGCATAATTAACTGAACTGAACTGCAAACTGGATGCACAAAAATCCTGCGGCTTTCCCCTTAGAAAGGAAGAAAATGACCTTATTCCAAGACCAAGATCTTATTTATAGTATTTATTGGGCAATTTAGCTATCAAGTTTAACATCATTATCATGAAAAGAAGAAAACAAAAAACTTTTTAAAAGGGTCTACCTTGTAAACCCCTTGTGTAGTTTTTTTTTTTTTTCCCTTCTAATTTACTTACTTTTTCTTGACTATTGAAAATGTACAATAACAACTTGTGTCCAGGTAGGCATGCTGGCATGTGCCTGTAATCCTAGGTACTCAGGAGGCTAAGGCAGGAGGATTACTTTAGCTCAGGAGTTTGAGTCTAGCCTGGGCAACATAGCAAGACACCATTACCAAAAAAAAAAAAAAAAACTTGTTTTTTCTCTAACGACAGCGAAGTATGAGTTTGAAAATAGAGACTGAGCATCCCTTGTGTGAAATGCCTGGGACAAAAGGTGTTCTGGATTTCAATATTTTTTGGATTTGGGAATATTTGCGTACTATGCACTGGTTAAGCATAATTTAAGTTAAATTCAAAATCCCAAATATTCCCAATGAGCATTTCCTTTCAGTATCACATCAGCATGCAAAATGTCTTAGATTTTGAAACATTTTTTGGATTTGGGGTTTTTGGATTAGGTATAGTCAACCTACAAGAGACATACACCAATAAAAAATTTTAAAATCCAGGTTCACATTTTATCAACGACAAGACTATTTGTAATACGAATGGCATTTATTTTATAAACATTTATTGCACAACTACCAGGTGCCTGGCAGTGTCCTTGGCTCAAGGAAGACAAAATAAGTCCTTGACAAACCTAGCAAAGAAACTGCCATGTAAACAAATAGTTACGCGACAGTGTCAAATATTTAATACTGACAACAACGCATGCACAGTGCAGTGGTCATGTGGATACCTATGCAGTGTTATTCCATGGGAAAGAGGCAGTTCCCTGGTCATCGACAAGGAGATTTTTGAGATGGGAACAGAGAAATAAATGCGCATTATGTTGGCTCATGCAAAACACAGAATGCATCACCACTTTCACACCAACACGTATAAACATTACCTTTTCTGAACATATGGAAAATATTTTAATCTAAAGACTGAGGACAAGCTAGCTCAGCAAGTCAGAGGACTACAGCATGATTGAATTTCTCTGGACAGGGCTGTTTGAAAACATTTGGCAAACATTAGGTTGATCTGACCAAAAAAAACACTTTCACAGTGTAAAAAAAAAAAGAAAGGCAAATACAATTTTTTTTTTATAAACTGAGGAAGATTTAGCAGTGTAAACCCATAAATATCTAATTCTTTCTCTTTCCCAGCTCCTTTGTCAGTCTAAGGTTAGATAAATTGGAAGAACCTGAATATTAAGCATGCCTTGAGTTTCAGTTAGCATGTACTATCCATTTGAAGGCTGATTTTATTTATTCATTTATTTATTTATTTATTTATTTATTTATTTGGAGATGGAGTTTCACTCTGTTGCCCAGGCTGGAGTGCAGTGGCGTGATCTTGGCTCATTGCAACCTCTGCCTCCCAGGTTCAAGCAATTCTCCTGCCTCAGCCTGCTGAGTAGCTGGGACTACAGGCAAGCGCCACCACGCCCAGCTAGCTTTTGTATTTTTAGTAGAGATGGGATTTCACCACATTGGTCAGGCTTGTCACAAACTCCTGACCTCGTGATCCACCCACCTTGGCCTCCTAAGGTGGTGGGATTACAGGTGTGAGCCACCGCACCTGGCAAACGCTAATTTATTATTAATCATAATCACAACCATACTGGCAAAGAGAAATGTAACTCCTAAAGAATAAAAATTACTAAAAGATCAAGAGTTTTTAAAGTATTATTATTTTGGCTCAAAAATTATATAAATTTGAGCTGGACAAGAGAAATAAACATATATAACCAGTTGCCTTTAGTTTCCTATAAAGACTTGCAAACAGGCAGATGGAAAAGGGGAGAAAACCTGCAGGTCAACTGATCCTGACAGATAATGTAGTACCTGTACTTTAATGTCAAAAATGTATTACAGAAGTGATTTTTAAATATCACTTCATAATAGAGGTAGAGTCACATTTCACAGAAGTTGAGAGAAAAGTGTGCATGACCACTTTTTATGTATTTCTCCATTCAAAATAGCAAACAAGAATCCCATAACTTAGAAAGATGGGTTGGGTTCCCTTGAATGCAAGTATCACCCTAGGGTGGGCTCCAGAGCCACAAAAATAATTGAAAATCCACAGAAAGAGAAAAATCCAGAAAAGACAGCTTGAGTTCAAGTACTCATGTCTACAAGTTAACATTTTCCCTCGGTCAGTCTAACAACTCCATGACTTCTTTCCGTAGCAGAACACTTAGAAACTGAATACAACAGAGCGTATTCACAAGAAGCAAGGTCAAACTACCTCGATGTGCAGAAGACCCTTCCACAGAAAGTAAATCCCACTAACAAAATCTAGGCAATAAACTCTAGGAAAACATGATTTATTGACCCAAGTTTCTAATTTGGCAAACCCCTTAAAAACACAGTTTTACGGCCGGGTGCGGTGGCTCACGCCTGTAATCCCAGCACTTTGGGAGGCCGAGGCGGGTGGATCACAAGGTCAGGAGATCGAGACCATACTGGCTAACACGGTGAAACCCCGTCTCTACTAAAAATACAAACAAATTAGCCGGGCGAGTTGGCGGGCGCCTGTAGTCCCAGCTACTCGGGAGGCTGAGGCAGGAGAATGGCGTGAACCCGGGAGGCAGAGCTTGCAGTGAGCTGAGATTGTGCCACTGCACTTCAGCCTGGATGACAGAGTGAGACTCCATCTCAAAAAACAAACAAACAAACAAACCTAGTTTTACTTAGATTAACAAGAGTTCTCAAAAGGCAGGAAATACTCCCTGAAAAGAAAAATAAGCATTCACTCAAACGTGAGGATCTTTTTAAAGGAATTACAATTGGAACTTACATATATTTGATTTCTCTTATACCGCTGGAATAAGTTATACATGATGGAGCCGCCGTGGAGCTCTGTCAAGGACGCCATGTCATCCACGCCCTCCTCGTTCGTGGGGTGCATGGCAGTCACCTTCTGGTGGGTAATTGTGCTCTGCTTGTAAGTGAATACCTGAGGGAGGGAGAGGAATTCAATTATTTCATTATCAGCAATAAGTGATTTTTCATACAAGTGTCCCAAACTGACAATACAATCTCGGTATAATTTCAGCAAAAAGATTCTAAATTGGACAATAAAAAAATATATTGCAAAAATCTTTTTCATTTTAGGTCACCTATATATTTGTCTCACTCTCTCTGTATACGTGTGTGTGTGTGTGTATGTTTTTTGTTTTGAGGCATGATTTCATTCTGTCACCCAGGCTGGAGTGCAGTGGCATGATTACAGCTCAATGCAGCCTCCACCTCCGAGGCTCAAGTGATCCTCCCACCTCAGCCTCCCGAGTAGCTGGGACTACAGGCGTGCACTACCAGCCAGCTAATTTTTGCATTTTCTTTTAGATACAGGGTTTTGTCATGTTGCCCAGGCTGGTCTCAAACCCCTGGGCTCAAGCAATCCACCTGTCTTGGCCCCTCAAAGTGCTAAGATTACAGGCATGAGCCACAGAGCCCAGCTGTCACCTATATATTTCTAAAAGAAGCAGTTATTTTGACCGGTGCTATCAGACATTCCTAAAAGATATTAGTTCAAGTACGAACATCTTTTGGGAGTCACAGAAATTATAAACTTATAGTTCACTTCTCTGCATTATTTCTCCATTTGATATAAATCAGTAACAAGACACTTTCCAAGTTTTAGAAAGTAATTTGGTTTCCCTATATAATGTTTCCTATTGAATCATATAATTTCAAAGCTTTATAATAGTTATTCCATTTAAGTATTAATTTAAGTACTTTAAATATGATATACATTCATATTGATTAAATAGTCTATATATCTGTTCAAAGACTGTAACGTATTATCACAGGAATATTTAGAAAATCTCCTTGGACAATATTCCCTTTCAACTAGGATATATAGCATTTGTGTACTCTCTCGGCAGAACAAATGCAGTCTGATTTAAAATAAAATTGTTTTTTTTGTTTGCTCAAGAACCTATCTTTTTTAAAATTCCAAAAACAGCAATAAGCACTATAGACATGTGGTAGCATGTACATAAAGTGACTCTGGTACCGTCAGATTGCTGAATTTGCATGGATTTCTAATGTCTACTCAGTGCTCTTCGTCCTAAGCGATTTGGTTCAGGATTAACCACCTCACATTAAGCTCCATCTGTTGACCAAAGCTTGACCAGCTTTACAAACTCAAACAATAACAAAATCATTTGATTGCAGAGTTCCACTCCATATTTACTCATTTACTATAGTTGGTAGTTTTTAAATACTTGGATTACAATCCTCCTTTAAGTAAAATAAAAACATCAAGAGATTTTTTTTTAAAAAAGACATAAATAACATGAAAAGTGCTCAGCCTTCAGACACGCACACACTAGCATGTGCATGTCTGCACACAAAACAATTTTCTGCAATCATATGTGTGGAATGTTTTTATTGGAGAGATTATTTTTAGATACTGACTGGCTGCCTACATGGCAACAAATGGCATGTTATTGCAAAGCAGAATGACACACTAAGAAACGCAAAAGTACCAATCCAATGGTTTTCATGAGCCATGACAAATGGCATGTTTCACTCTGCTAGAGAAAAATTACAACTTCGGCAGTAGCATTTCTGCCACATGAACCACAACAGTTGGTCAAGCCAGTCCTGAGAAACTGCAAGGCCAAGGTTGGGACCCACCCATCTCTTATGAAGAAAAGCCACTGTCCCCAGCTGCTTCCTGGGCTCAGACATCCACCAGGAGAGGAGACAGTCCTGGTGGCCCCATCTCATGGCAAGGTGGCCAACCCTGCTACATGAGCCCCACAGGGCTGGCAGAGGCCTGGGGCCACCTAGGGAGCAGGGTAGAAGCGCTTCGCACCCAGAATAACAAGGTATTAACGAAGCCACAAGGTCATTCAAGAGTGAAGAAACATATAGACCCTTCGTTTAAAGTCATCAACACCATGCAAGTTAAGAAACAGAAACTTAGGCCGCAGTCGAAACAGCCTTGGGGCAACCTAGAAATTCCCAGAAGTTAAACAGCTAGAACGCCCTGCCTTCCCCCAGCACGCCACATCCCCGTGATGCCAATCCAGGCACGTTTTCAGAAGAGCTACAACCGGACAGGTACTTGCGTCTTCCAAAGAAAGTGCTGACCAGGGTGGGGCAGAAACAGAACTTGCCTGCTGGTCAAGTCTCAGCCAACCAAGTGGTATAAAGAAGGGCCCGTGTCACCTGCCAGCTCCCGGCACACTCCTGAGGCCTCATCTCACTCTGCTGGCTCAAGGCTCCTGCCAGTACAACTCGAGTTCCCTTCCCAAATTTTCTTCTAGGCAAGAAGACAGGGCACTGAAGCCAGCACAACTATCTCCCCCTCAAGCCCCTGCAAACTCACCACCAGCAAGTCCTTCTCAACGTGAAAACAAACAGCTTCTACTAACTGTCACTCTACGTATACTGAGAAATCCAGATTTTGAAGATTTAGAGTATTAGAATTTTTACTTATATTTATATTGATACATATTCTGCTTTCTGGAAATAACCATACATAACACTCACACACTACAAAACATAGACACTAATTATTTTATATTTTACATATATGTAATATACACATTATACATATTACATATAATGTGTACGGTATATTTCACACATACATAAAACATCTTATATGTGATATATATTATATATCTTATATGTATTTTACATATATAAAACATCTTATATATTATATACATATAAAACACCCTCTATATAAGATCTTATATCTTCTTAAGATACCTTATATCTTAATATTTTATATAAGATGCTTATATACATATATGCATAATATATATGTTTTATAATGTACATATGTATAATATATAAGATGTTTTATATATGTATCTATTACATGTATAAAATATCTATATAAGGTATATATATAAAATGACTGAATGTTTACATCCTATGTAATTGTCTTGCTGTTCCTAGTGCATCAAAAAAGACAAAGAAATGTGTATATCCTATGTCTTTTTTGATGCACTAGAACAGCAAGACAATGCATAGCCCAAGTGAACAGTTCAGCACTGGAAACCATCACTGAAAATATGGCTATAACCTGTAAACTAGAGTTCCTCACCTTCATACATTTGACTTCCTTTCCCCTCTTTTTTTTTTTTTTTTTTTTTTTTTTTTTTTTTTGAGACAGAGTCTTGCTCTGTCTCCCACGCTGGAATGCATTGGTGCAATCTTGGCTCACTGCAACCTCCTCCCGGATTCAAGTGATTCTCCTGCCTCAGCCTCCCTTAGTAGCTGGGACTACAGGCACGTGCCACCACGCCCAGCTAATTTTTTGTATTTTTAGTAGAGACGGGATTTCACTGTGTTAGCCAGGATGGTCTCAATCTCCTGACCTCGTGATCCGCCTGCCTCGGCCTCCCAAAGTGCTGGGATTACAGGTGGGAGCCACCACGCCCAGTCCCTTTCCTCCTATGTTTGGGAGCACATTACGCATGCCCATTCCAGGGGTGGAAAAATCAAGAGAACTAGAACCATTCCTTCTCAGGACCACAGGAAGACAGAATCATGATGGGAGACAATCGTTACATGAATAAAACAGAAGGCTAGGAACAGAAAAAAAAGAAACATTATGTCATGATACAGGATTGCAGCTGCTTAAAACAATGAGTATTTCAAAAAAAAAAAAAGAGAAGAGAATAGTAGAGAAGAATGTATTTGTGGAGGAAAGGCAAGGATAACCATCCATTCAGAGGTGGGCTCAAGTTTGTAAAGATCTTAGAACATTGTCTGGCATTCAGAAGGTGCTAAATTAAGTATCTGATACATTTAGAAATTTGGGGAGAGCATCAGGAAGAATAGCTAATGGATGAGGGGCTTAAGACCTAGGTGATGGGATGGCATGTGCAGCAAGCCACCATGGCACACGTTTACCTACGTAACAAACCTGCACATCCTGCACAGGTACCACTAAACTTATAAAGTTGGAAGGAAAAAAAAAAACAAAACAAAACATAAGTCAAGCAAATAATTCCTACGAGGAAAAAAACTTTAGAAATTTAGAAAATCCACTCATTCCAGCAAATTTTTAAAAATTGTTTGGCTGGTGTGTTCTAGGCATTGGAGATGGAGCTTACATTCCAATTCAGGGGGAGAAAATAAGAAACAAATATACAAGTGAATAGACAGTATCGCAGGTGGTGATGGAGTCTATGAAACATAACGAAGGTAAGGGTGGACTAAGGAGTACCTGCGGGTTATAATTACATCAGGTATTCGGGGGCAGCCCGATGGATTAACATTAAAGGAGAAACCCTAAGGAGGTGAGAAACAGAACCAGCCCCCTGCGTTCTAGTGTCTTAATACGTTATTGGGTGAGTGAACACCTGATTTAATTTGGAAAGATTTCAAAGGATTAATGAGACCCACAATCTTACTGAAGAATTTGTCTCACAAAAAAAAAAAAAAATAAAAAAAAAAAAGAATTTCTTAAGAGAGATTCCTGAACTATCAAAAGTCACCTCTATGTGCAACAATTAGCAGGGTATTAGTCGTGCAAAGTGTACAGCAGGAAAGAAAACTAAGTTTACAGAATGGGATTATTGGCTGGGCTCAGGAGCTCACACCTGTAATCCCAGCAATTTGGGAGGCTGAGGCAAGCAGATCACTTGAGGCCAGGAGTTCAAGACTAGCCTGGCCAACATGGTGAAATCCCGTCTCTACGACAAACACAAAAATTAGCCAGGCATGGTGGTGTGCGCCTGTAATCTCAGCTACTCAAGAGGCTGAGGCATGAGAATCCACTGCACTCCAGTCTGGATGACATCTTATATAAAATAAAATAAAATAAAATAAAAAGCCAGGGAGGGGCAGGAGATTTTTTTTTTTTTTTTTTTTTTTTTTTTTGGAGACTGAGTCTTGCTCTGTCATCCAGGCTGGAGTGCAGTGGAGCGATCTTGGCTCACTGCAAACTCTGCCTCCCGGGTTCACGCCATTCTCCTGCCTCAGTCTCCCAAGTAGCTGGGACTACAGGCGCCTGCCACCACACCCGGTTAATATTTTTTTGTATTTTTAGTAGAGACAGGGTTTCACCATGTTAGTCAGGATGGTCTTAATCTCCTGACCTCGTGATCTGCCCACCTCGGCCTCCCAAAGTGTTGGGATTACAGGCGTGAGCCACCGCGCCCGGCTGCGGACGGGGGCAGTTATTTTTACGCAACTTTTCCTGAAAGAAACAAGGGCCACAATACTGTAACAAGATGTTTTTCTAAAAATCACAAGTTGGCATAAACCGAGTTACTTTAATGGAGCATAAAGCACGGAAAAGGAGGTAAGGAATGAGCAAAACACAGAGGATTAACAGACAAGAAATCCGCTTGGATAAAATGATACCTGAGAACAAACGCTTCCTGTTCTAGAAGTACAAACCGCTGGTCACATGGTGAACTGGATTGGCGTGGGGGCAGAACAAAGGAAACTGATCAATACGACTGAAAAAATTACTTGGAGAAGGGGCTTATACACAAGATTTATTTTATTACAAGTCATTAGGAACCTCTAGTCTTAAAACCTAACTTTTCCAACTGAAGGGAAATTAAAATGAAAAAAAAAATCATAATCGATAGATGACACACTGAGTATTCTCAAGCATCTTCCTCTCACACTAGCTTGGCATTTCTTCTAGAGTAGAGGTTCTCAATCTCCTCCCCACCCCTGCCACTGCCAGGGACACTTGACAACACCTGGAGAGATTTTTGGTTGTTAGAATTTGGGGGAGAGGAGAAGGGTGCTACCTGGCACTAAATGAGCACAGGCCAGGAATGCTGCCAAACATCAAAGTAATACCCAATACTACCCAAAATGTCAATAGTACGCTTTAGAAATGTCCTGAGACACCAAACAACCAGATGTCTACACAGACACTAAGAAAAAATGATGACAACAAGCCAACGCCTGTAAGGAAAACTTCTCCTAAAACATAAAAACATCTTTCAGCTGGGTGTGGTGGCTCACGCTTGTAATCCCAGCACTTTGGGAGGTCAAGACAGGCAAATCACGAGGTCAAGAGATTGAGACCAGCCTGGCCAACATGGTGAAACCCCGTCTCTACTAAAAATACAAAAACTAGCCGGACGCGGTGGCGAGCGCCTGTAGTCCCAGCTACTCAGGAAGCTGAGGCTGGAGAATTGCTTGAACCTGGGAGGTGAAGGATGCAGTGAGCTTAGATCGGACCACTACATACCAGACTGGGCAATAGAGCAAGACTCTGTCTCAAACAAAACAAAACAAAACTTTCAAAAACAATCGAAGAAATAAAAATACTGAATAGAGGTAAACAAAATCAGCATGACAGTATTATGGCATATTATATTGATTCGCTTTTATTTGACCCCAGTTAAGGAGCAGGAGGATGATTTCTAGGAATTGGAGTTCACTTACATTTTTGAGATTTTCTAACTGTACTGCATTAATTATGGTGAAACAATATGGTCCACATTATCTCTGTTTCTGAGACTATTCCTTTGCTCCTTCCTGGCCTAGGATCTTGCATCTCTTCCCAGGTCTGGGCAACTATCTTCCTGCTACTCTCCTCCTTGGAGTCTCAGCTCAAACATTATCCTCTCGGAAGACACCAACGGTCTTGCCCAGAGGCACCCCTGCCACTCTCTTCCTTCTTCTATCACGTGTGTGTCCTCATTGCTCCTTATGACACATTATAATCACTTATCCATTATCTTGTTGAAAAGCCATCACACCCCCACCCTGGAACCTCTTGGTCAGGATCTTTCACACTCTTCTGACCACAACCCACAGGGAGACATGTTTTTCCCTGTGAACTACTGTAGTTCAATAAAAGTTTCCTAACACAACACTTAGCATCACAACGTTTGATGCTTCCCCATATTTTATATCCTATTTCATTTCTTTTAAATGCCAGCTATGACCCTCTCAGTTGACTTCACACCTCACTACTCTGAGGCAGGAACCATTACCATCTTGTCCCCAGTACTCAGTCCTGGCAGACTCAACAAATACTGAAGGAATGGTCCTGCCCTTAAAATGGGTATTATATATATAGAAAGGCAGAGTGGACAGCTGGATGCAGTGGCGTGTGCCTGGAATCCCAGCTATTCAGGAGACTGAGGCATGAAAATCACTTGAGCCCAGGAGGTGGAGGTTGCAGTGTGCTGAGATCATGTCATTGCACTCCAATCTGGACAAGACAGGGAGACCCTGTCTCAAAAAACAAAACCAGGATGGGCACGGTGGCGCATGTCCTGTAATCCCAGTACTTTCGGAAGCCAAGGCAGGCAGATCACTTGAGGTCAGGAGTTCGAGACCAGCCTGGCCAACATGGTGAAACCTTGTCTCTACTAAAAATACAAATATTAGCCGGGCATGGTGGTGGGTGCCTGTAATCCCAGCTACTCGGGAGGCAGAGGCACAAGAATCACTTGAACCCGGGAGGCAGAGGTTACAATGAGCCAAAATTGCACCACTGCACTCTAGCCTGGGTGATACAGAGGGAGACTCAGTCTCAAAAAATAAATTAAAAAAAAAAAAGAAGAGTGGAATAAGAGGCAAACACAGCCTTAGAATCATTTCTAGCTGGATTGACCTCTCCTAGATCTATGCTACCTGCAACTGAAGGACAACAAACAAGATTTTCATTTCTCTGGCCCAGTATTTCCTCCATCTGTAAAATAAGGATGATGATCAGAGACAACTCATAGAATTACCGCGAAAACTAAGGAAAATAATGTAGGTAAAAGTCACAGCGACTGGCATACAACAATACAATAAAAGGTAGCAATTCCTATCAGGGGAACAGAATACAAAGAACAACACAGAACATTCTGCGAGGAAAAAGCAAGAGTCGCAGGAAGTGCGGCGGGAGGAGCGCAGGCTCTGAAGATGAGAGAACACAGTCTCCAGAACAGCTCCTGTGCGGGAGGAGGGAGCGGGCCAAGGGAAGCTGCGTGTGCAATCCCCATGTTTTATGACAACCTTGCCTGTAAGCGCTCTGATGAAAAGCTATTTGTCATAACACTTTCTTCTCCTATTTTAATCCCTTTGCACGGAGTTGGCTGGCCTTGTTTAGATTTTGCCTGGAATTCCACATTGTTTCTGGGGATGTCTCTCTTATTTTCCGCCTTTCATTTATTGGCTTTTTAATTCATGAATCAAAGTAATGATCAATGACAAAGGTTGTTAAGACATCTGCCTCCTGACATGTGGCTGAAATGAGCAATCACGTAAACAAAAATGAGCTTATGTTCGGCTTCACTGACTGTGCTTTCAATGACTGGTGTATACGCTCTCAAGCTCCATGATTATTTTGTACTGAGTAAGTAATTTATACTTTTATGATGTTCCTTTGCAACCAAGAAGAGTCTAAGAAGAAACAATCCACCTAACTGAAAATCTGCCTTTTCCTATTGTTTTTGTTGATGCTTTACAAGACTGGAGGAAGTATTTGGGGCATGAAAACATCAAGTCCCCTAGAAAGTTTCCTGGGAACCTAATCAAAAGCAAATGTATACATGTCTACTCTGCTAGTGTGCAGGGGAAACAAACGGCAATAGTGCCCTGTTTTCAGTTCAAACTTGTCAGAGATTTGGCACTCTAATTACACGGCCTAGGGGTTAACCTTACGGTTTTTTATTTTTTTTTGAGACAGAGCCTCCCTGTCACCCAGGCTGGAGTGCAGTGGCGCAGTCTCAACTCACTGCAACCTCCTCTTGAGTTCAAGTAATTCTCCTGGCTCAGCCTCTAAAATAGCTGGGGTTACAGGCGTGCATCACCACGCCTGACTAATTTTTGTGTTTTTAGTAGAGACAGGGTTTCACCATGATGGCCAGGCTGGTCTTGACCTCTCGTACTCAAGTGATCCACCCTCCTTGGCTTCCCAAAGTGCTGGGATTACAGGCGTGCGCCACTGCGCCCAGTCAATGTTTTCTTTATATATATAACTGTTCTGCTACTTTGTTAGATAACTATGAAGTACAGATAACACAAAGATTGTTGTTTTCTTTTTCAACGACTCAACTAGTTTGTGAAATTAAGTCCTTTAACTATCATCAGGTTTTCAATGCCCAGTGTATCCTTTGGGTGACAAAACAAAATAAGAGGGCCAAGCAGAGGGAACGGGTTAAGTGCCAGCTGCATGCATCAGACATTGCTAATGTTACCTCATTTGGTTCTCAGAAGGAGAGGTAATACTGATGCTCATTTGTTTTATTTTTTTGCAACAGAGTCTCGCTCTGTCACCCAGGCTGGAGTGCAGTGGCGCGATCTCGGCTAACTGCAACCTCTGCCTCCCAGGTTCAAGCGATTCTCCTGCCTCAGCCTCCCAAGCAGCTGGAACTACAGGTGCCCGCCACCACGCCCGGCTAATTTTTTGTATTTTTAGTAGAGACGGGGTTTCGCCATGTTGGCCAGGATGGTCTCGATCTCCTGACCTCGGGATCTGCCTGCCTTGGCCTCCCAAAGTGCTGGGATTACAGGCATGAGCCACCACGCCCAGCCCTGATGCTCATTTTTAAAAGGATGAATTCACAGAGGATCAGAGAACTTAGGAAACTTACCCAACGGCACACAGCACAGGGAAGGTTCAATTTCTTGGTATCATAGGGAAGCATGCGTGGTAGAGCCAGACCTTCAAGGGTCACCTGTTCAGAGATGGCCTTTCAAATTCCAGCTCCGCCACTTGCTTACTGGCTATGAGTCCCTGGGCACATTCCTCAGCCTGAACTGATGTTCGAATGTATACGGTGAAGGCATTACTATCTCCGCAGCAGAGATGCTGAGGCATAGATTGGTGAGGGCGGCACACAGCTCACCCCTGCCTGGCCCAGGCTGCTGCTGCTACTGTCCAGTTAACCCTCCACCTTGATTGGGCTGCTCCTCTTTTAAACTGACAAGGAGAATGTGGAGTGATTACATCATGAAGATGCAGGCAAAGAGATCGCTGAGGGTGGACGCCCTGGAAATGGAGTCAATAGCAAAAAATATGTAATCCAAGCACTTTGGGAAGCCAAGGTCAGCATTTTGGATCACCTGAGGTTAGGAGTTCAAGACCATCCTGGCCAACATGGTGAAACCCCCGTCCATCTCTACTAAAAATTCAAAAGTTAGCTGTGAGTGGTGGCCCATGCCTGTAATCCCAGCTACCTGGAAGGCTGAGGCAGGGGAATTGCTTGAGGAACCCAGGAAGTGGACATTGCAGTGAACTGAGATCGCGCCACTGCACTCCAGCCTCGGCGACAGAGACTCTGTCTCAAAACAAACAAACAGCAAAGTATCCCAGTGGCCCTTCAAAGGAGAGAGCAGGGTAAAGAAGAAGAAGGAGAAGCTGATTTTCCATCACTTTCCCGGTGTACTAGGTTTGTTTTGTTTTGAGACAGGGTCTCACTCTGTCACCCAGGCTGGCGTGAACTACAGTCTTGAACTCCTGGGCTCAAGCAATCCTCCCGCCTCAACCTCCCAAGTAACTGGGACTATAGGTGCACACCACCATGCCCAGCCCCAGTGTGCTAGGTTTAATCTCACTCATTTATTCCGTTATTTTTCATTTATTTACTCCCTTTTAAGTTTCCTCAGTCACTCACGCCAGCCTGAGAGCTGGACCCTGGGAATACCCTGGGAATACGATGATGAATTAAACGGCCCCTCCCTGCAAAGAGTTTATAGTCACTGAGAGTTCTGAAAAATAAATAGGCAATCCAGACAGTGCCGTGGGGACTGTAATGGTGGAAATGCCCAGGGCACAACAGGGATGATCCATGTGGGAGAGGTGATGGCCAGGAGGGACACAGATGCAAGGGTGACGCGGTGTGGGGTGTCTGCGGTTGAGTGTGGCTGCAGCAGAGGCTGACTTGGGAAGGGCCCCCTGTGCCCTGGGTGCTGCCTGGCCTCTGACCTGAAGGACATGAAAGGCACATAAGTGTTTAGGGAGGGGACAGAGCCTTCTCTTCCTACTCATCATCATGGACAACACTAATATCAAACACAACACCAAGACTGTTTTTCTGGAGATAAGAGATAAAGAATAAATCTCACTGCAAGATGCAATTCAACAGAAACTCCACAGAAAAGCAATCTTCTGAATCCGCTTGAGGAGCAATTGCCACAAACACTGCTGTTTCCGAAATGGAAGGTTTCTTCCTGCCATCATGTACACAAATAGCGCACCCCCAAAAGTATCAGGGATGGTGCACACAACATCATAAAGCTGCCGGCAGACCAGTCTCTGAGCGGGAAATCCTAACCATCCAGCTCAAACCTTTCTGAGGGCGCCGCAGGGCTGCAGGCAGGCGAACAGGGTAAATCGAGAAGTCTGAAACACCCAGGGGCTAGTGGGCCAGCAGCACAGCTGCTGGTGGAGATGCAACACAACAAGCAGTGCAGACACAATGAACACACTTTCACGGTAACTACTCAGCAAACAGAAAGGCCTCGGTGATACCCAGGCCGGGACCACTCTTGGTAACTTAAGAGGAAAAGATTAACTGTCACACAGAGTTAGCTCAGTTGGGAGGAATGGCTAATACACACACACACACGCGCGCGCGCACGCACACACACACTCGCACGCAAGAATATACTAGGATATTTATATATTAAGGAAAACCAGCCAGGCGCGGTGGCTCACACCTGTCATCCCAGCACTTTGAGAGGCCGAGGCAGATGGATCACTGAGGAGTTCGAGACCAGTCTGGCCAACATGGTGAAGCCCCTACTAAAAATCACAAAAATCAGCCGGGCATCATGGTGCACGCCTTTAGTCCCAGCTACTTGGGAGGCTAAGGTGGGAGAACTGCTTGAACCCAGGAGGCAGAGTTTGCAGTGAGCCGAGATTGTGCCACTGCACTCCAGCCTAGATGACAGAGGTAGACTCCATCTCAAAAAAAAAAAAAAAAAAAAGGAAAACCAGACCTCAAATTTGTATTTATATATAAGGTCAGAAACTGTGATTTCAGAGACTTATGTACAGATTTCTTTTAAATCCTAAACTCCAGTACTTTTTCATTCACAAAAGAAAACTTTCTGTATAATTTTTTAGGGAAATCTACTGCACAAAGAAAATCATCCTTGTTGTTTTCATTATGCTAAGATGTGTAATTAGAACGATTTCTTGATTTCATATACCCACTATGCAAGCCAAGTCTATCAAGAAAAAAAAAAGATGTTCAAACTCTTCGAGCCAGTCTTTCCACATTTAGGAATTTAGTGTGCAGAAAACAATCACTGTATAAAAATGGTTTTTTCATTGTGGAGTTTTACTAAAATAAATTTGTAATAAAACTCTACTCTGCACATATGTAGTAAAATCGTAGGGTTATTTTTTTAAATAGACAACACACACACACATACACACACACACACACACACACACAGGGTGACTGTACTCTTGGGCCTTCATTCTTAAAACTTACATTTGCACAAAAACTTGCACACAAATATTTATAGCAGATTTCCAATAGGCAAAAGCTGAAAGAAGCCAATTCCTGGTTACATGCTATGTGATTCTATTCATAGAATATTCTTGAAATGACAAAATTACAGAGGATGAAGAACAGCTTGGTGGTTGCCGGAGGCTAAGGAGGGCACTGAGCAGGAGGGTAATGAGGACGGCTGTGAAGGACAACAGGAGGGTCCTGTGATGATGGAAATGACCTGTATCCACTGCGTCAATGTCAATATCCTGGTTGGGATATTACGCTCTGGTTTTGCAAGATATCACTGAGGGAAGCTGAGTAAAGGAGACATGGGATCAAAAGATGATATACAAGTGGCCAAAAAACATATGAAAACATGTTCAACATCACTAATGATCAGGAAACGCAAATCAAAACCACAGTGTGACACCACCTTACTCCTGCAGGAATGGCTACAATCAAAAAATTAAAAAATAATCAATGTTGTCATGGATACAGTGAACAGGGAACACTTCTACACTGCTGGTGGGAATGTAAACAAGTACAACCGCCATGGAAAACGGTGTGGAGATTCCTTAAAGAACTAAAAGTACATCTACCATTTGATCCAGCAATGCCACTACTGGGTATCTACCCAGAGGAAAATAAGTCATTATAGAAAAAAGATATTCGCACACACGCATGTTTATAGCAGCACAATTTGCAATTGCAAAAATGTGGAACCAGTCCAAATGCCCATCAATCAACGAGTAGATAAAGAAACTGTGGTATATATATACAATGGAATACTACTCAGCCATAAAAAGGAATGAATTAATGGCATTTGCAGCAACCTGGATGAGATTGGAGACTATTATTCTAAGTGAAGTAACTCAGGAATGGAAAAACAAACATCGTATGTTCTCACTCATATGTGGGAGCTAAGTTATGAGGATGCAAAGGCATAAGAATGACACAAACGACTTTGGGGAATCAATGGGAAAGGATGGGAAGGGGGTAATGGATAAAAGACTACTAATTGGGTGCAGTGTATACTACTCAGGTGATGGGTGCACCAAAAGCTCTCTAATCACCACTAAAGAACTTATTCATATAACCAAACACCAACTGTTCCCCCAATAACCTACAGAAATAGAAAATTAAAATAAATAAATATATATATATCTCATAACTCCAACAATGCATGGCAAGTTTATAGGTTTTTGGGTGTGTTTTTGTTTGTTTATTTATTTTTGAGACACGTCTCACTTTGTCACCCAGCCTGGAGTGCAGTGGAGCAATCTCAGCTCACTGCAGCCTCCACTTCTTGGGTTCAAGTGATGTTCCCCGCTTTAGCCCCTCACCAGGTAGCTGGGATTACAGGTGCATGCCACCACACCCGGTTAACTTTTGTATTTTTTGTAGAGACAGGGTTTTGCCATGTTGTCCAGGCTGGTCTCAAACTCCTGAGCTCAAATGATCTGACCACTTCGGCCTCCCAAAGTGCTAGGATTACAGGTACCTGGCTTTGTAGGTGTTTTTAATGCTTTTCTATGACTCTTTCCCTAAGCTTGTATACACTTCTAGGCTTAAAAAGGAAATCAGTCCAATCAAAATCACCATCCGAGAATGTATCTGGATAAATAGAAGGGGTTTCATACATTTTTATAAAATGAGCATTGTAGAACAGCTTTCAAAAAAACAACAAAAACAAAACAAAAGATCTACCCGAGGAGTCACAAGCTCTCAGAAGGAAACAAGGGCTTCTCTAATAATCCACTGGTTTTAAACACAGTAAGTTTCAGGCTAGAGAAATTCAAGAAGCATGGACGGAACGCCCAATTCTTGGCTGCTTGCTCCTCAACTACCAGTGGATGAGCTCTCACCTCTGAGGCCCCTTTACTCCTGACCTCATGTCCTGGTCCTAATTTTAAGAGCCCCCTTTGGAGCCCTGTCTTCTCAGTCATAAGCCCAGATCCCTTCAGGCAACACAGCTATCACATGAACTTAAACCCTGCCGTAAACCTCCGTTCCTATGACTCCGAAACACCTTGATGTTTCACAAGTATCTCAAAATGAAAACTGACCTCAGCATCTCCTTCTGTTCACCCTGTGGCTACTTCCTTACCCGTTCCTCAGGGAATGACACCTTTGCTGTCAGCTCCCCAAGCCAGAAACCAGAGTCAACCTAAAATCCCTCCATTGTCAACCACTATAGTCACATCGCAAGTCCTTGGGATCAGATAATGACACCACCTAGAATCCACCTTCTCTCCCCTTCCTCCTCCTGCCTCTACTGGGGCTCCAGTACTCACATCTTTCAACCCAGACCTCTACAACTGCCTCCAAATTCATCTCTCTGCTTCTAGCATCCTGTGGCATAAAGCCAACATTTCTCAAATTAGAGTCCAAGACACGTTTCTTTAAATTTTGAACTTTAATTTTAATGACATTTAAAATTATATTTTACTAGTTTTGGGTGGTTTTTTTTGTTTGTTTGTTTTTTTGTTTTTTTTGAGATGGAGTCTCGCTCTGTCGCCCAGGCTGGAGTGCAGTGGCACGATCTGGGCTCACTGCAACCTTCGCCTCCCAGGCTCAAGCGATTCTCCTGCCTCAGACTCCTGAGTAGCTGGACAGGTGTGCGCCACCACACCCGTATAATTGTTGTATTATTAGTAGAGATGGGGTTTCACCATGTTGGCCAGGCTGGTCTCAAACTCCTGACCTGGTGATTTGCCCACCTCAGCCTCCCAAAGTGCCGGGAACAAACGTGAGCCACCGTGCCTGGACACTTTACTAGTTTTAATGACAATTTTTCTTGGCCTTAATAATGTAGAATTGAAAGGTATTTTCAGAGATAAGACTTTGGTTTCTTTGGTTGCTGTTTCCAAAAACAGGACTGACTAGAATCTTTCCTCGTTCAAGGGAAACTGCTCAGGTTTGTGCAACATGAGCTTTGGCAGTGCTTAACTCCACTCTGCACCTCACTGGCAGAGCAGTCTTAACTTGTTCCAGTTACTCTGCTCTCCAGTCCCTAGTTTCCTCACCTATAGCATAAGAGTAATCCAAACGGCTATGTTTCTTACTGCAAACAGAGTGAGCTCATGCACATAAGTATCGTGCACCTTTAGCACAGTTCTTGGTACTGTGTAAGCAACTCTGATATTTCAGTTACTCATATTACTGTTATCAGTGATGTAATCTGGCTATACCCTGATTGGAATTCTGACAGTTGGTTCCCAATCACTTCAAGGATAAAGTATCAATTATGAATGTGGTTTCTCTGCCAGGCCCTCCCTGAGCGCCCCATTGCTTCACCTGCCAAGCTGACCCCATATGCATCACATTAACTTTGAGTCCCTGTAAGGGTTAACTCTCCTAGGGTCTGTCTGTCTTTCCTTCCTTGGCTGAGCACACCCTTCCAGTCACCCCTCTTCTGAGCTCCCCCGCCACATCTAGTCTGAATGGGCCAGCCTTCTCTCCCACAGTACCTTGGACAGAAACCTCTCAGGTCACTTACATTCTATTATAACCTCGCCTTTCTTACCCCTGCCTCGTAATCATCAATCAAGGAGACAAACTTCCAGCTCATATGCCAAAGTGGCTGATTTCCTGGTACACCATGATGAGGATCTGGAACTGCATGTGGGTAGATGGGGACGTCAAGAGGAAATCCTGGTGTCTACAATAGCCGGGGGGGGGGACCACCTCTCACCACCCTTGTACGGGACCAATCTGTGGGGACTAGGACTTGTCTCACAGAAACTTGTGGGTTCTCACTGTCTCATCAAATGCCTGGAACTAACGGCTGCTTAATAATTTTCTGCTAAAGGGATGAACATCAGCTACCACGTATGGCACTAAGACTATATGATGAGGACTTTACATTTGTCATCTAAAACCAGCTCCAAAGACTGGGTCATAAATCAATACTTTGCATTTACAGGTCACCTTGAAACTGTCTTAAACTAAATAATAGGACAGTAATTCCTTGGCAGCCCTTAAGTGAAATGAAAAAGACATATTCAAACCAAATATGAATACATCTCTCAGTTCTAAACAAAAATCAATGGAATGAGTCCTAGCTTTAAGCACTATGTGTTTTCCAAGCCATTTTTGGCAGATGAACACATTTCCAAGTGTCAGTTAAGAATTTAGAGACAACAGCCGGGCGTGGTGGCTCACGCCTGTAATCCCCTCACTTTGGGAGGCCAAGGCAGGCGGATCACAAGGTCAGGAGTTCAAGACTAGCCTCGATAACACAGTGAAACTTATCTCTACTAACAATACAAAACTTAGCCGGGGGTAGTGGCACACGCCTGTAACCCCAGCTACTCGAGAGGCAAGTCAGAACTGCTTGAACCCAGGAGATGGGGATTGCAGCAAGCCGAGATCACGCCACTGCACTCCAGCCTGGGCGACAGAGTGAGTCTCTGTCTCGGTGGGGGGTAGGGGGTGGGGAAGTATTTAGAGATAACACACAAGGTATTTATTAATCCAGTGAACAAAAACAGAATCGGGAATCGGGGCCTGGCGCGGTGGCTCACGCCTGTAATCCCAGCACTCTGGAAGGCCAAGGTGGGCAGATCACCTGAGGTCAGGAGCTCGAGATCAGCCTGGCCAACATGATGAAACCCCATCTCTACTAAAAAATACAAAATTAGCCTGGCGTGGTGGAGTATGCCTATTATCCCAGCTACTCGGGAGGCTGAAGCACAAGAATAGCTTGAATGCGAGAGGCAGAGGTTCCGGTGAGCTGCGATCGCACCAAAGTCATTTTTGGCTGGTTTTTTTTTTTTTTGGTGAGATGTGTACAAAGATAGCAATATGTTAGCTTGGCTCAAACTTATGGTACAAAAACTAGAAGAAATCACAACAACCAGAAGATAACAAGACACATCAGCTCAGAATATGAAATAATTATCTCCTCACACTCTTCCTGTCCACCAACCCCATCCCCCCCGTCAAGGAAATCTGTAGAAATATCAGGAAAACACTCTTTGAATTAATGGAAGGATTAGGTAAAGGCAGATGTAAAGAAAGAAGAAAGACCAAAAAAAAAAAAAAAAGTAGATTACTAATTAAGGAGGGCAAAGGTCTCTTTTAAAAAAAAAGACATTTTTGGTAACAAAAACATTAATACCATACTCTGAGATAAGTTTTCCCAGCACACAGATCATGATCAAAATAAGGTCACTTGTTCCCCCTACTCCTCCCAAATGTGTCAACAAGAAATTGCTGTGTTTTTGTAAATGTCTGTGAAAGCAAAGGATGTAAAAGCCCTGCACATCTTGTACCGGAAATCTGGTCTGAATATCTAAGAGCCAGAGGATTTGAGGGTTAGGGAAACTGATGGGAATCGGGTTGAAACCTCCTAAGAACAAAGGTTAGGAGAGATAGCGGCATGCTATTGCAAGTATCCTCATTCCCTCCCTAACTTCTCATCCCCCTCCCAAAAAGAGTGTCTGGAGATTCTTTATTTCTGGTGATATCCTTGTAGTCTTGTCTATTCAAATTTGCATTTTAGAATGTGATAGAATCAAAACACAGTATAAGGACAAAGGGGCTCTTGCACTCTTTCACTAGATACCAAATGGTCACTATTCCTATGAGAGAACAGCTCCTCCTCCACTGTTACAGACAAAAATAGTAAACATTTAACCCCCATTCCTACTTTGATTATAACCCACCTCCAAAGGTTTGCATCTTCATCCATGAACTTCATCTCATTTTCTACATTCCAGGGTCAAAGATAATGAAGAAGGCCAACACCAAAAACTCAATGACTACACATGTGCCCAAGAAGATGGGCAGCTGGAAACTGATGAAAATACAATGATGAACATGGACCAAGTGGTATACAGCCCCTACCTTGTGGATATCTGAAAACTGGGAAAAGCTGTATCACCCTCAGAGCAGTCACGTCCTTCAGAGACTTTGAGATTTGTATCGGGATTTTTTTAAAACTTAAAATTGTTCTCTGCTCTCTTGATAGTTATACTTAGGCCTTTTGAAAGTATATGAGTTAATTCATGGCTGCTGGGAATGTAAAATGGTACAGACGCTTGGGAAAACACTCTGGCCATTCTTTGAAAGGCTAAATACAGTTAGCATATGATCCAGCAATTCACTCCTGGATATATACCCAAGAAAAATAAAAACGTATGTCCACACAAAAAGGTTACCATGAATGTTCCTACCAGCATTTTTCCTATTAGCCAAAAGTGGAAATAACCCAAATGTCCGAAACAGATGATGGATAAACATAATGTGGTATAATTATACCAGGGAATATTATTTGGCACTAAAACGATACACTGACAGGCAGGGAGAGGTGGCTCATGCCTGTAATCCCAGCACTTTGGGAGGCTGAGGCGGGCGGATCACTTGAGGTCAGGAGTTTTGAGACCAGCTTGACCAACATGGAGAAACCCCATCTCTACTAAAAATACAAATTTAGCCGGGCGTGGTGGCGGAGGCCTGTAATCCCAGCTACTTGGAAGGCTGAGGCAGGAGAATTGCTTAAACCCAGGAGGCACAGGTTGTGGTGAGCCAAGATCGCACCATTGCACTCCAGTCTGGGCAACAAACTCCATCTCAAAAAAAAAAAGACATACTGACAAGCCTTGTAAATATGCTAAGTGAAAGAGTCCAGACACAAAAGGCTAAAGGCTATATATTATTATATGTTTCCATTTATATACTATGTCCAGAATAAGCAAATTCATAGAGACAGAAAGTAGATTAGTGGTTGCCAGGGGTTAGGAGGAGGGTTATAGGGACTGCTAACAGGTACGAGGGTTTCTTTTGGGGTGATGAAAATGTTCTAAATTTGACTGTGGTGATGACTGCACAACTCTGTAAATACACTAAAAAAGTTGCTGAACGGTACACTTTGAGTAAATTCTGTGGTTTGTGGGTTACATCTCAATAAAACTGTTATTATTATTTTTTTAAATACACATGAGTTAGGCACTTAGCACAGAACCCAACGAATGCAAGGCGTTTGATATATGCTGGTGCCTTTCCCTCACTGGCAAACTGAGCCCACCTCAAATACAGGCATGCCTCGTTTAATTCACAGACACTGCATCTTCTTACAAATCGAGGGTCTGTGGCAACCTGTGCAAGTCTACTGCTGCTGTTTATCCAACAGCAGGTGTTCACTTCACATCTGTGTCACGTTTTGGTAATTCTCACAATAATTCAAACTTTCCCATTATTATTATATTTGATCTTCCATGCTCCTATTGTAATTGTCTGAGGGCACCACAAACCACGCCCACACAAGACAGTGAACGTAATTAATGCTGTGTGTGTTCTGCCTGCTCCACCGACCCGCTGTTCCCCCATCTCTCTCCCTCTCCTGGGGCCTCCATATCCTCTGAGACACAACAATATTGAAATTGGGCCAAAGAATAACCCCACAATGGCCACTAAATGTTCAAGTAAAAAAGAGTCACGCACCTCTCACTTTACATCAAAAGCTACAAATGGCGCAGCTGAGTGACGAAGGCAATGGCGAAAGCCAAGACAAGCTGGAAGCCGGGCCTCCTGAGCCAACCAGCCAAGGTGCAAAGGTAAAATTCTTGAAGGAAAGTTTCTTGAAGGAAATTTAAAATGCTACTACAGTGAACAAATGAATGAACAGAAGGTAAAACAGTCTTGTTGCTGATACGGAGAAAAGTTTCAGTGGTCTGGATAGATCAAACCAGCCACAACATTCCCTTAAGCCAAAGCCTAATTCAGAGCAAGGCCCTCATTGTCTTCAATTCTATCAAGGCTGAGAGGTCAGGAAGCTGCAGAAGAAAAGTCTGGAGCCAGCAGAGATTAGCTGATGAGATTTAAGAAAAGAAGCCGTCTCCACAACACAAAAGAGCAAGAGGAAGCAGGACATGTTGACGAAGAAGCTGCAGCAAGTTATCCAGAAGATCTAAATAAGATCATTGATGAAGGTGGCTATGCTAAAAAGATTTTCATTGTGGACACAACAGCCTCCTACTAGAAGCTGCCATCTAGAACCTCCACAGTTAAAGAGGAGAAGCCAATGCCTGGCTTCAACGGACACATGGACTCTCGTTAAGGGTTAAAGCAGCTGGAGACTTTTAAGTTGAAGCCAATGCTCATTTACCATTCTGAAAACCTTAGAGCTCTTAAGAATGATGCTAAATCTACTCATCTCTATAAATGGAATTACAAAACTGAGATGCCAGCACATCTGTTTACAGCATGGTTTCAGTAAATATGTTAAGCCCATTGTTGAAACCTACTGCTCAGAAAAAAAGATTTCTTTCAAAATATTACTGCTCATTGACAATGCAACTGGTCACCCAAGAGCTCTAATAAAGATATACAAGGAGACTCATGTTGTTTTCATGCCTGCTAAGACAACATCCATTCTGCAGCCCACGGATCAAGGAGCAACTTCGACTCTCAGGTCTTATTATTTAAGGAATGCATTTCATAAGCCTATATACCTAGTGCCGTAGTAGATGGTGAGTGCTCTGATGGCACCAGGCAAAATACACTGAAAACGTCCTGGAAAGGATTCAACATTCTAGATGCCATCAAGAACATCGGTGATTCATGAAAGGAGGTCAAAATATCAAGATTAAGAGGAGTTTGGAAGATGATTCCAACCCTCATGTGTGACACTGAGGGGTTCAAGACTTCAGTGGAGGAAGTTATTGCAGATGTGGTGGGAATAGCAAGGGCACTAGAATTAGAAGTTGAGCCTGAAGATGGGACTGATTTGCTGCAATCTCATGATCAAATTGGGACACACAGGCCAGGTGCAGTGGCTCACACCTGTAATCCCAGCACTTTGAGGGGGCCAAGGTAGGAGGACTGCTTGAGCCAGGAGTTCAAGACCAGCCTGGGCAATATGGCAAAAACCCATCTCTACAAAAAATACAAAAATTAGCCAGGCATGGTGGCACATGCCGGTAGTCCCAGCCACTCAAGAGACTAAGGGAAGGATCACCTGAGGCCAGGAAGTCAAGGTTGCAGTGAGCCAAGATCGTGCTACTGCACTCCCATCTGGGTGACAGAGTGAAACCCTGTCTCAAAAAATTAATTAATTAATTTAATTTAATAGGCTTTGTGTTAGATGATTTTGCCAAACTGTAGGCTAATGTAAGTGTTCTGAGGATGTTTAAGGTAGGGTAGGCTAGGCTATGGCATTCGGTAGGTTAGGCAGATTAAATGCATCTTTGACTTAAGATATCTTAGACTTATGATGGGTTTATCAGGATAGAACCTCATTGTAAGTTGAGGGGCATCTGTACTTTAATTCCAAGTTCAGTGGAAAAGTAAGGGAAAAAGTGAGAGTCTGGACTGCAGATGGGCTGACCCGTATATGTGAGAAGGTGAGAAGGTACAAGCTTAAACAGAGCTCTGCCAGCTTTCCTCCAAGTAGACAGTCACACAGCAATTTAAAAGAAATAGGCCGGGCACAGTGGCTCACCCCTATAATCCCAGCACTTTGGGAGGCTTAAGAGGGCGGATCACTTGAGGTCAGGGGTTCAAGACCAGCCTGGACAACACGGTGAAAATTTATCTCTACAAAAAATACAAAATTAGCCAGGCGTGGTGGTGCACACCTGTAATCCCAGCTACTTGAGAGGCTGAGGCAGGAGAATAGCCTGAACCCGGGAGGCGGAGGTTGCAGTGAGCTGAGATCATCCCACTGCACTCCAGCCTGGGTGACAGAGCAAGAGAAAGAGAGAAAGAAAAAGAAAAGAAAGAATAAAACAGAAGAGCTTAAGCATATCTGCTCTGTGAACTCCTTTGCACAACATGTCACTAGTAAAACATGATCCTTTCCATTCTTAGAAGCCCTTGCTGAAAATACTCTGGTCCTGGCACTTATGACTCGTATGACTACCAGGAACAGAGCCACTACTGGCACAATGTACACCAAATCAAACACATAAATGCGTATGTGTCTTCACCGTGGGTGTTATTATTGTCAAGAAAACACAACAAAAAAATAGGCTGCAAGCCCATGTTTAAAATGACGAGTTCCTACAAATGAAGTTAAAACCAACACGAGAGAAAAAAGGAGATCCAACATAGGATTTGGAGATCCAACAAAAGTTATCTTTGTTTAAAATTTTTTTAAAAAAGGAGATTTTGGGCTGGGTGCAGTGGCTCCTGCCTGTAATCCCAGCACTTTGGGAGGCCAACGTGGGCGGATCACCTGAGGTCAGGAGTTCGAGACCAGACTGGCCAAGATGGTGAAACCCCATCTCTACTAAAAACACACACAAAAAAATTAGCTGGGTGTGGTGGCAGGCGCCTGTAATCCCAGCTACTCGGGAGGCGGAGGCCAGAGAATTGCTAGAACCTGGGAAGCGGAGATTGCAGTGAGCCGAGATCTCGCCATTGCAGTCCAGCCTGGGCAACAAGAGTGGAATTCTGTCTCAAAAAAGAAAAAGAAAAAAAAGGAGATTTCGAATGTTTAGGAGCTGCTTACATAACCCTGAAGACAGATTCAGAAACAGTTCAGAAACAATGCACATTTTCAAATGAATCAGTTTTAAAGTCATTTAGGTCTTTTCATAGTGTGTTAGAAGAACTGAGATATTAAAGACAATTATTTTGTGAGTTGAACTACGCCCATTAAAATTTCTGTACAAAAGGTCAGTACTTATTACTAACAATGCAAACAACTGTGTTAAGCAGGCTAAAACTCCAACAGTCAGAAGGATTTTCCAGATTTTAAGAAAAATGGCTTAAAATGTCTTTAAGTTAATCCTGATGCCAAAATTTATCTCTGCGAACTTAATACCCTGTTCATTATGCATGAGCAAGCATGAAACGGCAAAGCTGGAGATTAATGTTCATTTGAAAACTTCAGATTTTTCCCATTTCTCTGAGAGAGAAGGATGGTTAGGTTCCATGAGCTCCACAGACCATCACAAGGCGGCAGCCTTTGTGGTCTGAGACACTAATAACTAATTCAGGCTCTCCTTCCACAAAGCCAAGTTCGATTTGAACTTTGAACAATGGAAGCTGACTTGTTTGCCAACTCTTCTTGCAAACTTCTTACAAAAAAATAAGCTTTCTTGTAAGTGTGTCTAATAATAAAGCTCACGATCTCTTTGTCCTGGCTTCATTATTCCGGACTCCGGAGGGCTCGAGGGCTTGAGTTTTTCTGAACATATTAGCTTATGTTTCAAACACCCAGGCACAGCCATAATATTTCCTGCTGAGATTAGTACAATATCTGGTAACTAGACAAAGAGGACTCAATCATAGAAGGCGTGACACTTGACTTTGGGGTGGGGGTGTTAGTGGGGGTGGGGGCAGTTCTACAGAATAGGCAGAAAAGCAGGTGGCACGGATATTCTTGGTTTCATAGCATAAAGTAAAACTTTAGAAAGTAGCATCTTATAGAACCCTTTATACGTATAAGCCATTTAGATCATGTGCCCCCAGACCTGTCGGAGTTTAGGCATGTGTAATTTCTGACTCTGGTGATGGGGGTAGAAGCTGTATGCTTGCCTGCCTTTTGCTAAAAGCTCCTCTGTTTAAAGTGTACTGATTCCAGCCCAGCGTTGCGCGAGAAGCTACAGAAAGAGAGACAAAGGAGAAGAGGGACTGAGAGCCAGTCAAGGGAAAGAGCAGAAGGGGAAACTGATCCCCTAAAGTGCCTTTAGAAGATGCTGCAATCAAAGTGCAGGGGCTCCAGGCAGAGGGAGTCCAGCTTTGCCAGGGAAGTCATGTCCTTACCAGCCCTGGGCTTCAGTGGCTGGCAGCCTCATCACTACGAGATGTGGCCTGACACGTGTCATACCTCTTCTCAGAAACCTCCTTTTCTGTCTTCCTAATCTGTCCAAAGGAGGTAAGAATACTTCCCTCGCTCACAAAGCTGCTGTAAGCATCAAGACAAGTGATTACAATGCATAAGACTAAGGAACTTGGGAAGGCCAAGATGGGAGGATCGCTTGAGACCAGGAGTTTGACACCAGTCGAAGCAACGTAGCGAAAACCCCATCTCTACAAAAAATTGATAGTCCCAGCTACTCGGGAGGCTGAGATGGGCAGACTGCTTGAGCCTGGAGCTTGAGGTTAAAGCAAGCTATGATTGTACCACTGCACTCCAGCCTGCATGACACAGTGAGCCCCTGTCTCTACTAAAAAAGAAAAAGGGGGGAAAAAAAGGAACTTTGAAATACAGGCTGCTGCCAAGATGCGATGCCTTCTTCTACTTGACACTCATTGGCTCAATCACGAAACTGTCGGGACTCATTTCCTTGGAAACCCTGCTATGGTTTCGGGTTCTACTTCATTCCTCCTGTTCCCCCTGTACTCAGCCCCCAACCACACATTCACCAGTCCACTCCCGGCCAGGCCTCGCAGCCAGCTGAAACCACACCGAGCTGGCCCAGTCCAGCACTGACTTCCACACGTCATAGAAGCTTCCACGTGCTGCAGCTTCAAGTATGCTCCACGCCCCATTCTCCCGTTCTAATTTTCTACAGCAATGACCTACTCTAATATTTCTGCAACTTGCATGTGTGTGCAAATATCTATATACCCATAGATGCATTCATATATTCACACATACACACATATAATTATGGCAGTTCTTACCTGTAAAACCTGGCAAACGCCTCTGCTGTATCCAGCAATCAGCCCTCTGGCAAGGTGATATTCTTACCCCAGTTTTATAAATGAGGAGACTGAAGCCCAGGGTGCCACAGTTAGTAAGCAGCAGGCAGGGCTGGGAGTCTAGCATCCAAGTGTTGGAACAGGTCAGCTATTGGGTACCATCAGTATGTTTCAGAATGTGTCCTGTTTGTCTCCACAAGGTCCTGGACTCCCTTGTCTAACTTTCTATCAACAAGCACTCTTGCCTGCCCATTGCTAAAAATCAAGTTAAAATGAAAGAGTATTTTTAAATGGCATTAAGTATTTGGACTTTAGTAGAGCATATCAAATATATAGTGATGGGTAAATTACAGAAAAAACAATTTTTTGAACGAATAGAACAGGCATAGGAAATGGAAAAATATCCCTTAACTACAAAAAAGCTTCTAGGTCTTCTGAAGTTCATTAACAGCATCAAAACCAGTCTGTACATGTTAACCTGAAAAGGTTAAGTGAAGACACTAATAAATAATAATTACATGGTTATACAAGAACTTCAAATACTTAACTCATATTATTTCATTATAATTTCTCCAACAAGCACAAAGATTGACACGCAAGTGGGGGAAAATAGACAGCACATAAGTGGGTTGTCCTGTCGCTCATGAATCAGCTGCTGACTAGTGACAAATCACAGTCCATTTGCTTTTTCTCCCTATGTCCCTGACCTGCTCTTTCACCCCAATAAACCCAGAGGACTCTGTTCCATTTTTCCATTCATTGTTCCCCAAGTATCCTTAAACTGATTCTCTCAAATCATATTACTAGATACTAATTTTCTTCCAAACTATTTTTTATCCGCTCCTTTTTTTTCTTTAAATAATTATTTATCCAATTCAGGATCGGACTCTGAGGATTTTGCATAAATCACAGGATTGAAACAAACATTTCACTATCAGGTCCACATCACACATTAACACAGATCTTTAATGATGTCAATATTCATCCGCTTTCTCCAACAATTTATCTAACTGGCTCTTCTCTTTTTATTTTTTTAGTGTCACAAAGTAAAAGGGCAAAAGTCATGAAAGTAATTATGGTAAGAAAAGAGGACTATCTAAAGTAGGAAGCAAGAAAACTTACTCAAATTTAACTTGTTGCTAGTTAATCTACCAGAACTGAATGGTTGCTTTTTGAAAAGCAAAGGTGGTGTTGGTACCTATTATAACGTATAATTGGCATAACAGGATTCTAGTGCCTAATCTATACTCGACTACTAATTCTAAATTTCACCTTGTGTATTAGATTTTGCCCTTAAAGCTACGTAAACCCAACTATAGAATTAGGTGAAAGTTACAGCCATATTAAAAACAAATACCATTGTAGACTAGATTATGCTCATCAATCGATTTTAAATCAAGATCTGCAGAACTCTAAAAGTTTCACAGAAACCACTGCTAAGAAATGGGGGGAGGGGGCCGCTGCCCACCCCTTCTTACATTGCCAGTAAAATTTGTTAAACTCTCCAAGATTTTATTCCAACAAAGTAATTCCAGCTACACACACACACACACTCGCGCGCGCGCACACACACACTCACACTCACACACACACACTCACACACACACGTATTTCCCTTTTCAAGTATGACTGATCTACATTATCTTACCAAAGCCTACAACTGACAGCTTAACTTCATGTATTAAAATGCTCAAAAACCTTATCTTTAAGCAAAGCAAATGAGAACAATTTAAAAGTGCTACAGAACTAAACCTCTTCCTGAGACAAGGCCCAGAGAGATGACACTGGAGGTGGCAGTACATTTTTTCCTGAAAGGTCACAGATCCTTACTGCTGAATTATCTGCGGCAGAAATTTCCAAACCCTGAACTGAGACTAATTCTCAAGAGCCAAATGAGAAATATAAGACCACAGAGGTAATTTCTCATAAAGTTTAATTCCTTCCGTTTTAAAGAGCTGTCCTACAATTATGTCCTTCCCATTTTCAGTGTGTTAAAAAATGTCTTTTAGGCTGGGTGCAGTGGGCTCTCGCCTGTAATCCCAACATTTTGGGAGGCTGAAGCAAGAGGACTGCTCGAAAGAAGGAGCTCCACATCAGCCTGGGCAACAAAGCGACACTCTAGCCTCTTAAAAAAATTTAAAAATTAGCCAGCGTAATGGTCCACACCTAGAGTCCCAACTACTTGAGTTGAGGCAGGAGAACTGCTTGAGCCCAGAAGCTATGATGGCACCACTGTATTCCAGACTGGATGACACAGTGAGACCCTGTCTCTTGAAAAACAAACAGCAGTCTTTAAAGATGAAAATAGGCCGGGTGCGGTGGCTCACGCCTATAATCTCAGCACTTTGGGAGGCCGAGGTGGGCGGATCACAAGGTTAAGAGATCGAGACCATCCTGGCCAACATGGTGAAACCCCGTCTCTACTAAAAATACAAAAATTAGCCGGGCGTGTTGGTGGGCGGCTGTAGTCCCAGCTACTCGGGAGGCTGAGGCAGGAAAATCCCTTGAAACCAGGAGGCAGAGGTTGCAGTGAGACGAAATCACACCACTGCACTCCAGCCTGGTGACAGAGCAAGACTCTGTCTCAAAAAAAGAAAAAGAAAGAAAAAGAAAAGAACAGCAAGAGTTATTAAATGCCCTTACTTGATAAAAGAACAAACCGGACAACTCTATGTTGGTCTCCTATAATTCCCAGATGCACAAATCCAAAGGTCTGGGAGCCACTGAGCACCGTGTCCAGCTGCTGAGGCACATCCAGTGCCTACAGATCTTGGCCAACTTGTTTGGTTTGCATGGGCTACATACTGACTTTGTTTTCAAAGCGAAATGAAGTCAAACAGAAAGACAAGCTATTGGCAGACTAATTATAACACTACCGTCTCTAAGTTCCATGAGACTAAACAGGATTTGGATGAAGTTTCCTGCCTGCCAAACTTTCTGCAACATTAAAAACCACCTTGAAGTCACTCAAGGATGACAGTCATTTCTGGGTGTGAGACAGAATGTTCTAGAATGGACCTGCCAAGTCTGTTTTCTTCCCCTTTCCCACACTCAAGCATAAAGGCTAACACCTGGGTCCACAAACTCTATAATCAAAAAAAGAAATTCTCCCAGATTCTGGTGATCATGAAAGAGCGTCGGCTTCACTGATTAACTTCCAAAGGCTATGTTATCCTGATTCTCTGCTGTCAAAAATAGCTGAAACTGGTTGAGAAGCTGGGTGGCCACAAACGGGTTCATAATTAGCATGTTTGGTAGCAAAAGGTGGGAAAGGTCATCATCGTTGTGCAGGGACTACCTTCGGAATGAAGAGTCATAAAACGTGACAAGTGTTAAGTATTTACAACATCGGGCACATCCCTAAGCAGGCTCATACATTCCCTCCCTGTTCTTCAAACCAACCTAGAAAGGTAAGTATTGCCATCAACATTTTGCTAATATGAAAACAGGGCATTAAAAGTTATTTAAGGCCAGGTGCAGTGACTCACGCCTGTAATCCCAGCACTTTAGGAGGCCGAGGCAGGCAGATTACCTGAGGTCAGGAGTTCGAGACCAGCCTGGCCAACATGTTGAAACTCTATCTTTACTAAAAATACAAAAATTAGCTGGGTGTGGTGGTGCACACCTGTAATCCCAGCTATGCGGGAGGCTACGGCACAAGAATCACTTGAAGCCAGGAGACAGACTGCAGTGAGCCGAGATGGCACCACTGCACTCCAGCCTGGGCGATAGAGTGACGCTGTCTCCAAAGGAAGAAAAAAAAAAGGTATTTAAAAATTGCTGGCTGGGTGCAGTGGCTCATGCCTGTAATTCCAGCACTTTGGGAGGCCAAGGTGGGGAGATCACGACCATACTGGCTAACATGGTGAAACCCCGTCTCTATTAAAAATATAAAAAATTAGCCAGGCGTGGTGGCAGGCACCTGTAGTTCTAGCTACTTGGGAGGCTGAGGCAGGAGAATGGTATGAACCCAGGGGGGCAGAGCTTGCAGTGAGCAGAGATGATGCCAGTCCACTCCAGTCTGGGCAACAGAGCGAGACTCCATCTCAAAAAAAAAAAAAATTTGCTGGGCAGAGCCAGGTGCAGTGGCTCCCACCAGTAATCCCAGCACTTTGGGAGGCTGAGCAAGCAGATTGCTAGCCCCATGCACTGGAGATCAGTCTAGGCAACATTGCAAAACCCTATTTACAAAAAATATAAAAATTAGCCAGGCATGGTGGTGCATGACTACAGTCCCAGCTTCTTGGGAGGCTGAAGTGGGAGGATAGCTTGAGCCCAGGAGGTAGAGGCTGCAGCGAGTCGTGATTGTGCCACTGCCCTCCAGCCTGGGTGACAGAGTGAGACCCCGTCTCAAAAAAGAAAAAAAAAAAATTGCTGGGCACTGTGGTGCACAACTGAAGTCTCAGCTACTTAAGAGGCTGATGCAGGAGAACTGCTTAAGCCCAGGAGTTTGAGGCTGCAGTGCTTTATAACTGCACCTGTGAATAGCCACTGCACTCCAGTCTGGGCAACATAGCAAGACCATCTCTAAAAAAATAATAAAGTTACTTTAAAATACTAAAACATTCAAATGGTACTCATATGCAAGTGATAGCCTAGAGAAGACAGTGTTGATATTAACTGATTAACATTGCTAATAAGAACGCAAATGAAAACAGCAACTACAAAAAAGCAAGCATCAGCTAGCCAGCAGTTCCAAAAGTGAATTAAGGTGAATGGGCATTAATTTCGTGAACAGCTTCTCTGGCAGTTTGAGAAGCATGACTAAGCAAAGAACTACACATTTCTTTCTTTTTTTTTCTTTTTTTTTTTTTTTTTGAGAGGGAGTTTCATTCTTGTTGCCCAGGCTAGAGTGCAGTGGCACAATCTTGGCTCACTGCAACCTCCGCCTCCCGGGTTCAAGCAATTCTCCTGCCTCAGTCTCCCAAGTAGCTGAGATTACAGGCGTGCGCCATGACGCCCGGCTAATTTTTGTTATTTTTAGTAGAGACAGGGTTTCACTATGTCAGCCAGGCTGATCTCGAACTCCTGACCTCGGTGATCCGCCTGCTTCGGCCTCCCAAAGCGGTGGGATTACAGGCACGAGCCAATGCGCCTGGCTAATTTTGTTATTTTTAGTAGACACAGGGTTTCACCACGTTGGCCAGGCTGATCTTGAACTCCTGACCTCAGAGATCCACCTGCTTCAGCCTCCCAAAGGGCTGGGATTTCAGCCACGAGCCACCACGCCTGGCTGAACACATTTCTTCACTGCAGAAATTAGGATTAAATGCTGCTCTGATTTTCTAAAAATAATAATGATGATGTCGCCTTTCTCAAACTTAATCTACCCCCTTCACCCACTTCTCCCAACATCACTTGGGGCTTGTGTTCCCTTGGAGTCTTTGGGAAACGCTCATCCTTATGGCTGCCATTAGTAAACACCTGGCAATACCTCCCAGCTACGGATGGATGGCAGAAGGGTTAGTCTCTGCTCGACAATTCCAGTGGCTAGTTTGTCTACAACAGCACCGTCACCAACACTGCTGGTCTCCGTGGCTATAATTGGCAACACTGCCTTAGAGTGTCAGTCCTGAGGGTAGAGACCATCTTCAGCTCTTCACAGCACCTACGTAACTTGTAGGCACACGAGTTTTTCCAACTACATTTGTAAATATAAATACTACTCAGGAAGGTTAAAGTAACAGCAACCAGGAAAACACCAAATATTATTTATTTGAATTAATTATTACTTCTTCTTGAGACAAGGTTTCCCTCTGTTGCCCAGGCTGGAGTGCAGTGGGGCAATCGCAGCTCACTGTAGCCCTGAACTCCCAGGCTCAAGGGATCCTCCCACCTCAGCCTCCCAAGCAGCTGGGACTACAGGTATGAGCCATGGTTCCCAGGAATTAATCAGGTCTTTTTAAAGTTCTTTGCCCTTCTTATTTGGTAACTGAAAAATAGCTTTAGTCTATAATCTGCACATAACATACATTTACTGATTGCTGCGACCTCATCTGCTATTAGGAAACAGCAGAGATTTATCCCTCTCTCTTTTTTGGTGATATAATGGTTTTTCCACAGATAACTGAAAATAAACTCAAAAGATGGCTTCTAAGCATACTCTTCAAAGCAGCAGTCACGTAAGTCAGTTATGAGTAAATGTTAACTAATGGTAGAGTCTGTCTATGCCAGGATAAAGTTTGTACCTATAAAAGCACAAGTTAGCAAAGGGAGATAGAAGGGAATTAAGTGGATACATCTAGAGATTCTTGTAAGATTTTGTGGTTTGGAGAAAAAATGTTATTCCACAACATTTTCCCATATTACATTAATATGTTACCAATATATTTCAGGATCTGATACTCTTTTCTTGCATATGCTGAAACCAAATCCTAGCTGCATGATTCAGAGGAAAGTTAAACATCGGGCCAAAGAAACAGATTAACAACAAATTTGGAGAAACATCTAAATGATGTTAAATTAACATACTGATTTCAGGAGATACTTGGTCGCAAAACACTTGAACTAGTAAACTTAGTTGTGGGGGAAACAAAAATCAATGTATTTTGTTCTTTCCCAACTTGGCTTGAAATCTTTTCAACATTTCAAAGCAGCTAAAATATCCGCCAACCCATACAAAAGAAATTAAGATGGCAGGCTGCATACATCTGCTTTGACCCAAAAACAAAAGCCGTCTGCTCTGTCTTTAGAGCCAGCATAATAAAAGCACAAAAAGCCCAGATGGCTTAGATTTTCTTTACACAAAGTAACTGAGAGGACTGACATCTAAACTATTTATTCAGCAAGTCTGATCCTAATGGCAACTTTAGACCCGGAATTTCTATAAGACAAAGAGGAATGCTTTTAGGCAAGTAAAAAATTAATTGGTCTACACTGATATCCTTCGATGTATTCGTATTTGTCCACTGTGCCTGGAGATATTAGGGAAAATGTCTTCATCAAACGGCACCATCAATTCATGCTGCTATTCCTTATTTACACTGCCTTGACTTACTAAATCTGACACTCCAACCTCCAGCTGCTTATTTATTTTATTTTTATTATTTTTTTAAAATTTATTTTGAGACAGAGTCTCACTCTGTTGTCAGGCTGGACTGCAATGGCGCGATCACGGCTCACTGCAACCTCCGCCTCCCGGGTTCAAGCGATTGATTCTTCTGCCTCAGCCTCCCGAGTAGCTGGGACTACAGGCGTGCGCCACCACGCTCAACTAATTTTTGTATTTTTAGTAGAGATGGGTTTTCACCATGTTGGCCAGGCTGGTCTCCAACTCCTGACCTCGTGATCTGGCTGCCTTGGCCTCCCAAAGTGCTGGGATTACAGGTGTGAGCCATCACACCTGGCCGCTTATTTATTTTTTAAAATAATTTTAGAAAAAAAATAAAATACATCCTCAGTTAAATAGTATATGACTCAAATGACTGTTGGCAGGGAGGAGGAGGAAAAGACCATATATAGGTAAGCTCAACCTCGTATCAATTCTGATGCCTTAACGGATCGCTCTAAAAAAGTTTGGGGAAGGGGGCTGCTCTAGGTTTTTCCTGCCGAGGAAAGTGGCTTTTTTGGGGGGGATGGGTGGGTGGACACAGAGTCTTGCTCTGTTGCCCAGGTTGTAGTACAGTGGCACAATCTCAGCTCACTGCTATCTCTGCCTCCCAGGTACAAGCAATTCTCCTGACTTAGCCTCCCAAGTAGGGGGAACTACAGGTGCGCACCACCACGCCCAGCTAATTTTTGTATTCTTTTTCTTTTTTAGTAGAGACAGGTTTTGCCATGCTAGCCAGGCTGCTCTCAAACTCCTGACCTCAGATGGCCTACCCGCTTCAGGCTCCCAAAGTGCTAGGATTATAGGTGTGAGCCACCACGCCTGGCCTCAAATGCCTTTTAACCAAAATAGTAGACAGCATAAGACTTTAATATCTACCGTGGGGCCAATTACACATTTCTGAACTTGAAGTCCTTCAGGGAAAGAATGAAAAAGAAGACATTATGTTCTGGAGACTTTGTTTTTGTTCGTTCCCTGCATGATTTCACACTTTTTAAGAAAAAGTTATACTTAAACCCAGAGTGGTGGCCTTAGGAATCTCACCCCAGCTATGCTAGCTAGCTTGGTTTTATACTGGGAAGTAAGGTCTTCAAGTACTGACTGATCCTCGAATTGCTTTAGTATATGCAACAGAGAAGTAGCAATCAACACATCTTTACAAATGACACTTTAAAACTCGGAAACTTGGGTCACGTGTTTGTTATTAGGATCAAAATCAGAGCAATCAAATGAAAATGTCTTATGAACGTTAGAGAATTGTATAAATGTAAGGCCCAGAAAGCACCTCCACACAGGTGACCTCATTTTAGTGCTCAGGTCATAATGTGAGCTCACTGTCCTTTTGAGACTGTTCAGATGGGCCAAACCTTCATCCTAATTTCACATTTATTTGCCACACTAAGTCCTCTGGGAAGATCAAACCAAAGAATGCAAACTTAAAATGGTATCAATTAATATATAAATTAGGATATTACTTGTTAATTTAATTGAAGAAGGACTTACTGG
Organism: Macaca thibetana thibetana; assembly: GCF_024542745.1. Taxonomy (NCBI): domain Eukaryota; kingdom Metazoa; phylum Chordata; class Mammalia; order Primates; family Cercopithecidae; genus Macaca; species Macaca thibetana. The sequence continues at coordinate 159,628,265 of NC_065583.1, read as the reverse complement.
CCAGGCGCAGTGGCCCATGCCTGTAATCCCAACACTTTTGGGAGGCCGAGGCGGGCAGATCACGAGGTCAGGAGTTAGAGATCAGCCTGGCCAACATGATGAAACCCTGTCTCTACTAAAAATACAAAAATTAGCTGGGTGTGGTGGCACGTGCCTGTAATCCCAGCTACTGAGGAGGCTGAGGCGGGAGAATCGTTTGATCCTGGAAGGTAGAGGTTGCAGTGAGCCGAGATCGTGCCATTGAACTCCAGCCGGTGACAGAGCAATACTCCATCTCAAAAAAAAAAAGACTTACTGATCACTGGGAAGGGAGAGAAGGAGGGAGGGAGGCTAACTGAACAAGCCCAATAAAAAGAAAGACTCTGTGCAACTGTAGGTACATTAAAAGGACAATATACAGTTGAGAATATAGGTTTAAAAAAAAAAAAAGGCACAAAGAAATAAAAAATATAGATTCTAGGTCACCAGTGACACTTATTATTGCTGTCCCTGAATGTGCAAAGGAGCTTAATCATAGATGTATAGAAAAAGTTCTTCTCCCCATGCATATGTAAATTAACTCAGTCATTAACGGTCTTATTTTCAGTTTTTACCCTAAATGCATTCATTCACAAGAGTTTGTTGGCCAGCAGATACAAATTAACTGACTTTTTTTTGCTTCTGGCTTTTAGACACTAATCAAATTTCTTAACAGTTTTGTGAATTCCTGTCATGATACCCTAACCTGCTGGCTATTCAAGGGTTCGTCTGCTTTATTTTCCAGGCCTAGACTAGCTGGACCTCATTACCCTCAAGCAGAAGATGGCCCGCAAAAATTGAATGAGGCCTGATGCATATATGAGAAGCCCTCTTTTCTCCCTATTCTTCTGTTTTCTCTCTCATGTGACTTTGATCAAAGCACTCTAGACTAAGCCTGGTCACATGTAAATGACACAGCAAAACTAAATGATCCGGAAAGTCCTTTCCTGCCCCCAAATTCCCTGAGTTTGACAGACACCCAATAAATGCTTGAATTAAAATGACCCACATAAACCTCCTGGGAATTTCTTCCAGGAATTCCTCAAAAGTCTCTGCCAGGAAGCCACAGTGAAACTGAAGAATAACAACAGTAAACTGCCCACGTCGGGACTAGTGAGGGTAGAACTAGGAGTGAAATGGGAATGGTTCTCGCCCTAGAGCTGACATAAGCCAATATTAGTCACTACTTAAAAAGAGTCTCGAAATCCGTTATAAAAAAAATTCATGATCATATGTTATATCAGTTCACTTCTTTATATCTTCCATCTTTAAAAATTCCTACACTTCTACAACATTGCCAAAATGTCAAAGCCACCTGCAGTGGTCACCGTCTCTCCTTTTGAATGCAAGGAAATATCCATGATAGCCTCTCACCTACTTGAACAGAAGAGGCAGGAGGAAAACGATCCCTGGCAATACTCAGGTGTAAAACCTACGGCATTACTCTTTTCCCAGACAGCCAAGATGCCAGCTATTTATAAGTCTGTCACCCCATCTGCTGATGTACCATCCTATACTTAGGGGCCTCAGTGTCACTTCGTCCTGTGTGCTACTCTCTCTCCCATCCGGGATGACATCCATTCTTCACAGCGGGAGAGAAGAACTGGTCCACACTGTCTACGTAAGTGTGTTCATCAAACCTCTGCTTTCATCAACCTCCTATCCTTTCCCCGGCTACAGAACCTATTCCCTGAGCTCCTATCACAGAGCCCGTTTTCTAAGCCTTCCTTGTCTTTCAATCTTCTCAGGACTATTTAAAAAAAAAAAAAAAGCTGTGCTCATTTTCAGATATGAGACTATAACTAGAAATAGTGCCTAAGAGTCTACGGTCATACTATCCTGAAGGTGCCTGATCTCGTCGGACCTCGTGAAGCTAAGCAGGGTTGGGCCTGGTTAATACGTGGATGGGAAAGACAGTCCTAAGAGACAATCTAAACTGATTTTTTTCTAACAGCATGTAAGAATTATCTCACTGCTCTTAAATATATTTCTGATCTTAAGTACATATAATATCGCTCTTACTTTTAGAAATATTAAATGCATGGCCCATTATTAATGCTGTAAGAATCAGTTACATACGGCCGGGCATGGTGGCTCACGCCCGTAATCCCAGCACTTTGGGAGGCCGAGGCGGGCAGATCATGAGCTCAGGAGATCAAGACCATCCTGGCGAACATGGTGAAAACCCATCTCTACTAAAAATACAAAAAATTAGCGGGGTGTGGTGGCGGGCGCCTATAGTCCCGGCTACTCGGGAGGCTGAGGCAGGAGAATGGCGTGAACCTGGGAGGCAGAGCTTGCAGTGAGCCGAGATCGCGCCATTGCACTCCAGCCTGGGTGAAAGAGTGAGACTCCGTCTCAAAAAAACAGAAAGAATTAGTTACATATGGCTAGCTATATTTCTTCTAGGTTTTATCTTTTTCTTTTCTTCTTAGGCTTAAAAGACTATTCCTTTTAAATAAAATGTAGCATATTCATATAATGGACTATTATTCTGCAGTAAAAAAGAGTGAAGTGCTAGTACATGCTACAACATGGGTGAGACTTGAAAACATTATGCTAAGTTAAAGAAGCCAGACATAAAGGACCACATATTGATTCCACTTGTAAGAAATGTCCAGAACAGGCAGAGCTATAGAGACAGAAAGTAGCTGCCCAAGGCAGGGGGAGGAGTGAGGGTGAAGAGAGAGCTTGGGGATGACAGTTCAGGGTTACAGCATTTCTGTTTTAAATAATGAAAATGTTCCAACATCTATTGTAGTAATAATTTCACAATTCTCTGACTATACTAAAAGCCACTGAACTGGCAATTTAAGTGGGTGAATTATATCACAATCAAACTGTTCAATTAAAACAAAACAAAACTATTGGCTGGGCACGGTGGCTCACACCTGTAATCCCAGCACTTTGGGAGGCCAAGGAGGGTGGATCACATGAGGTTGGGAATTCAAGACCAGCCTGGCCAACATGGTGAAACCCTGTCTCTACCAAAAATACAAAAATTAGCCGGACGTGGTGGCGGGAGCCTTTAATTCCAGCTACTCAGGAGGCTGAGGCAGGAGAATTGCTGGAACCTGGGAGGCGGAGGTTGCAGTGACCCGAGATTGCACATTGCACTCCAGCCCGGACAACAACAGCAAGACTCCGTCTCCAAAACAAAACAAAACAAAAGACTGCTTTGTATTTCAGACCATCACTCAAGCTAATGCAAGTTATTAACGAATCAAATCCTAGGTGCTAAAATGTGGCTTTAGCTGCTTTTCCTCTTGTAGCTGAAAGTGACATCTGCAAACTATTTTAAAATCTCTATCAAAGATAGCAATGAGCCAATAACGAATACTCGGAGTATGGCTTTCCTCAAATGGCAGGAATTATTTTTTCTCTATGGTATTTACTTCATCTTAACCATTGCAGATAATGTCCTGAACAGGTAACATCCAAAATTCAGGGAGTGGATGCTGACGTCTACACTCGCTGGTGCTACACTCGCTGGTGCTACCTCCAAACGTCCATGAGGCCCATGTATTACTTTCCAAGGAAAGTTACGACCTTTTGGTGGAGGGAAAAAAATAAACAAAGCAGGATACATGTTTTAAATCAACCATGTTTTAAATCAACTATCTTCAGATGTTAATTATAAATATATCAGAAAAAAACAAATGCTGAAGTTGAAATAGCTGCAAATTTTAATCTCCCTGGTTTATCACTGCTCGGGGAAAGAAATTAGGTTGATCGGACAGGATTTGCCCTTTACAAAGGCATGTTGGCAACATTCCCTGGAGGCCTGATCTCTTTTTGAGTCCTTTAGTTACAAAAGCTTCCTGAAACTTGGGACAGCATATGCTCCAACCCATTGTCCTAAGAGTGACTGTCTCTCAACTCAGCCAGTTAACATCTGTCATTAGCTCTGTTTGCAAGAGCAAAAGCAGATGCTTGGAACAAGGCACCATGAACTCTGACATGGCGGGGAGATGGATGCATTTCAGAACAGCAGATCATTCCAGGAGACTGAAATGCTCACTGAATTCTCAAGGGCTAGCTACCCTGTTACCCTCACTGAAGACCTACACTATTATTAATTATCCCAAAATGATTCCCAGAACCATCTGTAACATCCAAACAGCAGCCAGATGAAAGACTGACTTTAACGTCTGAAACGAAGCAACTGCATTTGGAACTTCTAACACAGGCCACGAACTGAATTTACAAATGGAATAGTATTGGTTTCTGTGAGATTGCACAAGCCCACATTCAAATCTTCATCTAGGAAACCCTCTGGGATTTTTTTTTTTTCCTTAAAAATTCATTAGAATAATCAATTGTATAACACATGACAGCTTGTACTGCAGCCATCTCATCTTTAACAAGTTCAGGAAAATGTGTCAACACAGATATTTGCAAATGCTAAAGAAAGATCTTGTTCGAGGCTGGGCAATGTGGCTAACGCCTGTAATCCCAGCACTTTGGGAGGCTGAGGTGGGTGGATCATTTGAGGTCAGGAATTTGAGACCTGCCTGGCCAACATGGCAAAACCCTATCTCTACTAAAAATACAAAAACTAGCTGGGCGTGGTGGTGCACACCTGTAATCCCAACTACTCGGGAGGCTGAGGCAGGAGAATCGCTTGAACCCAGGAGGCAGAGGTTACAGTGAGCCAAGATCATGCCACTGCACTCCAGCCTGGGCGACAGAGTGAGACTGTGTCTCAAAAAAACAGAAAGAGCTGTTTCTTTCCTTGCAGTATTTTGAAGGTATCAATGAATCATTAAAGTAAAATAAGTGGAAGAAGACAGTTAGTTTCTACAGACGCGGCTTCTACAGACGCGGCCTCTTGTCTTAGAGAGTCTTGCTCAAGCTTCTGGGATCTGATGGGAGCAGGGACAAGGGTAGGGAAGCAGGTGTCAGCATGCATGATTTAGGGATGAGTCCAACGCTGCAGTCATACATGACCCGAGTGAGTGGTTCTTAAAATTTTCCACCCGAGGGCCTCCCCTTGCCTCAGCCGCCTTCTGGCCATCTTTCTGGTTCCTTCATGCCAGGTGACATGGACAATGGCATAAAAGACCACATTAGAAATCTATGGAAACTTCGGGAGTTCCAACAGCAGCTTTTAAATAGGAATCAAGCTTAGAAAACAAGCAATATGTATTAGCCTATCATGACAAATGATAAGTTAACAATTTAACTGATCTTCTGTGTTAAAAATATGCATTACATGGGTCAATGAGGTTAGTATATGCACAATCAACTCACTTTCTGAAATACATCAAGGAGAGCTTCCTTGGAAACGTGCTGGGTTGTGATGAATAAACAACATACAGGCTTGTCCTCGTTTTGCGGTCCCTGAAAGCAGTTCTCCCTTAAGCCAACCCAGAAAACAAAACTCGGTTACAGACTAAGCCACTGGCAAGTGTTAGTATTTAAAACTAAGCACTCAAGACTACATCTGGTTTCCGACACAATACTACTCAAGAATGATTCCTTTATGGCAGCAGCAGTTGAAAAAGGTACCTGGGTTGTGAGAGTGACCATCTGTGTTTTTTTTTTTTTTTTTTTTTTTTTTTTTTTTTTTGAGACGGAGTCTCGCTCTGTAGCCCAGGCTGGAGTGCAGTGGCCGGATCTCAGCTCACTGCAAGCTCCGCCTCCCGGGTTCACGCCATTCTCCTGCCTCAGCCTCCCGAGTAGTTGGGACTACAGGCGCCCGCCACCGCGCCCGGCTAGTTTTTTATATTTTTTAGTAGAGACGGGGTTTCACCGTGTTAGCCAGGATGGTCTCGATCTCCTGACCTCGTGATCCGCCCATCTCGGCCTCCCAAAGTGCTGGGATTACAGGCTTGAGCCACCGCGCCCGGCCTGACCATCTGTGTTTTTAAAGAACATGCTTTGGGAGAAGATGGTGTATGAGATGCTTTTAGTTAGAGCATGGATTTAAAAAAAAAATCCACACACACAGCCTGCCAACCCCTGCAGACCCATTTTCAAAGTATGGTTTCCAGACTAGCAGCATCAGTAGCCCCCGGGGACTTGTGAGAAATGCACATTTCCAGGCTCTGAAAACACCTGCTGAATCAGAAGTTCTGCGTTGAGACCCAGAATTCAGTGGTTTCATAGGTCTTCCAGGAGGTCCTGATCAATCGAGCCTACTCAATTTTGAGAGCCACTGCCCCACAGGTAGCAAGAAACATGAGTTTTGCCACAGGCTACTTTAACCTCTAGGGCAAGGAACCTCCTCTCACAGGGAAAACAAAGCAATTGGGCTTAATAACAGACTCATGCTGGCTGGTTGCACTGGTTGCAAATAGTCCTGGGCTCACCTCCAGGGAGGCTGTACCATTTGGTGTGGCATTGTGGCCCAGGAATCTCATTAAGTAGCTCCTCAAGTCATTCCAATGTGTAACCAAGACTGGGAAGCCTGGAAGACCCCCTGAAGCACTAAATATATCAGAAATAATTGGGGTAAATGAGCCTTTAGATCAAGCTTGGCAACTTTTTCTGCTAAAGGACTGACGGCCCATACACGAAGCTCTGCAACTCCTCAGCTGTGCCGCAAAGGCATCTGGGGGGGACAAAGACCATAGCAAGGCCTTTCCACAAGACGCTGCCTGCTGTGAATACAGTCACAGATAAGAGGCCAATGAATGGGCATGACTGTGTTCCAATACAACTTTGTTAAATATGAATTTCACATTATTTTCACATGTCAACATATGCTTCTTACGAGTTTTTCCAGACATTTAGAAATGTAAGAAACAATCTCAGCTTGTAGATCATACAATTCGGGCTGTAGGCAAGGGTTGAAGTTTGCTGCCCCTGTTCAGCCGCATACTGGAGTCGTCACAAAACTTTACACAAGAATTCTGTGTTGATGACATCTGTCACTTCAACATAAACAGCTGCTTTCAAAAAAGCTAGATGTTACTTTTGTAAAAAAAAAAAAAAAAAACGAGGTTTAATTTCCATGCAATAAAATATACAGCTTTGATGAATCATGCAGAGCGGTATCTTGAGCATTTGTTACCTTTGAAAGTTCAGTCCTCCGAAGCAACCATTTAGTCTGATTTTTTGGATGTCTGTTACCTTTAAAATGGCAGCAATAAATAAAAATAAAATCAGATGGTTTGAAATAAAAGCTGAAAGTTCACGCTGCCACTGCAGTCCTGAGTAACACACAGGGCCAGGCGCAGTGGCTCACGCCTGTAATCTCAGCACTTTGGGAGGCCAAGGCAGGAGGATAACAAGGTCAGGAGTTTGAGACTTGCCTGGCCAAAATGGTGAAACCCTGTCTCTACTAAAAACACAAAAATTAGCTGGGCATGGTGGCCAGTACCTGTAATTCCAGCTACTCGGAAGGCTGAGACAGGAGAATCACTTGAACCCAGGACGCGGAGGCTGCAGTGAGCCAAGAGAATGCCACTGCACTCCAGCCTGGGCAACAGAACAAGACTCCATCTCGGGGGGTGGGCGGGGGGGAGAAAGTAACACACAGAATGGCAGCCACTTGGCATAAGCTCTGGTCTCTCTCCAATGTGGGGCTCCTGTTTGGGATTTATCCACCTGCTCTTTATCCTGTGTTCTCACCCAGCCCACAGTGGGGTCTTTTAAGCCAAGCAGGGCAGGGGTACCCCTGGAGGAGAGTAGAACGAGCTGGCTTTAGTCCATTTGGACTGCTGTAACAAACTACCACAGACTGGGTGGCTACTTAACAACAGAAATCTATTTCTCCCGGTTCTAGAGGCTGGGAAGTCCAAGAGCAAGGATATTCTGCATCTGGTGAGTGTTGCTTTCTGGTTCATAGATGGGACCTTCTAGCTGTGCCCTCATGTAGGAAGGGACAAACAAGCTCCCTTCGGCCTCTTTTATAAGGGCACAAACTCCATTCATGAGGGGTCCACCCTCATGACCTAATCACCTCCTGAAGGTCTTACCTCCCAATACCATCACACTAGGGGCTAGGATTTCAACATGGGGACTTTGGGGCCAGGTGCAGGCACACACCTTATAATCCCAGCGCTTTGGGAGGCTGAGGCGGGAGGATCATTTGAGGCCAAAAGTTTGAGACCAGCCTGGGCAACACAGTAAGATCCCATCTCTACAGAAAATTGAAAAATTACCTGGCCATGGTGGCACATGCCTGTAATCCCAGTTACTTGGGAGTCTGATACAGGAGGATCACTGAAACCCAGGAATCTGAGGCTGTAGTAAGCCACGATCATGCCACTGTACTCCAGCCAGGGTGACAGAGTAAGACACCAACTCAAAAAAGAAAAAAAAGAATTTTGGAGAAATACAAACATTCAGACCATAGCAAGGCCCTTCCACAAGATGCCACATTCACCCACCCCCAGAGCTGTTCTCTCCCTGAGGGTCCCAGGCCCACTCCCACCCAGGACCGTGCCCTTCCTTCAGGCCCCAATTCTCTCTGTCTCTCTCCTTAAGATAGAAACAGGTTAAGGATTTCCTCAGACACATAAATATAACTTAACTGAGTTATCTGAACCCAAAGACCACCATTGATGGCCGCCATGTATGTAGCTCAACGGAGGAGACAGAAGATATTTCAGGAAGCTGCTTGATCAAAGGGATTTCTCTACAAATTAGAAATACCTTCACACTGTCTCACAAGGTGGAAGGAGAAGTGGCCAAACACTGGGTTCTGTTTTAAACACAAAAAGAAAATAGGGCAGGGCCATAAGAAAGGGGGAAAAACATGAGAGAAACAAATGTCTCTGGAGATTTATACCATCAGGAAGGCCAGCCCCCTCCCAGAGCCCCTACACCCACAGGGCAGGAAGTAACCCAATTGGAAGTAAATAGCAAATAAGTGGAAAGTTTGGGGTTGTGGGGGCGGGGCTGGTGAGAGAGGAAGAAGAAAGACTTTCCAACTGATCTCAGATCAAAGTACCACCGAGTCAGTGGTTCTCCAATTTCAGTGTAAATAAAATCATCCGGGCAACTCATTAAATGCAGATCCCAGACCCATATTTATTGAGAACTGGATTCAGGCGATTTTGAAGTGAGGTAAAAAACCCTGCATTTTTAACAAAGACCCCAGTGGTTATGAAGCAGCTGATCGGAGAATCGCACTTGCAGAAACACTCCATTAGTATTTGGGACACTTAAACCCAAATGTCCTCCTCTGACAGAGTGTTCAGCTTGAGAGGATGGGAGAAGGCAGGAAGAGATGGGAAGATCAAGAGTAGGCAGAGGCTCTGAAGAGAGTCAACAGATGAACTCCAGGGCCTCTGACAGATGAGGGCCCAGGATGAATGACGTGTGGGTGGGTGAATGGACAGATGGAGAGAGGGAGCTATTCCAAATCAACGCAAGCACCGAAGACATTTTACAGAACCAGCTGAGAAACGATGGCCAAAAAGGAGCTATTACTACCTGGGAAAAACAAAGGCCTCGTTAGCACTTTCTAAGCCCAGCTTGCAAAAGTGTGCTTTCGCAACAATTTTTTAAGGTAATATTTTGATACGGTGGCCATTTCATCTATGAAATAGTTCTGAACCTGGTTGCTCACTAAACAGCACCCAGGAGGCTTTTAAAAAGCATACCACGGCCTGAGTCTCACCTGAGACTCTGATTTCCTCATTCTGAGACAGGGCCAAGGCCCTTGGTAGAAGCTTCCCAGTGAATTATTACGTGCAGTCAGGGTTGAGAACCACCCTGTCAAGGGAGCAGCGTGGACGCTGAGATTGTGAATACAAGACTAGGGAACTTTTTTTTTTTTTTTAACTGGCCCTTCCATTTCCCTACAGCAATTAAAAAAAAAAAAAAATGAAGAAAAAAGCAGCCAGGCGTAGTGACTCAAGCCTGTAATACCAGCACTTTGGGAGGCCAAGGCAAGCGGATTACCTGAGGTCAGGAGTTCGAGACCAGTCTGGCCTACGTGGTGAAATCCTGTCTCTACAAAAAAATACAAAAATTAGCAGGGCATGGTGGGCAGGCACCTGTAATCCCAGCTACCTGGGAGGCTAAGGCAGAAGAATCGCTTGAACCCAGGAGGCGGAGGTTGCAGTGAGCTGAGATCGCGCCATGGCCCTCCAGCCTGGGCGACAAGAGCGAAACTCCATCTCAAAAAAAGAAAAAAAGCTATTGCAAAGTAGGGGTAAGTGAGAAGTGGCATGAGAACCTTCCAATCTTAAAAAATAACTTCAAGAGAAAGCGTTAAATGTCATCGCAAGAAAGCAGAGGACAGGTACACTTAATCCCTGGGGCCTGCAGAGAAACGAAATGAACACAGCCAAGACACCAACTCCCATTAGCAGTCTCACTCTATCTCGGGGAACTAAGGTGAAAAAGTGGAAAGATGATAAACTGGATGCAAACCCTACTACTATCACTCCCCACTAGCCAAGTGTGGACTCCTGGAGCTGTTATTACACCTAGGCTCAAATGCCATCTCCTTAAAATATGGCTGGTTAATACTGTCTTCCTCATAGGATACTTACGAGAATTAAACAGGACAAACAGATTGGCATGCGCCAGCATGGTGCCTGGTGGAGAGATGTCACCCAGCAAATTTCAATCTCTCCCCTTTACCCATCTGAAACGCCAACCCTGACAAGGCCCTCATCCTCACCAACTATGAGGAGGTCATGGCTTAGAACTGGGTGCCCCTCTTCCCACCACTCAGCAGACAGGGGACCATGGGAAGAATGGGATTCCCTAATGTCAGAACTGTGGCACCCCAGGTTGGAACTCCAAACATATGTTTAAAGTTGGAATGAGGCAACAGAGGGCTTCAGCATCATCCCCACCCTCAGTGTGCTGTGGATGCTTGGACAGGTCTTTGCAGACCAGACGGATAATCAATTCACCATGTATATTACTGAGTTTTTGGAAAGACTTGTTCCAAGTAACAGGCCTAATACATACATTTTCGAAATGGAATGCAACTCATTCACAGACAGACAATTGCCTGTATTGAACAAACTGCCTCTAATTTCTCTTCTGAAATCACACAGTCATTAAATGATGCTGTCTGATTCCCAGGGATAATTTCTGAACTGTTCTTTGTTTCCAAACAAGGCCTTCGCATTTTTCACAAAATATTACTTTATTAAAATAAATATTTTATTATACAATAAAAGTATAGTATCTAAGCATTCAAATAAAAGAATTAAGTTTGATTTAGTCCATTTTCTATTTTATTCCAGTCATAAATTACTGCCTGGTCTGAGCTTAGCATCCAGCATTAATCAGTGGATTATTTTCAGTATTCACAGAGACCAAAAATACAAGATAGGAGCCCATTTACCTTCAATTTAATTTTCAAAGCTAACCACAAAAATCAAAAGCAACCACGGGGGTCAATGGCACCAAACATGAGCCCTTTCCTTTGTGCCCAACACTAGCATTGCAAGACCAGAAGGCTTGCCAGTCATAGGAAAGATCTAGAGATACAACAGGCTTACACAGGACTAAGGGGGCTGAGCTACCTAGAAGCTGAGTCTGGAGTCTGGAAGTCAAACAAAGACTGGAAGCATAGGCCGGTAAGAGGCATGCTTGAGTCCACGTAAACAGACCAATTCTGAAGAAGAGGTGCAGTCTACAGACCCAGGGAGGAAAAAGGAGGCCAAAGTCCAGGAAGATTCACTAAGAAGAAAATCAATAAGTAGACCCAAAGGAGAACAGGAAACCAAAGAAGGTCATGACCCAGGGCACAGGCCATTTGCTCTCCCGTGCAAAAGGATTTAATGCATGTGCATTCAGCTAGAACCTAGGCCAGTAAACAGTCCTAACAGATCTGATCCCCTCCCCACCCATCCACCCACCCACTGGGGAGAAGCCCAGCTGTTCAGTCCAAAGGGGCTGGGGTGGGAAGGCAGAAGCCATGTTCTAAGAAAAAGGGTCAGAAATAAGCTGGATTCACTTAAAGGGGCCAGGCCCCAGAGACCTCCTGGTCTCACCCATGGATTTTTCAGTGGTGCTGGGAACCAAGTGGGTAACAGAACAGAAATGCTGTGTACCTTTGGCAAGCTAAGGTCTACAACACCTCACACAGCCCACAGTACTGTAACATAAATGTAGCTCACAACGTTTGCCACTGTAAATGGTTTCAATATGATTGCTGAAATATACAAACAACAATCTCAGGGTTTACAATGCCATACTTTGAAATATGATTCTGAGCCAAACTCAACACCCACCCCAAGAGATGAAAACAGAATATACATGTTTCCAGAGTTATTAAGTCAAAGAACTCCCTTGAAAAAGCCTCTCTTGGCCGGGCGCAGTGGCTCAAGCCTGTAATCCCAGCACTTTGGGAGGCCGAGACGGGCGGATCACAAGGTCAGGAGTTCGAGACCATCCTGGCTAACACAGTGAAACCCCGTCTCTACTAAAAAAAAATACAAAAAACTAGCCGGGCGAGGTGGCGGGCGCCTGTAGTCCCGGCTACTCGAGAGGCTGAGGCAGGAGAATGGCGTAAAAACCCGGGAGGCAGAGCTTGCAGTGAGCTGAGATCCGGCCACTGCACTCCAGCCTGGGCGACACAGCGAGACTCCGTCTCGAAAAAAAAAAAAAAAAAAAAAAAAAAGAAAAAGCCTCTCTTCCACCCTCTTCCTTTCATTCTGGCCCTAGGGTCTGTGAGTGGTTTACACACTACCAGAGTAGAAACAACAGTGACACTCTGGGCCAGGTACAATGGCTCATGCCTGTAATCCCATCACTTTGGGAGGCAGAGACAGGAGGATCACTTCAGCTCAGGAGTTCGAGACCAGCCTGGGCAACATGGCAAAACTCCGTTCCTACAAAATATACAAAAATTAGCCAGGCTTGGTGGCACACACCTGTGGTCCCAGCTCCTTGGCAGACTGAGGTGGGTGGATTGCTTTAGGCTGGGAGGCGGAGATTGCAGTGAGCCAAGATCATGCCACTGCACTCTAGCCTGGGTGACAAAGTGAGACCCTGTCTCCAAAGACAAACAAAACTCCCACAATGATTCTTCTGATATGCAGGTTTTTTGGTTGGTTTGTTTGTTTGGTTTTTTTTTTTTTTTTTTTTTTTTGGTCACTTGTGGGCCTTTTAAGTCTTGTAACTTCCTTATTAAAAGGCCATATGATCACAGTCTTAACGAAGCATGCAGCATTCTGATGACTTATTTGGCTTCATGCTGATTACAAATGGAGCTTCATTCATCCATTCAGTGTTCATCATTAGGGGCCTCCCTGGGCTAGGCTCTGCTCCTAGGTGCCAATGACAAGTCCCCATTCTAAGAGACCTTGGTGAGGAGAGACAGAAAAAAAACAAACACACACACGATACAGGTGGTGGGGCTCTTTGAAAGGGGGCCTGAATAGGTGTGTGAATACACACCTTGTATTCAGAGCCTTGTGTATTCAGCTAGAGCCTGCGTATTTGAGTTTGTGCATTTATCCCTAAAGGAAGGCAGGAAAGACAGACATCTCTGCAGGAACCAGGTTACCAGGACAAAGAACAAGAGCTTGGCCTGCTTGAGGGAGAGTCTCCCAGATTACAATAAGTGAGCTTTCTGTGCAGATTTGTCAACATGCACATGTTTATCCTGGAGCTAAGTGCGCTAATGAACAAGCTGATGAGTTTTTTTTTCTATAATCCCACAGTGAAAATTAATGGAAACATCTGACTTTCCATCTTTGAGCCACAAAATGCCAAAGCGAATTCCTGGAAGAGGTCTAGGGAGTCAGAACCACGTGGCTTCCAGAGCAGAAAAGATTCTTAAACTCAATACCAAGTTAAGCTGGACAAGTTGCATTTTCCTTGGTCTTGAAAGCAAGAATGAAAATCCCAGTGGCGTTCCATCTCTAGAGTATAGACCGCTGATTCTAAGGAACTCAGTAGGCTGGTGTTTAGTGTCCATCTCAGAGGTGGGTATTTCCAGGAGCAACAGCAAAATGTGGGAAAAGCACAGAGAACTGAAGAGTTTCCCAGCTCAATGCTGTCTTTTTCATACAGCTGCAACTGTTTTGATTGAAGTGAATTCCAAGAATAACAGATGGAGCACTACTAAAGTTTCAACAGAAGAAGCCAAAAACTATACATCAGATTTTTAAAAATTATCTGTCACTTATCACCGGCACAGTCCTCTCTCCCTTTACTTTCAGGGTGACTGTGCAACCCACCTTTCTCCAGAGAATGACCCTTCACCCACAGGCAGGGACAGCCCACCCACCCCGACATGCATAGCATGTGGCCAGGGCTCAGCGGTCTGGCATCGCTTAGCAGATCTAAGCTGAGCTGTCGGATTCTCCATTCCTGGAATCTGGGGCTGAGTCTCAACAAATCCTTCTTGACGTTGTCTATTTCTTAAGAAAAGATACAAACCATACTTTAAAATGTGCTATTATTTTGTAAAACAGTACAAAAAAGGTATCCCAGAGGAAGGTAGTTTAAAAATAAATTGTAACACCTGTAATCCCAGCACTTTGGGAGGCCGGGGTGGGTGGATCACCTGAGGTCAGGAGTTCAAGATCAGCCTGACCAATATGGTGAAACCCCATCTCTACTAAAAATATAAAAATTAGCCGGGCGTGGTGGCGGGTGCCTGTAGTCCCAGCTACTAGGGAGGCTGAGACAGGAGAATTGCTTGAACCCAGGAGGCAGAGGATGCAGTGAGCTGAGATCACACTACTGCACTCTAGTCTGGGCGACAGAGTGAGACTCCGTCTCAATAACAACAATAATAATAGTAGTAGTAGTAATAAATAAATTAATTACAAAGGGAGTTATTGCTTAACAGGCTTGGAGTTTTTGTTTGGAGTGATGAAAAAGTTTTGGAAATAGTGGTGTGATAGCATAACATTATAAATGTGATTACTGCCACTAATACATTTAAAATGGTTTAAATGGTAAGTTTTATGCAGTATTTATTTACCAAACACACACACACACACACACACACACACACACACACACACACACACAAAAACAATAGAGGAAAACCCAAGCTCTAGTCCAAAAAAAATTGTGTATTTATTCATTCATTTTCCTTTCGATTCAAACGTGAGTATTTGCCGAAGAAACTAGTAATAGCAAATCCTTTAGACACCCAACAGAAAAAGTGAAAACCCCAAAAGGAATACAAATGTTACAGCTGTGAGCAAATGCACATACGCAACAGCACCAGCGTTAAAGCTGCCAGCCTATTTTAGGGACATGCTTTGCCTCTCAACTGGACTGCGGAAAAAAACTTTTTTTTTTTTTTTTTTGAGTTGTATTTTGTTGAATTGTACTGTCATCAGACAGAAGAGTCACCAGAAAAATGCTATTTTTAAGCCATAAACAACAGATGAATGATAAGCTAAAAAATAACAAATTAAAATGGAGGGCCATTAAGTTGCTATTAGGGTGAACCATATGTGATTGCAGATCTCTAACCCTTTATGGCCTCTAGAAACGGCAATTTCATATGGTTCACAGGAACCCAGGGGTTAATTGGGTTGGAGGCAGCAGTTGCAACACAAGAGACACACGTAAGACTCAGAGGCTACAGCTATGATGCACATGACCTCCTGTTTCTTTCCTCTTGAGAGAAAAAGGAGTAAGATGTTTCCACTTTATGATGGGGATAATAATACACATTTTTAAAATAACAACAAAAAAGCAAAGGATTTATGTCCAGGCCAGCGGACTGAAAAGAATCTAATCCTATCTGTCCCTGAGTTTGGTTTTGAGAGTTATTAGATCCTAATGACACTATGTTTGCATTATACATGTGGCCCCCAAGTGCCTTTTCCTCCATCCTCACAAGTTTACTGCCTCCCTGCTGGTCTCCACCCCAGCCACTCTTCCCAGGAAACTGGAGCTGCTCTCCTGGACCCCAGGTGGCCCCCTCTTGCCAGCTGCCCGACCTGGGGGGCCGGGCCAGCTGCCGCTCACTCAGTCTCCCTTGGGTTCCACATGCAAGGAAGAAGTTCACAGTGAGCGGTGGGACCGTGCTCCTGTGCACCTGGGCAGCTGCCTCAGCGCAGTAGCTGGCTTTGCGTGAGAAGCCTGGAATGCAGCTTCCCTGGCTGCTGGAACGTGCAGGCCTTCCTGGCTCTCAGATGAGACTTTTTCCCTTGGCTCAGATGTCTAGGATCCACCACTTCCCCTCAGCACTCAGATCTGTCCACCTCAAGTTGAAATCACTGGGTTCTAGTTGTCCAGTTCTTCCTAATAATTCCTGGGGTCAACTCCAAATGACAGACCCACCAGGCTGTCCCCTACTGACCATTTCCCTGCATTCAACAGGCTTGGGGGAGATTTTTCTGGGAGACAGGAGTGTGTGTAGATGGTGTACCGAGCAGGAGGGTGTGAAAAGGTCAAAAAGTCGCCTACATCCACAAGGCATCCAAGGGACATAAAAATGACACCAATGGGGGCAAAGGGAAGGGGGCAGGAGGAAGCAAAAGAAAACCAGCTGGACAGGGTGGAAAGTGTGTGAAAACAACCACAAATGCAATGAAAAGTCACTGCATTAATTCATCTCTTATCAAGTTTCACAAAATTGGGCCAACAGCATTAACTGCAACAAACCAAAACCAGAGAGTCAAACCAAAAAGTCAGAGACGGCTTTAAGTGGGAGCTGTGATTATAAGTAGTTAGTGCTGTGTTCCCAGGGTGGCTTGAAGAAGTCTGACTCTCTCAGCAGGTGGGGATGACTTGAAAGTCCCAGGCAATCTTATGATCTTTTAGTGGATTAATAAAATGAGAAGAATTTTTTTAACCAAGCTTAGTTAACCTTGTTGCAAATAGAGAGAAGGACATGGAGGAGGTTGTCTACTTGTAGATTTGGATGATTAAATCCTCAACCAGTAAATATTTTGAAAGACCCCATATAGAAACAATTCAGAGTACCAAACGGGATCACCGCACAGACTAATCACCTTGATGAAATGGACTGCAGTAAATTGAATAATGACCCCTTAAAATACAATTAGGTAAACTGATATCACTCTAAGCTATTTCAGAGCAATCAAATTAGACTCTTTCCAGAAAAAGGTAATAAAATAGTTCTAATCGCCAGGGTGAAAAATCTAATTTAAAACTCATTAATTAATTCTACAATGTTCCTAAAGGGTGCTACAGTGACTGCTGAGCGCCTCCTGGATGTTCCAGAAAAGACAAACGTTTAGTGCTGTCTTTCTTCTTACTCTTTACATGAGTTGATCTTTTAGCTGTATCTGCACCTGCAGAAACACGGTGCTTTTAAAAAATCTGCTCTTCAGCCGGGCGCGGTGGCTCACACCTGTAATCCCAACACTTTGGGAGGCCAAGGCAGGTGAATCACAAAGTCAGAAGATCAAGACCATCCTGGCTAACATGGTGAAACCCCATCTCTACTAAAAATACATAAAATTAGCCGGGTGTGATGGCACGTGCCTGTAGTCCCACCTACTCGGGTGGTTGAGGCAGGAGAATCGCTTGAACCCGGTAGGCGGAGGTTGCAGTGAGCCAAGATCGTGCCACTGCACTACAGCCTGGATGACACAGCGAGACTCCGTCTCAAAAAACAAAAAAAAAAAAAACTGCTTTTCTGAAACTCTGTCCAAAGCTTGTGGTACAAGAAGACAACTGATTTCTAACTTGTAGGATACGTGCTGACCCGCCTGTGTGCTGGGGCCTTCAGAGGCCACAGGTATGTATTTTTCAATAAAGTGTGAAAGAGTGTCATTTGCTCATTTCTTTTTCCATCTGTAAATACTTCACAGCAAGTATAAGTTACAAGTCAAATGGAATACTTTGGTTCTCTGTATTCTTAGTATCAACCTATAGTGCTTTAAATTTTAGAGTGGAATGAAATTTTAAATTAACATTACAACTATCTGCTTGGCAAAAACAAACAACAAAAAAACCAGCTGAATGAATACAAAATTCTCATAAAGACTGAATGAAATAAGAAAGCATGGGTTGGGCAGTGACTCACACCTGTAATCCTACTGCTTTCAAAGACTGAGTCAGGTCACCTGAGGTCAGGAGTTCCAGACCAGCCCGGGCAACACAGTAAGACCCCATCTCTGGAAAAAATTTTTCAGGCGTGGCGCACCCCTGTAGTCCTAGCTACTCGGGAGCCTGAGACAGAAGGATGGCTCAAGTCCAGAAGTTACAATGAGCTGTGATTGGACCACTGCACCCGAGCCTGGATGACAGAGCAAGACCCCGTCTCTAAAAACAGAAGGTGGCCGGGGTGGTAGCTCAAACCTGTAATCCCAGCACTTTGGGAAGCCAAGGCGGGTGAATCACCTGAGGTCAGGAGTTCAAGGCCAGCCTAGCCAACAGGGCAAAAGTACATCTCTACTAAAAATACAAAAATTAGCCGGGCGTGGTGGCGCATGCCTCTAATCCCAGCTACTCAGGAGGCTGAGGCAGAAGAATCGCTTGAACGCAGGAGACAAAGGTTGCAGTGAGCTGAGATTACACCACTGCATTCCAGCTGGGGCAAAGGAGCAAGACTCCATTTCAAAAAACAATAATAATAATAATTATTATTATTATTATTATAATTAATAAAAACAGAAGGAAAAAAGGAAAGGAAAGAAAAGCAAGCAGGCAGGCATGGCCTTTAGTGATCTCACATGAAACAACTGTGTGAGATCTCCTGCCAGCCTGTGTTTCTGAGGTTCCATTTTAGGATTTTAGACGCACATGGCTCTGCTTTTTCTCCAACACTAGACAGGATTTTAAAACTGCTTTTTAATTCACCTGAGAATTATCACGCTGCAGTAAGCCCAGCCCCTGGCCACTGGAGGGGAGAGCTCAGAGAATAAAAAGGAAAGGAAAAGCTTCAAAGGGCAACAAAAAACCTTCTAACCTTACCCAAAGCCCTCCTTCTTGTCTTTATCTTTGCTTCCTCCAAAACAGTAA
This sequence comes from Macaca thibetana thibetana, assembly GCF_024542745.1. NCBI lineage: Eukaryota > Metazoa > Chordata > Mammalia > Primates > Cercopithecidae > Macaca > Macaca thibetana. The sequence continues at coordinate 159,609,416 of NC_065583.1, read as the reverse complement.
TGCTGGTGGAATACGGAAGGGCTTGAGTGCTTCTTGCTTTTTAAGTAAATATGACTCTAAGGCATTTTTCAGGAACATCTTCAAAATCCTTACTCCTCCAATGTGGCTGGTCCAGCGACATAACATCACCAAGGAGCTTGTGAAAAATTCAGCCCGCTTTCCAGCCCTACCCCAACTTGCCTGTCAGAAGCTGCAGCTTAACAAGATCCACAGGTGATTCGTATGCACCACTCTAAATCAAAGGAAAATTACACTAATGGTTTTGTAAACTCTTTATGGACTCTAAGAGGTCACTTTTGAGTAAAATAAAAATTTCCTGGCTGGGAGGCCAAGCTGGGTGAATCACCTGAGGTTGGGAGTTGGAGACCAGCCTGGCCAACGTGGAGAAACCCCGTCTCTACTAAAAGTACAAAATTAGCCAGGCGTGGTGGCGTGCGCCTGTAATCCCAGCTACTCAGGAGGTTGAGGCAGGAGAATCACTTGAACCCAGGAGGCAAAGGTTGCAGTGAGCTGAGATCGCATCACTGCACTCCAGCCTGGGCAACAAGAGCGAAACTCAGTCTCGGCGGTGGGGTGGGGGGGAATTTCTCTGAAATCGTTTTTAAAGATATAGACAAATTGTCATTTGACAATTTCTACCATTTACCCACCATGTGACCTCAAACATGGTATTTCCTGTGTGTGTGTGTGTGTGTGTGCGCGCGCGCGTGTGTGTGTGTTTACATACATGCTAATATAAAATGTTTCAGCTTAAGCATGTTTTAGTGCACAGCCTAGTGGCATTAAGTACAATTACAGTGTTGTGCACCATCACCATGAACCATCTTTAGAATGTTTCATCTTTCAAAACTGAAACACTATCCCCATTAAACACTAACATGCAATTCTCCCCTCCTCTCAGAAATACCAATATCTTAACACAAAGCTGGGTCAAAATTAACCAATTTCCTTTAAAAGTAACCAAGGACAGGCTTGATCAAGGACAAGACTATGCTCTAAACTTCTGACTCTGACTCCAAGGATCTATCCCTGGCCTGGCATGGTGGCTCAAGCCTGTAATCCCAGCAGTTTGGGAGGCCGAGGCAGGCAGACTGCTTGAGCTCAGGAGGTAGAGACCAGTCTGAGCAACATGGCAAAACCCCATCTCTACAAAAAATGAGTCAGGAGCAGTGACATGTGCCTGTGGTTCCAGCTACCAGGGAGGCCGAGGTGGGAGGATCACTTGAGCCCGGGAAGTGGAGGCTGCAGTGAGCCATGGTCATGCCACTGCATTGAAGACTGGGTAATTGAGCAAGACCCTGTCTCCAAAAAAAAAAAAAAAAAAAAATCTATCCCTGCCCAGTTAAGTGCAATGTTCCTGTCCTGGGAACCAGAACCAGTTAAAGAACTTCTCCTAATGCTTGGCAACGATTCCTGCATGTTCCACCATGAACCTGTAACGTAAAGAGGGGAAGACTATGTAGGTCAGTAGAAAAACACACTACAGTCTTTGGGCCACTGACAGTTCTTGATCCAAGCCTGAACCCAATTTTAAAAATCTTGCCTCACTTTTCTCATAACCCTGCAATTCCTACATGAGTCACCAAGCTAATTATACTTGTTACATTTGGGAATGACAGAGTGGACAACATAAAACTAAGTATTCGATGACCAACTGAAGATTAGAGGTCAAGGCTCAGCGTTGTTTTCACATTTAAGTACATGTTATCATAGTTCAGTTCCTTCCAAACCCACAACCCATAAATACTGTTGAAAATGATCAGAACTACTGACCCGACCAACCCATTCCACTCCCACCTCATTGAGAGCTGCCCATGGACAACAGCTGGCAAGGACTTCACACGGCCCAGGTTGCCAACCACAAGTCAAGGGCAGTGGCACCAAGAGACTGGTAGAGTTGTTAGTTAAGAGCCTTTGCCAGAAAGCTTAGTTAGGATAGGAATAGAAAGTATCTTTAGAGCCTTAGGGACATCATGCTAAGTGAAATAAACCAGCCACAAAAGCACAAATATATGAGTCCACTCGTGGAGGTATTTAAAGTAATCAAAGTCATAGGAACAGAAAGAAGAGTAGTTACCAAGAAAGAAGAGTAGTTACCAATCAGTGATTAGTGGGCACAGAGTTTCAATGCTGCAAGATGAAAACATTCTTGAGATCTGCTGCACAACAATGTGAATAAACTTAACCCTAGTACCCTTAAAAATAGTTAAGATGGTCAAGTTAATGTTATGTGATTCTTACCATAATTTTTTTAAAAAACAAAAAAGTTAAAAGACGAAAAGGAAAACCTCTTTGGAATTAAAATATAATTCAACAAGAAAGGGAAAGAATGCTGTATTAGTCCATTTTTGTGCTGCTGATAAAGACATACCCAAGACTGGGAAGAAAAAGAGGTTTAATTGGACTTACAGTTCCACATGGCTGGGGAGGCCTCAGAATCATGGCAGGAAGCGAAAGGCACTTCTTACATGGTGGCGACAAGAGAAAATGAGGAAGAAGCAAAAGCAGAAACCCCTGATAAACTCATCAGATCTCGTGAGACTTATTCACTATCACGAGACTAGCACAGGAAACACTGGCCCCCGTGATTCAATTACCTCCCCTCTGGGTCCCTCCCACAACATACATATGAGAATTCTGGGAAATACAATTCAAGTTGAGGTTTAGGTGGGGACACAGCCAAATCATATCATTTTGCCCCTGGCCCCTCCAAATCTTATGTCCTCACATTTCAAAACCAATCATGCCTTCCCAACAGTCCCCCAAAGTCTTAACTCATTTCAGCATTAACCCAAAAGTCCACAGTCCAAAGTCTCATCTGAGACAAGGCAAGTCCCTTCTGCCTATAAGCTTGAATATTCAAAAGCAAGCTAGTTACTTCCTATATACAATGCGAGTACAGGTATTGGGTAAATACAGCCATTCCAAATAGGAGAAATTGGTCAAAACAAAGAGGTCACAGGGCCCACACAAGTTTGAAATCCAGTGGGGCAGTCAAATTTTAAAGCTCCAAAATTATCTCCTTTGATTCCAAGCCTCATATCCAGGTCACAATGATGCAAGAAGTGGGTTCCCAGGGTCTTGGGCAGCTCCACCCCTGTGGCTTTGCAGGGTACTGCCTCTCTCTCAACTGCTTTCACGGACTGGTGCTGTCTGCAGCTTTTCCAGGTGCACAGTACAAGCTGTCAGTGGATCCACCATTCTGCAGTCTGGAGGATGGTGGCCCTCTTCTCACAGCTCCACTAGGCGGTACCCCAGTAGCGACTCTGTGTGGGGGCTCCGACCCACATCTCCCTTCCACACTGCCCTAGCAAAGGTTCTCCATAAGGGCCCCGCCCCTGCAGCAAACTTCTGCCTGGGCATTCAAGCATTTCCACACATCTTCTGAAATCTAGGCAGAGGTTCCCAAACCTCAATTCTTCTGTGCACCTGCAGACTCAACAACACGTGGAAGCTGCCAAGGCTTAGGGATTCCACCCTCTGAAGCCACAACCTGAGTTGTACAACATTGGCCCCTTTCAGACACGGCTGGAGCGTGGAGCGGCTGGGAGACAGGACACCACGTCTCTAGGCTACACACAGCACAGGGACCTGGGCCCAGCCCATGAAACCGTTTTTTCCTCCTAGGCCTCTGGGACTGTGATGGAGGGGCTGCTGTGAAGGTCTCTGACATGGCCTAGAGACATTTTCCACATGGTCTTAGGGATTAACATTAGGCTCCTTGCTACTTATGCAAATTTCTGCAGCCAGCTTGAATTTCTCCCCAGAAAATGGGATTTTCGGCCAGGCGCAGTGGCTCACGCCTGTAATCCCAGCATTTATGGAGGCCAAGACAGGTGGATCACGAGGTCAGGAGATCAAGACCATCCTGGCTAACACGTGAAACTTTGTCTCTACTAAAAAAACAAAAAACAACCGGGCATGGTGGCAGGTGCCTGTAGTCCCAGCTACTCGGGAGGCTGAGGCAGGAGAATGGCGTGAACCCGGGAGGCGGAGCTTGCAGTGAGCCAAGATCACGCCACTGCACTCCAGCCTGGGCAACAAAGCGAGACTCCATCTCAAAAAAAAGAAAAAAGAAAAAAGAAAAAGAAAACCCCAAAATGCTAGGATTACAGGTGTGAGCCACCGCACCCGGCCTAAAGGGGTTTTCTTTTCTATCACATAGTCAGGCTGCAAATTTGCCAAACTGTAATGCTCTGCTTCCCTTATAAAACTGAATGCCTTTAATAGCCCCCAAGTCAACTCTTGAATGCTTTGCTGCTTAGAAATTTCTTCCACCAGATACCCTAAATCATCTCTCTGAAGTTTAAAGTTTCAGAAATCTCTAGGGCAGGGGCAAAATGCCAACAGTCTCTTTGCTAAAACATAACAAGAGTCACCTTTGCTCCAGTTCCCAACAAGCTCCTCATCTCCATCTGAGACCACCTCAGCCTGGATTTCATTGTCCATATTATTATCAGTATTTCTGTCAATGCTATTTAACAGGTCTTGAGGAAGTTCAAAACTTTCCCACATTTTCCTGTCTTCTTCTGAGCCCTCCAAATTGTTCCAACCTCTGCTTGTTACCCAGTTCCAAAGTTGCTTCCACGTTTTCAGGTATCTGTCCAGCAAGGCTCCACGCTTGGTACGAATTTACTGTATTAGTCCATGTTCACAACTGGGAAGAAAATGACGTTTAGTTGGACTTATAGTTCCACATGGCTCAGGAGGCGTCAGAATCATGGCGGGAGGCAAAAGGCACTTCTTATTACATGGAGGTGGCAAATGAGGAAGAAGCAAAAGCGGAAACCCCTGATAAACCCATCAGATCTCATGAGATTTACTTGCTATCACAAGAATAGCATGGGAAAGACTAGCCCCCATGATTCAATTACCTCCCCCTGGGTCCTTCCCACAACATATGGGATTTCTGGGAGATACAATTCAAGTTGAGATTTGGGTGGGGACACAGTCAAACCTTATCCGGTGCCATGAAAAACCTATTTTACAACACTTTCAGGAACACAGTTTTGTTAAATGAATGACACTGTTTAGATATTGTTTTCCCTTTTCATATCATCTTGAGAAGCATGTACAGGTCCTGAAAGAAACCAAATTCTCATCTGGGGAAAGTGAGATGGGAAGACAGCCAGAGTGACAGAAAAATGCGGCCAGTCCTATCCTACAGGGAAACTTAAAACATTTAATCAGTGCCTGACCCTAAAGTTGAGCAAAATTCACTTATTTACTCCTTAGACTACAGATCATACTATACTACCTGAGACTCTAATGGAGAAGGAACTGGACTGCGTGTTGGTGAAGTGTCCACACTGTCAGTGACCTTAGACATGCTGCCTGCCTCTTTGTTCCCCCTTTCTCCCCATACCCCCAAATCTATATTAACAAAGCACAGATATATCTATATACTGAAAATCCATTCAAGACTCTCAGAAGAAAAAGAAATGAAGGAGTTACACACACAGTATTACTACAGCTTATCAAATCAAGAACTAAGAACGGTTCCACCAAGTAGACCGCCCCTGCTAAGAAGTTTTGATAACCAAGTAGCCCGTCTGTCTCAAATTATGGAAACTGGCCCTGAAGCTTTTATTCTCAATACAACAACTTGCAAACTCAATTCATAAACTATGTGGTTTTGGCCAGGGATGGTGGCTTACGCCTGTAATCCCAGCACTTTGGGAGGCCTAGGTGGGCAGATCACTTGAGGTCAGGAGTTCGAGACCAGCCTAGCCAACATGATGAAACTCCATCTCCACTAAAAATACAAAAATTAGTCGGGTGTGGTGGTGGGCGCCTATAATCTCAGCTCCTCAGGAGGCTGCGGCAGGAGACTCACTTGAACCCTGGAGGCGAAGGTTGCAGTGAGCCAAGATGGTACCACTGCACTCCAGGCTGGGCAACAGAGCAAGACTACATCTCAGAAAATAAAAAAATAAATAAAAATAAAAACATAAGCTATAAGTTTTAGATCCTTACATTTGACTATCTTTTATTTCCTTAAGTCTTAAATTTTAATACGCACCTCTGAGGTACAGGCCAATTTATAACATTAGTTTCCCTAGTAAAATGGAGATGTCAGGTTTCTCTTACAATCATCGAAATATAATCAAGCAAACCAGTTTCTGGATTCACATATTTAATTTGAGTGATATGGCTTTTCATTCATTTTACGCTAAAGAAACAAAATCAGGAATACTGGCGCTCCTACAAACAGAAGAAACTTCTTCAGTTGCTTAACAAGGTGGATAAATAGGCTCAGCTTCAGTAATTTAGTCAGTCTTGTTCTTACAGTGATCAGTACAACATTACCCTAAATTCTCAGTGGGATCCTAGTATTTTCAACATTCTATTTGTGATTAACTGAATGGTTTGTTTTCTCAGACGGAGTCTCGCTCTGTCAGCCAGGCCTGAGTACAGTGGCGCAATCTCAGCTCACTGCAACCTCCACCTCGCAGGTCGAAGCAATTCTTCTGCCTCAGCCTACCAATTAGCTGGGATTACAGGCACCTGCCACCACAGCTGGCTAATTTTTGTATTTTTAGTAGAGACAGGGTTTCACCATGTTGGCCAGGCTGGTCTTGAACTCATGACCTCAAGTGATCCATCTGACTCGGCCTCCCAAAGTGCTGGGATTACAGGCGTGAGCCACTGTACCCGGCCTGAACTGAATGTTTGTATTCTCCCTCAAAATTAATATGTTGAAATCCTCATCTCCCATGAAATGGTGTTAGGGTCTTTGGCAGGTGACTAGGTCATGAAGATGCAGCCTTCATGAATAGGATTAGCACCCTTATAAAAGAGCGCCAAGAGAACTCCCCCTTCTATGATGTAAGGCCCAGCAGGAAGCTGGCTGGCTGTGATCCAGTGAGCAGAGACCTCACAAGACACAGAACTGCTAGCATCTTGACGGCCTTGGACTTCTCAGGCTCCAAAACTGTGACACATGGATATTTGCTCTTCATGAATCACTCAGTCTGTGGTACTCTGTCAGGGCAGCCCAAACTGACTAACACACTATGGAAGTTTAAGAATTTTAAGAGCAAGTAACAAGTTAATCAGTCGGCAAGTATCAATATACTTGAACTTTTGCTCAAATTACTTGCATCCTATACTTCTGATTGCTGAAAAAGATGAAAGAACACAGAGAAGATACCCAGGAGGGAAACCAGGCCAGTGCCATGCCCTTCTGTCCCCACACTGGTTGGAATATTTGCTGTGTTCCATTTGAGAGAACTGTATTGTATCTATCACACACACACACACGGTGTACATTCTACATTCCCACTGGGATTCTGAATTATCACTTAGGAAAACAATGTAAAGCGTGTGTATGTGTAGCGGGGCCAAGCACACATGCCCTGGGCAAGAATAGCTACAGAGCAGACCACTGATGTTGGGAAGCTGCAGGGACTTGTTCTTACCTGACCATAGTCTGTCCGGAAGACGACGACGCCTTCTGCACAGGAATTTACAGTACTTGGAAAATGCTGGCCATTTTCTCTCAGCCAGACCCGTGTTCCCTGTAAACAAAACAAAACAAGACTGAACTGAGTTTGGATTGCATTTTGTGGCGAAACTCTACTGTCGGAATTACCATAACTCCTATATTCCTTTAAAAAAAAAAATCTTTTTGAAAAGTAAACGTCTTTCTCAAGCAAAGAACACATCTTCAGGAAGCATCATCCACAGGCTTTACTATCCACAAGTGTGACTGAGAGTCCCACCAGACAGAGAAGGCAAAGAGGGACTAAGAAAATAGCAGCTAGCCCCTGTGTTCACACCATGCAACTGATTTACGTGGATTACTTCATTTGAGATGATGAGGCAGACACTACGATCATTCTCATCTTACAGAGGGAGAACCAGAGGCCTAGAGGTAAAGAAACTTGCCCAGCATCACAAAGACTGAGTGAGTATTTGACAGGCAGTTGGGCTCCAGAAAGCAAAAGTTTAACTAGGTCACAACAAGCCTTCACCCTCTTTGAGAACTCTTCAGAAACTAATGGCTCCCATCCTCTTAGGTCAAAGTCCGGTACACCTGCGCACCTGGAGAACATTAGACCACTCCCTCGACTCCTACTTATACCAAAATCCATGTGCAAACTGGACTCTCCAAAAGAGGAACTGAAGTTTCTAATATGTATCAGAACTCAGTCCACCAGCACAAATGTTGTTAGGATTACATGAGACACCTAATGAACTTCAAAGTTCAGGACTGTATCTTAAAAGACGGCAACTTCGAGATCCTACTTTTTAATCTTGGGCACATTTTTTGGCATTGATCTCATTTCCACTTATTTATTTCCCCACTGGACAAATGAAATATCATATTGAGCTTTTTTAAGGCTCAATTTCATCGTCCTTTGATTTCATCATATGAAACCATTTTTCAAACACAAGTGATAAAGTTTGGAGGAATTAGTGGGTATTTCCTGGTCATTCAAAGAATGACATTCATGAATACTACTCAGCCATAAAAAGGAATGAAATAATGACATTCACAACAACGTGGATGGAGTTGGAGACCGTTATTCTAGTGAAGTCACTCAGGAATGGAAAACCAATCATCATATGTTCTCGTTTGTAAGTGGGAGCTAAGCTATGAGGATGCAAAGTCATAAGAATGACACGATGGACTCTGGGGACTCAGGGAGAAGGGTGGGAGGGCGGAGAAGGATAAAAGACTACACAACAGGTACAGTGGACACTGTTCGGGTGATGGGTGCACCAAAATCTCAGAAATCACCACTGAATAACATATTCATGTAACTGAACACCACCTGTTCCCCCAAAATCACTGAAATTAAAAAAAAAGAAAAAAAATTACCTTTATGATGTATACCCATATGATAGAATGCAACACCGAGCTTCAGTATCTCAATAAACTTTCTCTACTATGCTCAACAATTTCATTTCCAACAAAAATGACACCAAGCACATCCTATGAATCAATGTATTCACGTGGAAATAGAACAAAATTATCACTTGACATAGCACTTTTTTCTCCCTCCCTCCCTTACTAAAATAGCACTTTAACTGAACAACTCCTCTTCTCGAATTTTCTACATTTCATTTATTTCTGTTTTGTTAAATCTTTGAAATATACTGGTTATGGTATGTTCCACTTCCAGCTGAAGGAGCTAGTACTGCTCTTTTAACATAGAATTGGCAGGGGATAAATGACACACCAGTAAACTCAACATTTTATGTTACTTTAAATGGTGCCAATCAATAGCAAACATAGTCACCTCCAGTAACAGAGTGCCCCCGATATATCAGGGTCATGAACTATCAGGGTCATGTACTAAGGAGCCTCAGTGACATTACATTGAATACTAACCTTCCGTAAAATAGGAATCCTCTCAATTCCAAGAGGTAAGTGCAGCTTGGAGCTTAAGACTTTGCCCAGTGCCACACAGCTAGTGACCGAGGCAGGTCTCTCCAAATTCCTAATCCCATGCTCTTCCCACACATCACACTGACTCTACTTGTCTCCTGAAAATAATGCATAAATAAATCAAATGCATTCATCAATGAGCAATTAAAATCTAACAATACAGAGTTGCCTTAAATGGCCTGTTATCACACATAACTATTTGTTCTCATCTTCCTAGAAAGGAACATTTAAGAACACAAAATCTGACGTAAAGGTTACTCCATTCCCTCAGTGCCCACGATGACACTGTTTAAAATCCACAAGCCGGAGGACAGACGTGGTGGCTCACGTAATCCCAGCACTTTGGAAGGCCAAGATGGGTGGATCACTTGAGGTCAGGAGTTTGAGACCAGCCTGGCCAACATGGTAAAACCCCACGTCTACCAAAAAAGTACAAAAATTAGCCAGACATGGTGGCGCATGCCTGTAATCCCAGCTTCTCAGGAGGCTGAGGCAGGAGAATTGCTTGAAACCAGAAGGCAGAGGTTACACTGACTTGAGATTGTGCCACTACGTTCCACCCCGGGCGCCAGAGTAAACTCTATCTCAAAAAAATAGAAAATAAATAAATAAAATCCACAAACCAGGACCTAAAACGTTAACTGTTACTCAGAAGCCATAGTTAAGTCACTCTTGAGTTTGATGAATGAATTTCGGGCGGGCCAGCTAGAATCCCCAGACATAGGTTCTACAAGCATTTCTAAAATCACGGTGGCTGGAGATCCCAATATTGAAATGGAACAAACTCCTTTCCCCATTGACCAACTCACACAGTCCCCCTGAGAGTTCTGTGACTCTCCTAGTATCCCCTATTGCGACCTTATCTGTAAGAGACCCTCCCCATATGCACTCATTTCCCTGGTACATACTAAGGAGGTTTTAAGTTGTTCACTCCATTCACAGTTCTTTAAAGATGCGCCAAAGAGGAGTTTAAATCATCTGCTATAAAGATGGCAGATAGCATCAAAAATAAATATTAAGTGCTCCTATATAAATCTTGAGACCTGCCTATTTAAAGAACACATAGCACCAACAGGGGTCAGTACCCATTTGCACACAAGTCCCTCACGTCCCCCTACTCTTGCTTCAGGCTGAGACACTGATAACACACATGAAGAATGAGACTTCACAACTGCCTGTCAGTCCTGATTTCTTTATTAGCAAACAGCTGTTTCCAAAGAGAACACGGACTTCAGGCATCTGCCAAGAGGCTGGTCTCTCAAATATCCCTCCGTACCCAAACTGCATTACTTACAACATTCTAGAAAAAGATTCCAAATGCCTGATGACTTTTTTCAGCCTCTCTTTAATTCACATGTCAGGGACTGCAATATTTGAAAGCTTTTAAATATACGCCTCCCTACACACACGCACGCCCATGCTCGCAGCAATGAAAATGTTCAAAGTTATATAAGGCAAGAACTTTTACTCATTAGGTTAAAATCAGGAAATAAAAACTCCCAGTGTAGCTCCATCCCAGAACCCCTAGTCCAAACCTTTCTGTGTGTTGTGACCATCACTAGCACTGTTTTCGTTAAAAAGGATTTCACACACCTGTTTCCCAATTAAAATTGTCTATTTAGTAAGAATGAAATTGAGATTGTGCAACAGTATCAAATGACTATAAATGGTCAGCAGGATTAATATGTATCTTTTGGCTTCCACAGGCCACCCAGAAGGTATTTTTTCACTAAAGCGTGCAGTTTGACTTAGTATCTCACTGTGGGCTCTCTTTACCCTTTCGTTTTAAAGTACTACAAAGCCCTTTGTTGACACAGTACTTTATGATCAAACACACAGTTCAGGTCCTGTAGTCCAAAGGTCTTTTCCAACAGGTGTGAAGAACTGCTGATAAGCAACTTTTACAAAATCCAGCCCAGATTTCAAATCCACAGCCCATTGGCCAGTTTTCCTAGGTCTATCACAAACAGCTGTCTTCCACACATGGGAAGCAAAATGCATTCAAAACACCCCCTTTGTTCTTTGAAAAAGTATTAACTGGCAATTTTCATAGAATCGGAATTGCAAAGTTAAACCGCTGAAATAGATATTTTGTACATAGATTGTTCCTGGTGCTTTCTCTGAGACCCCAATCTTTCTACTTCTGCTCTATTAGAACACATGTGCCCAGGTCCAAAAGAGGCCACCCACAAGCACTTGAAAACGAAGTCACAGGCAGACATTTGAAGTGTCCAGACCATCTAAGTTGGAGCGGGAAAGAAAAATTTGCCCACCATATGCAAACTATTACATTCAGTCATTGCTACATAAGGCTGATAATTTAATACACAATATAGGCAACCTCGCATAAGGAAAAGGCTCACAATTTGATTAAAAATTGCCTTTATTAGCAGGTGGAACAAGTTTGAACATAACATACACATTTTATTAAAAATTGGAGAAGTTTGCGTGTTAATCTCTGAGACAAATATGTGAGTGTTAACATAATGGCTGAACATTTTTCTGTACATAATCACCAGAAACGTTTTTGCAATATAAAGCATTTGTGCATAAATTCCTATCCCCTTGTGAACTTTACAGCAATCCTGTAAGACAGAGAGGCAATACCATCCCTTTCTTCAAACGTAAGGTTCACAGAGGCTCCATTTTCTGCCAACAATGATTTCCTGGATATAATAAAAGGGGCCGACTTTACCAAATGTTGGTGAGGGTGTAGAGAAACTGAGAATATAAAATGGTCCATCTGCTTTGGAAAACGGTTTGGCAATTTCTTAAAAAGCTAAACATAATCTTACCATGTATGTCCTAACAATATAACTCCTAGATAGTTGTCTACTCAAAAAAAAAATATTTTTAAGTCTTGTGTGTAAATATTCATAGCAGCAATATTCTTCCTAGCCAAATACTGGAAACAACTCAAAGGTCTAGTAACTGGTATAGAGATACACAGAACAAATCCATACAATGGGACTCCTCAGTTATTTAAAACAAAAAAAAAGAATCACTGATATATTCACCAACAAATATGGACCACAGACATCATGGTAAGTGAAAGAGGACAAATACAAAAGGCTACATACTGTGGGGTTCTGTTTATATGAAGTTTCTGGAAAAGGCAAATCCATAGATACAGACAATAGATGAATGGCTATCCAAAGCTGGATGCGGGAGGGACAGTGACTGAGTGAAAAAGGTGGAAATCTGTCCAAAAACTGCCCTGTGGCGATGGCTGCACAACCGTATACATGTGCTGAAATTCATTCTACTGGGCACCTATAACGGGTGAATTTCTCTCTGTGGAATTATAAATCAATAATTTTGAATCACTTTTATTTTTATTTATTTATTTATTTTTGAGATGGAATCTCGCTCTGTCACTGCAAGCTCCGCCTCCCGGGTTCACGCCATTCTCCTGCCTCAGCCTCCCAAGTAGCTGGGACCACAGGCGCCCGCCGCCTCACCCAGCTAATTTTTTGTATTTTTAGTAGAGACGGGGTTTCACCGTGTTAGCCAGGATGGTCTCCATCTCCTGACCTCATGATCCGCCCGCCTCAGCCTCCCAAAGTGCTAGGATTACAGGCGTAAGCCACCGCACCTGGCCATCATTTTTAAAAAATTGTTTTCCCAGTCTATATATTTCTCAAATGCACATGAACATTCCTAACCATTCCATAGTAGGAAAACCCAATCACATTTCTGTAACTGAGCAACACAGGGGCTGAGAAACATCAAAACAACAACAACCCCATAACGATGAAATTTAAGGGCCACGTTGAATTCATTAAGTCCCTGTTCTCCATTAGCACAGACTAGAGGGGCTAGAGGACCACAGAGGAGACTTGCCCAAGCTAGTCTAAGGATGAGGTTGTGGTAGATTGTACCATGGTGTCATTGTGGACAATTATTCCCCTCCCTGGAAGAAAATCATAAAACCCTGGCCAACTGCCTCCTGCTTGGTGATACCTCCCCAGCCTGGCCCATTCATCACCTGTTATCTACGACTCCCTCCCACTCCAATAGCAAAGTGAAGCTGCTGCACAAGGCCTAAATATTGACACACAAAGTTGCTGGCCTCTGTTTTAAGATAAAGACGATTGTACCACCATCACCAATTTTAACCTCCTGTTGCCCTTTTGAAAACTATTACATTTCTCTTCCGATTTTAAAAATGATTTTCTTTCCTGAACTCTGAAAAAAATAAGTAAAGTTAGAGAAACAACCCTAAAAAGAGATGATGGTGGACTTTAAATACCATTCTGTACGGCATGTTCTAATTACAGGTTCACGAAAAAGAGAACATTCTTTAGCCAAACATACAACTTAGTCTCAGCCCCGGAACAGGGCACTGTGCCGACTCATCTCCCACAGCTGTTTCTCTCGCCTATGTTAAGTACCTCAGTTCAGGACTCTCTGGCCACCTACACGACAAACTCAAAATTTGCTCCTGAAATGTGATCTGCTTTTTCCTTTTTAAAGATGCAGAGGGCCAGCACAGTGCCTCATGCCTGTCATCCCAGCACTTTGGGAGACCGAGGCAGGTGGACTGCCTGAGCCCAAAAGTTTGAGACCAGCCTGGGCATCCTAGAGAGAACCTGTCACTTATTTTAAAAATGCAAAAAGTAAGCCAGGCATGGTGGTGCATGCCTGTGGTCTCAGCCACTTGAGAGGCTGAGGTGGGAGGATCACCTGAGGCTGGGAAGTAAAGAGTACTGTGAGCCATGACTGCACCACCTCACTCCAGCCTGGGAGACAGAGTGAGACTCTCTCTCCAAAAACAATAAAATTAAAATAAAATAAAATAAAAAGACACAGAGGTCAAATAACTTTGTAATGCATCAGATAAATTAACATGACTATTGAAATCTGCAGTAAATTCAACAGCCAAAAGAAAGTTTTCCTCTGTTTGCCTGCAATGACTCAGTGAAGAAGTCACCCGGCTTAGGCGATCTCTAACACAGGGCCAAGGGAGCGGGGATATTTGTTCTTGATGAACTGCAGAAATGGGTTGTGAGCATCACGGACTTAAGCAGCACTTTTCCACCTGTTTTACAGTCTCTCTTTTTTTTTTTCTTCTGTTGGAAGTAGGAGTTATCTTTCCAACTGATCAGATGCTTTTTTTCCCCTGATTCTTATGACTCAAAGACACATCAAAGGACACATGGCTTTCATGACACAAAGTTGTAATACAAGTTTCTCCACCTCGGTGCTATTGACATTGTGGACGAGATGATTCTTTGTTGCGGACTGCAGCTTCATTCTAGTTGAGAATCACTATTCTAGAGTAATAGTGGTCTAGAGCCATGGTCAAATTGAAGGCACTTACAAAACCATTCATTGTCAGTGACCTAGTTAATTGAAAGCAGACTCTGTCATCTAAATCCCATGAATTTCAAAAATCCCAAGAATGGAGGTCAGTCCAGATAAAGTATACCTGGGACAGACCTAATTTCTGGTATCATTAAAACTGGGTACACACAGAATAGAGAAAGTAGCCCCTGCAGCCCAATTCAAACAGTTTGACAAACGTAAGGGAAAGAGGAGCAGAGGCCGACAGGTGGGCAGTGGTGCTAGAAGAACACTCTTCTTTTCCTCCTCTCTGTCCACTCTGTGTGTGTGTGTGTGTGTCTGTGTGTGTGTGTGTGTCTGTGTGTGTGTGTGTGTCTGTGTGTGTCTGTGTGTGTGTGTGTGTGTGTGTGTCTGTGTGTGTGTGTGTCTGTGTGTCTGTGTGTGTGTGTCTGTGTGTCTGTGTGTGTGTGTGTGTGTCTGTGTGTGTCTGTGTGTGTGTGTCTGTGTGTGTGTGTGTGTGTGTGTGTGTTTTTTAAGGGAGAGCCGACTTTTAATGCAGATTATTGGAACCATGCAGACACAGCCTGTCCACTGCGCTCTTTAACCTCAGATGCTATCTCAACTTCCAAATGCTTGCAAACCCCAATGCAAAGCTTGTCAGAAAAAAGCTTAGCCACATGCAGATGAGAACGAGAGAGGAGCAAAGCAAGGTGCTCATTGGCCAAGCACGGTGGCTCATGCCTATAATTCCTGCAGTTTGGGAGGCCAAGGCGGGTGGATCACCTAACGTCAGAAGTTTGAGACCAGGCTGGCCAACATGATGAAACTCCATCTCTACTAAAAATACAAAAAATTAGCTGGGCGTGTTGGTGGGCGCCTGTAATCCCAGCTACTCAGGAGGCTGGGCAGGAGAATCACTTGAACCCGGAGGGCAGAGGTTGCAGTGAGCTGAGATCACACCACTGCACTCCAGTCTGGGAAACAGAGCAAGACTCTGTCTCAAAAAAAAGGGGGGGGAGGGAGCATGGCAGCATCATCACCAGTATAAAATGAGTATGACAAACGCAGCTCTAACACAAGCCGCAAGGACGAGGGAGCACTGTGAGCTGGGGCACAAGCCTAAGATTCAGAAATGAAGGGAAGGTGAAATTTAAGACTTCTCCCCTGCAGAGACAGCCACCCTCAGCAGGGGACCTGAAGTGATAGCAGCCAGTCTCCAAAGCATCCCTGGACACCCAGAATCCCCCACAGCAGTGGGTGGCCTTTATAGGTCCATGCTATAGAGTGCTCAAACAGAGTAGGGCACCCACGACAGCTAAGTGAGTCCCTCTGACTCATTTCCTTGTCTTGAGACTACAGGGTTTTAAATCCGAGGCTGGCAATCATTTCTGAAGAACTGCATCCAATTCCACAGAGGTAAGCTTCCGTTCAGCCATGGCCATGTAGGCTCTGAAAGGAACACAGGCGGTTTTTAGGCTCAGGAGTTGAAGGTGATGGCAAGTCAAAGCTCCACCCTGAGCGACTACAGAGGAAGGAAAAGTAATGAAGTGAGTCTCAAGAGAGAAACTTGGCGAGCACACAGTTGATAATGTTGGAAATGTGTGGTTGAGAGTTCCGAGTTTGTAATATTTGTCTTTGGGCTGGAGAACAATGATAGATGTTTGTTCTCTATATAGACAACCCCAACAACAACTGGCCCGTCCATCAGAGCTGATCCCATCCTTAAATCCCAGGGGAAAATGTGTTCCTGACATTGTGCTTCAGAATTCAGACATAATTTCTTCTCAAAGATGCTGCCAGAAGTGTTGGATAACTCCCTAGACTGGCCTATTGCTGAAATACTCTACACTTTTTGAAGGAATGTATTTCAGCTATTTATAGCTTTCATCATTGTCATCATTTCTCAAGCTCGCCTGTGGGCAAAAGGATCATTTGTAACACTACTGCGGCCAGGCATGGTGGCTCACAACTGTGATCCCAGCACTCTGGGAGGCCAAGGAGGGCAGATCACTTGAGGTCAGGAGTTCACCACCAAAATCACCCAAATAATACCAAAATCACCCAGACGTGGTGGCACGGGCCTGTAATCTCAGCTACTTGGGAGACTGAAGCACGAGAATCGCTTGAACCAGGGAGGCAGAGGTTGCAGTGAGCCAAGATCGTGTCACTGCACTCCAGCATGGGTGACAGAGCGAGACTCCAACTCAAAAAAAAAAAAAAAAGAAAAAAAGAAAAACAAAACAACACTATTGCCACTGAAGACCATAGTGTTCCAAATACTAATAAACACACCTAAAAAAACACAGTAAGGTTGTAAACTGAGGGCTACCTGTGCTCATTACCGTGAAGTTCACAGAGCAATCTGTCCCATGTTTCTGGTCCTTCCCAGCTCTCTAGTGCACCGGATGGGAAGGATCGAATAGCACCCACATTCCTTCCCCTTATCCTGCCCACAATATCAAACTCTGTAACCACTAGGAACAGCAGCCTTCATCCAGAGCTTTCATAACATGAAAGATTTACGGTAGTAAGAGTGGAAAGGCAGGAAAAGAAGAAAAGAAAGCGGTAAAAGGTATCACCAACAATACACTCATCTTTTGGTCAATGTTCCACGGGAAAAGATACAAAGATTCACTGCCATCCCACACTCCCAATCAAAATCAAAACCAAAATGAACTATGCTAAATGGCAGGATGCCTCAATTATGAATGTGTAATTCTATAAAGAGTTTATTCCCATAGTTATGGATTCCAACTTGCCACCTGATTGAGTCCTGAGTTTTATTATTATTTTTAGATGGAGTCTAGCTCTGCTGCCCAGGCTGGAGTGCAGTGGCGTGATCTCAGCTCACTGCAATCTCTGCCTACTGGGTTCAAGTGATTCTCCTACCTCAGCCTCCCAAGTAGCTGGGGCTACAGGTGTGCACCACCACACTCGGCTAATTTTTGTATTTTTAGTAGAGACTCGGTTTCACCATGTTGGCCAGGCTGGTATCGAACGCCTGACCTCAGGTGATCCACCCGACTCAGCCTCCCAAAGTGCTGAGATTACAGACGTGAGCCACCGTGTCTGGCCTGAGTTTTATCATCTGATTTCCCCCAGCTTCCTCACAATTCCTTAAAACACCTTTTCAGTTAATCTTTTAAACTACAGTGACTAGTAGTAGTCCCAGAAACAATTTTAACACTAAAAGAAATGAGACATCTCCAAATTGCTGAGAGTACCTCAAACATTGTAGGAATGTGACGATACAATGAACAAAAGTCAAACTATTCTATCTATTAGTTAACCATCATTATGCAGCCAACACATATATGTTTATTAGAAAGTGGACTTAAAGAATCAGCCAACATGCCTAAAAGAATTCATCCATCTATAACTGTTACACCCACCCACCCATTCTTCCATCCCGCCATACTTCCACAAGTCCATCCTTCTACCAAATATCTCCTAACACCCCCTCCCCAATCATATACCAGGCACTAGAAAAGAGTGGACGGCTTGTAAAATAGTTCTAGCTCTAGGCTGGGTGCAGTGACTCACACCTGTAATGTCAACACTTTGGGAGTCCAAGGTGGGAGGATTACTTGAGCCTTGGAGTTCAAGACCACCCTGGGCAAGATGGTGAGACCTCGTCTCTATAAAATTTTTTTAAATTAAAAAATTATTCGGCCGGGCGCGGTGGCTCAAGCCTGTAATCCCAGCACTTTGGGAGGTCGAGACGGGCAGATCACAAGGTCAGGAGATCGAGATCATCCTGGCTAACCCGGTGAAACCCCATCTCTACTAAAAAATACAAAAAATTAGCCGGGCGAGGTGGCGGGCGCCTGTAGTCCCAGCTACTCGGGAGGCTGAGACAGGAGAATGGCATAAACCTGGGAGGCGGAGCTTGCAGTGAGCTGAGATCCAGCCACTGCACTCCAGCCTGGGTGACTGAGCGAGACTCTGTCTCAAAAAAAAAAAAAAAAAAAAAATTATTCAAGACCAGTCTGACAAACATGGAGAAACTCCATCTCTACTAAAAATATAAAATTAGCTGCATGTGGTGGTGCATGCCTGTAATCCCAGGTACTCAGGAGGCTGAGGCAGGAGAACTGCTTGAACCCAGGAGGGAGAGGTTGTGGTGAGCCGAGATGGTGCCACTGCACTCCAGCCTGGACAACAAGAGCGAGACTCCGTCTCAAAAGAAAAAAAAAAAATTAGCCAGACATACTCCCGCAGTTGGGAGGCTAAGGCAAGAGGATCCCTTGAGCCCAGATGTTTGAGGATACAGTGAGCTCTGATCATGCTACTGCACTCCAGTCTGAACAAGATAAGCCAAGACCCCCATCTCTTAAAAAAAAACAGTAAAATTAGAACAAAATAAAATAGTTTTGGCTCTAAAAAGCACAGAGGTAAACTATGCCCACTCTAATGCCCTCCCTATCTGGTCTCTCTGTTCCACATGGAATAATTATGCAATATAAAGAGTAGGACAGGGCAGGCATGGTGACTCATGCCTGGAATCCCGGCACTTTTGGGAGGCTGAGGTGGGAAGATCGTTTGAGCTCAGACGTTTGAGACCGGCCTGGGCAACATGGCAACACTCTGTTTCTGCCAAAAATATAAAAATTAGCTGAGCATGGTGGCACAGGCCTATAGTCAGTTACTGGGCAGGCTGAGGTGGAAGGACGGGTTGAGCCCAAGAGGTGGAGGTTGCAGTGAGCAGTGATTGTGCCTCTGCACTCCAGCCTGGGTGACAGGGCGAGAACCTGACTCAAAAAAAAAAAAAAAAAACCAGCCTGGCCAACATGGTGAAACCCTGTCTCTACTAAAAATACAAAAATTAGCTGAGCGTGGTGGCAGGCGCCTGTAATCCCAGGCAGTCAGGAGGCTGAGGTAGGAGAATCGCTTGAACCCGGGAGGCAGCGGTTGCAGTAAGCCGAGATCATGCCACTATACCCTCGCCTGGACAACAGAGCAAGATGCTTTCTGTAGAAAGAAAGACAGAAAGACAAGAAAGAAAGAAAGACAAGACAGACAGACAGAGAAAGAGAAAGAAATAAAGAAAGAGAGAAAAAAGAGAGAAAGAGAGAAAGAGAGAGAAAGAAAGAAAGAAAGAAAGAAAGAAAGAAAGAAAGAAAGAAAGAAAGAAAGAAAGAGAAAGAAAGAAAAGAAAGAAAGGAAGAAAGGAAGAAAGGAAGAAAGGAAGAAAGGAAGGAAGGAAGAAAGGAAGAAAGGAAGGAAGGAAGGAAGGAAGGAAGGAAGGAAGAAAGAAAGAAAGAAAGAAAGAAAGAAAGAAAGAAAGAAAGAAAGAAAGAAAGAAAGAAAGAAAGAAAGAAAGAAAGAAAGAGAAAGAAAGAAAGAAAGAAAGAAAGAAAGAAAGAAAGAAAGGCAGAAAGAAAGGCAGAAGGAAAGAAAGAAAGAAAGAAAAAGAAAGAAAGAAAGAAAGAGAGAAAGAGAGACAGAGAGACAGAGAGAGAAAGAAAGAAAGAAAAGAAAGAAAAGAAAAGAAAAGAAAAGAAAAGAAAAGAAAACAGTAGAACAAGCCAAGAAAGACAAGTAGGTAAATGGGGCAAGGAGACAGAGATTTTATGAAATGTATAAAACTGTCCCACTAAGAACTCTCAAAAACTAGTGGGAAATCCTGTTTTTACAGGACACAAAACAAAACAGCTGGTTTGAGAACTGCATTCCAGGATCCTCTTGGTGGAAGCAGTAGGAGGTGCAGGACAGAAAGGGCAATAAAAGACCAGCACAAAATGTTTGCACTCTGCGTGAAATCTGATACCAGACATCCTTACCTCCTACTTCCCAGTTTATCGTCCTTTCCTCCTCTTGATAAGACATCATTTTTTTGGGGGGCGGGGGGGGGGGGGGAGAAATGCCTACAAATAAACAAACTGATAAGATTTTCTTAACGAAATCCCAGTTGTTTTCTGGCTACCAACTGTTTTTAGAAAAAATACACAAGTATGCTCAGAACGGGAGTTTGTTGTTACTTCATAAAAATGAATGACCCGAGAACACAATGGGAAGAAAATAAACTTAAAACAGCCATTTCTAATTTCTGTTTCATACATGTTAATTCCTTTGCAGATTTCTATCACATATCGAAAACAATCGGTGTGTTTCATAAAATCGCACTCCCTGAATTAACAGCTAAGGAAGAGATAACCTAGACCAATCAAAATGACATATAACGTGTTGGCAAGAATGTGGAGAAACTAGAACCCCCGAGCGCTGCTGCTAAGAATGTGAAATGATGCAGCTGCTGTGGAAAACAATTTGGCAGTTCCTCAAAAAGTAAAATACAGAGTTACCGTATGACCCAGAAATTCCACTGCTAGGTAAAAACCCCAGAGACGTGAAAACGTATGTCCACACGAAAACTTGTACACAAATGTTCATAGCAGCATTTTGTGCAACAGCCTGAAAATGGAAACAACCCTCATGTCCATCAACTAGTGAATGGATGTTTTTTTAATGCGGTCTATTCATACAATGGAATATTATTCAACAATAAGGTTGATGTGGTAGCTCACGTCTGTAATCCCAGAACTTTGGAAGGCCGGGGCGGGAAGATCACCTGAGGTCAGGAGTTCAAGACTAGCCTGGCCAACATGGAGAAACCCTGTCTTTACTAAAAATACAAAAATTAGCCAGGTGTGATGGCACATGCCTGTAATCTCAGCTACTCTGGAGGCTGAGACAGGAGAATCACGTGAACCTGGAGGCACGGACTGCAGTGAGCCAAGATCATACCACTGCATGGGCGGCAGAGCAAGACTGTCTCAAAAAATAAAATAAAATAAAATAAAATAAAAATGAACAAAGAACTGATACATGCTATAACATGGATGAGCCTAGAAAACACTATGCTAAGTAGAAGAAGGCAGTCACAAAGGACCACATGTTGTATGACTCCATTTATATGGAGAAGTCAAATCCATGGAGACAGAAAGTTGGTCAGGCATGGTGGCTCATGTCTGTAATCCCAACACTTTGGCAGGCCAAGACGGGCTGATCATATGAGGTCAGGTGTTCGAGACCAGCCTGAGCAACATGGTGAAACCCCATCTCTAGTAAAATACAAAATTAGCCAGCATGGTGGCGGGTGCCTGTAATCCCAGCTACTTGAGGCTGAGGCAAGAGAATTGCTTGAACTCGGGAGGCTGAGGTTGCAGTGAGTCAAGATCATGCCACTGCACTCCAGCCTGGATGACAGAGTGAGACTCCATCTTGAAAGAGAAAGAGAGAGACAGAGACAGAGAGACAGAGAAGGAAGGAAGGAAGGAAGGAAGGAAGGAAGGAAGGAAGGAAGGAAGGAAGGCAGGCAGGCAGGCAGGCAGGCGGGCGGGCAAGAGGAAGGAAGAACCGACGGGGGGGGGGAAGGGGGGAAGGGGGAAAAGGGTGAGGGGAGAGGGAGAGGGAGAGGGAGAGGAGAAAAGAAAGCTCACTGGTGGTTGCCAGGGGTTGGGAGGAGGGGAGAATGGGGAGTGGCTGCTAACAGGTATGGAGTTTTGTGGGGGGTTTTTTGGAGTAGGAAAATGTGATAAAATTAAATAGTGATGATGGCTGTACAATCTTGTGAAGATGCTAAAAACCACTGAATTAACACACTTTAAATGGGTGAATGTCATGATGTGTGAATTATATCACAAACAAAAAGAGACAGGGAGGAAGAGACAGACAACTGTGCAGACAAACAGGTCAAAAACAGACAAACCTGACCTCATTCACTCCCTCGATTCCATTATCCCAACCACCATCTTCATTCTTGACCTTCCTTATTACATATGCAAGAAGGTCCTCTTTTCAGTTTGCACTAGTTTTTGTTGAGTTTCCATCATCTGCAAGCAAAGGAGTATCAGCTCTCATTTTCATCACACACAAATGTTACAGGTTTCAGAAAACATCTAGAAAGCAGTTCACACTCAAGAGACCTGTACAAACGTCTGTAACTAATTTTTGTATACTTTCTCTACAACACCAAAACAAGTTATTCCAGTGCTCTGACTCAACATTATACCAGTATTTACATCATACTTATATCATTTGCATTATGGGAGGCAGAAATGGAGTTTACTTGCTGTGGAATCCTCAGCACCTAGAACAGGGCCAGACTTACTGCTCCACTGAATGTCTGGTAAATGCATCTATAGAAACCATGCTACCCAGAGATAGAGGCCAGGCCGTTGGAAGGTTTCAGTATGAGGTTACAGAAATGGCACTGGGTGCTCCCCTAGAAGACAGGGACTCAAGCTCCAGCTCTACTACCCGTGGCTCAGCACAGTTATTCATTACTTGAGACATCTCTGCAAAAAATGAGCTGACACCTAGCTTTTCTGATATAGAACACAAAAAGATCACATGAGATGGCTAATCAAAATGCTTCAAGCCATGGGGTTGCCTGGCACAGTGGTTCACGACTGTAATCCCAGCATTTTGAGAGGCTAAGGAAGGCAGGTCACTTGAACTCAGGAATTCAAGACCAGCCTGGGCAACATGGCAAGACCCCTGTCTCTACAAAAAAATTCAAAAATTAGCTGGGTATGGTGGCATGCGCCTGTAGTCCAAGCTACTTAGAAGGTTGAGGTAGGAGAGTCGCTTGAACCCAGGAGACAGAGGTTACAGTGAGCTGAAACTGCGCCACTGCACTCCAGCCTGGGTGACAGAGCGAGAGCCTATCTCAAAAACAAACAAACAAAAAATGCCATAGGTCTTCTACCCAATGAAGCAGTACCTGTATTTGGGGTCTTGCTGCTGGCACCTTACTGCGTCACATCTAGATGGCTTTCAGCCCTCATATTGCTTTAACTTTCCTCTCAAGGCCTTGCTACAGAACCAAAGAATGCACGGACCTCATTTAACCAACCACATGCACCAACCTTCTCTCCAAACCAACAAAACTACCAGCCCAGCTACTTCCCCAATGTTTTCCCAAAACATTGAAAAAGAACTTACAATTACAAACTATCCCCAACAGAAAAGTGATAAGGAGGCTGAAGACGATGAGAAACATCTAAATGACATAAATGCCTCTTTGGTCCTCTTGACACTAAGATTTTTGTCTATAGAAAATTATTTCTCTCCTGCCGGGCACAGTGGCTCACGCCTGTAATCCCAGCACTTTGGGAAGCTGAGGCAGGCAGATCACCTGAGGTCAGGAGTTTGAGACCAGCCTGGCCAACATGGCAAGACCCCGTCTCTACTAAGAATACAAAAATTAGCCAGGTGTGGTGGTGCATGTCTGTAGTCCCAGCTACTCAGGAGGCTGAGGTGGGAGAATCGCTTGAACTCGGGAGGCAGAGGTTTCAGTGAGCTGAGATCGTGCCACTGCACTCCAGCCTGGGTGACAGAGTGAGATTCTGTCTCAAAAAAAAAAAAAGAAAAAGAAAATTATTTCCCTCCTACAGCAAAATTCATTTTCATTGCTCTCCATATTACACCTCCTGTTGGGTTCAACAGAGACTTCGAAACAGACTACAGTGCTTAAAAAAAAAAAAAAAAAAAGTGGGGGCAGCAGTTCTCATGGCTCCGTGACTAGCCCTAGTTATATCCCTCCGTCACTGATATGTGCTGAAATTGGAGGGGACTCTTCCCAAGGACACAGTCTCTCCCCAGCAGTGGGTGGGCACCAGGCAGCGAGGTGTGAGGGTCCCCAGAGTGTATGACAAGCCAGCCAGGCAGTGGAGTAAAGTGGGCTTAGTGGTGGCGTTATAGTCGTTAAGTTGTTAAGTAAACTTTTCATTTTAGAATGCTTGTAGATTTTACAGAGAAGTTGCAAAGATAATACAGGGAGTCCCTGTACACCTCTCACTCTGGTTCCTGTTGTTAATATCTTACATAATGTGGCATGTTTATTACACTAAGGAACCAACATTGGCACCTTACTATGAACTCAATGCCACACTTCATTCAAATTTCTCCAGTTTCCACCCAATGTCCTTTTTCCGTCCCAGGACCCCTTCTGGGACAATGGATGTCATCATCATGCTCCTTCTTTGATGGTCTTGACAGTTTTGAGGAATGCCGGTCAGGTATTCTGTGAAATATCCCTCCTTTGTGGGCTGCTTGAAGTTTTTGTTCCTGGCTAGACCGAAGGATAGTGGTTTTTGATAATGGCTCTATCCAGGGGGGCCAAACCACCTGGACAGGAACCCTGGCTTTACTACAACTGAGCCATGTGGCGTTGGACAAATGAACCTCCATGGACCTTAGTTTCCTCATCGAAAAAAGAGGAAAAGCAAATACAACCTACTTCCCAGGACCGGCGGGGATTAAATAGGCTGACTCTGAGAAAGGAGGTGAGTGGATAATCAGAAATGCTTCATGGAAAGCAGAGGTGGCCACTGACGCATTTAACAACACAGATACTGTGCCAGAGACCCAAAGATGAATAAGGGACACGCCTCATTCCCAGATGCCTGCAGTCCAATGGGGATGAAGTGCAAACAGATCATTGAAACTTGATACCAGGAGGACTAATGTGGGGACACACAGAGGACTGGAGCCTGCGGTGTTGGAGAGGAAGCCAGACTGCTGAGGGATGAATAGGAGAAGCCCCCATGGGGTAGAGGGAGGAAGCCCCATGTTGAAAGATCCAATTTTCTGCAAATTAGCCAAGTGCCAGTGTAGACTAACACACACTGTAAATTGGCTTATGCAGCGTTACTTAATCACCCTCCATAAACTATTAACAGCCCTACGCAATGAAACAATGAAGGCATTCACCTTTGTCCAGCACAAGAAAAAACAGTCTCAGACTCTAACCCGCCAAGCTCTACAAACCACTAAGGACTACAATCGCCTCCACCCTTACCAATAAAATGTGGGCAAAAATTACTGTTTTACAGCGCAATGTACTTTTTTCAAATTATGTTTTAAAAGAACCACACAGTAGACAAGTCATTTTGAAGGATCCATTTTTAATTCTTTCTCAGTTTGAAAGGCCCTCAGTCACCCAAAATTTGGAAATTCCCAAGATCTCCCTCAGGGGAATCAAGCGGTGGGACAAAGTAGTGAGAGGCGGACCGCAGCGAAGACCTTGCTGGGGTGAATGGAGAATGGGCTGAGCCCAGGAGGCTGAGGTCTGAGGTTTGTCCATCAGATACAGCCATGTCCCGGTGAGGCAGCTCACAGGAGGCTCTGAGGCCCGAGGCCAAGGAAGGAAAGTTCCTCGTAGTTCCTATTGGCTCCTCATCAGTTTCACCACTACCCCTGGATGACAGGTCCCATCTAGAGCAGAACAAAGACCCTCTGTTTCCCCTATCTCATTCCCAGGAAGCCTCTCACCTCCTGAGGACCAATGGTAAGAATGCCCAACAGGCTCAACCCAGCAAGAGCGCCTTCCCCAGCACGACACTGGGACACCCACAGGAATTTCCTAGAGGTGGATTCCAGTATCCCCATCCATCCATCTCCCTCCCGCCCCATCAATCCTTCCCAAACACTCTGGCCATGATATAAGCCGCCCTCCCGCCCCAACACACACACACACACACACACACACACACACACACACACACACACACACACACACACACACACACTATGCCACCTGGTAAAAAGCCAAACTCCTGGCTAAAAGCAAGGACATGCGTGCAATAAACCTGCAAAACCCCCAGTGGTAAAGCCTTCATGCAAGGGGGGCCCTGCCACACAATAGGGCGGGGGCAGGGAGGAGCAGGGCAGGAGCTCCCCTGAGAAGTCAGCATGCGGCTCCTCAACCAGACTGCAGCTGACAGCCCCAGCTCCTGGCCTCTCCGCCTCAACACTCCTGGCCTCGCTTCTTCTCTCTGAAAAATGGAGTCCTTCTCTCCTTCTTCAGCCTCATGGAAGGAAGGAAACTACAAGCAGAGTAATCTCAAGACTCAGAAGCCATAATCAGCAGTAGCCAGGCAAGCTCCCGATAAACTCTCAGGTGTTTAGGTGATATGGCTCAAGCCTGTGATCCCAGCACTTTGGGAGGCAGGGGCGGGAGGATCGCTTGAGCCCAGGAATTCAAGACCAGCCTGGGCAATATTGTGAGATCTTATCTCTATATTTAAAGAAATGGTCTTGGCCAGGCACGATGGCTCATGACTGTAATCCTAGCACTCTGGGAGGCCAAGGTCGGTGGATCGACAGAGGTCAAGAATTGGAGACCATCCTGGCCAACACGGTGAAACCCTGTCTCTACTAAAAATACAAAAATTAGCTGGGCATGGTGGCACACGCCTGTAATCACACCTACACAGGAGGCCGAGGCATGAGAACTGCTTGAACCCAAGAGGCAGAGATCGCACCACTGCACCCCAGCCTGGGCAACACTCCATCTCAAAAAAAAAAAAAGAAAAAGAAAAGAAAGAAAGAAATGGTCTAGAAAGGAGGCTCTCACCCCTGTCTTTGCAGCAGAATCAGACAGTGCCCAGGGACCAATCCAGCCGTGCAGAAGTGGAATGACAGGGGCTGGATCTTAGCAGCCCCCCAGGATTCTGGGGTGCAGTGGGGTCCCAGGATTCTGGGGTGCAGCGGGGTGGCGGGGCACTCCTGCACTGAGCCAATGCTCCAAAGGGTGAGGTCAAGGCCTTCCGGGTGGTTACCAAAAACACAAGGGTGCCTTCCCCACCCCTTGTCTGTAGATTCACCAATTCGGTGATTCTCAAACCTGGTCTGCCTCCAAAAAAATCTGCATTAGCTCCAAACAAAGGAAGGAAGGGAAGAGGAGAAAGAAAAGGGAAAGAAAGGAGAAAGGGAGGACGGGAAGGCAGAAGGAAGAAGGCAGGCCGGAAGGAAGGAAAGAAGGAAATCATATACATTTTCTGTCAAGAAAACAACGCATTGCCCCTGAGTAATCCACTACAAAATGTTGGTACATACACCTCTGTGGCTACAATTTATTCCAATAATTAATGCTCACTGCTATCCAAGTATTTGTTGTGAAACTGTTTAGCTGAAAGACCAGTCATTTAAAAAGATACCATTTAAAAATTATTTTAGAAGTTCCCACAAAAGTATACATAACAAAATTGGCTTGCTACATAAATATCGCCTGAAATTTACCCTTCGTAAGAAAAAAAAATGTCCTTTATCAGCATGATTCAGAAACACTGCAACACCACCATAGATACTCCAATAAAACACCACAGCATCCTAGTCCAAGATATCCAAGACGTATGCAAAGACGTATGCCCTATTAGTATTTGAAACAAGCATCCCTAGATGAACCCATGTAAAACTCTGTGTTGAAGCGCATGCCTCGGCTTTTCAAAGGGCAATAAATCTTCCTTGCAGACTTCTACAGAATGCAGATGTGCTGCTCTCTCTCACCAACACCAGCAAACTGGAAGGCCTCGAGTCCCACAATCTAAACTCTTTGTTCTCTGTGCAAATGCCACAGGGGTTTGTCAACAGATCTTGAAAATCTAGTGCAACGTCCACTCATTGCCATGGCCTCCATTGACAGGCTATCCTGACAGTTCTCCCTGCGGGTATGCTGCCACGGGCTACAAGACCTAGAGTGATTGTAGAGGGGTAGAGCCAAAAGGGTTGAAACCCCTCCAAGAGGACTGTTTAAAATGCAACAGTATCATAGAAAAACCAGCAACAGCAAACACTGCCTAAGTGGCTAGCAGAATTCAGAACCATTCTCGCCAACCAACTGCTTTTGAGCATTTCAAGAGTGTTACTCCAACTCTGCGGACCCTAATCATCTCAAGAACTCCTTGAACTCTTTTGTTCTGAGAGAAAGCTGGTCTGCAGGCCTGCGTGCCCTCTTGCTGTCATCAACCCCGGGCTGGAAGATAAGCACTGCTGGCAGGTAGGAGGGTCACAGCAGCTGGACCAAGTCATGGACAGTTCTCCTGGGGGAACGGCAGCGGGAATGACGACAGGCAGCTCACAGGGGCCCAGGGATAAAGCTTCCGGGAGCTCCCAGGTCAGCGTCTTTCACCCAGAGTTGCCTGGCAGAAATAAGGCAAGCCACATATGTAATATCTTAAATTTTCTAATAATCACATTAAAAAAAAAAACTACAAAGAAACAGGTAAGATTACTTTTTATATTCTGTTTTTTAACCCAGAGGTCCAAAGTATTACTGCTTCAAAATGTCATCATAAAAAAAACACATCAATGAGCTAACTGGCATTCTTTTTTCCATACCCATTCTCAAATTTCTTTTCTTTTCTTTTTTTGAAACAGAGTTTCACTCTTATTGCCCAGGCTGGAGTGCAGTGGCATGATCTCAGCTCACTGCAACCTCTGCCTCCAGGGTTCAAGCGATTCTCCTGCCTCAGCCTCCCAAATAGCTGGGATTACAGGGGCCTGTCACACCTGGTTAATTTTGTATCTTTAGTAGAAACAGGGTTTCACCATGTTGGCCAGGCTGGTCTCAAACTCCTGACCTCAGGTGATCCACCCACCCCGGCCTCCCAAAGTGTTGGGATTACAGGTGTGAGCCACCACGCCTGGCCCCCATTGTCAAATTCTGATGTGTGTTGTATGCTCCCTGCACATCTCAACTTGGAACAGCCATACTGCAAGTGCCCAAATATCACAAAGCGAAAGTGGCTAAAGCACTGGACAGCCCAGTTCTAGATGCTAAAATCTAGAGATGTTATTCAGTAGGCAAAAGTACATGGTGGCTCATGTCTGTAATCCCAGCACTTTGGGAGCCTGAGGTGGGCAGATCACCTGAGGTCAGGAGTTCGAGACAACATGGTGAAACCCCGTCTCTAGTAAAAATACAAAAAATTAAGCTGGGTGTAGTGGCGGATGACTGTAATCCCAGCTACTTGGGAGGCTGAGGCAGGAGAATCACCTGAGCCCAGGAGGCATAGGTTGCAGTGAGCCGAGATCATGCCAATGCACTCCAGCCTGGGCGACAGAACCAGACTCTGTCTCAAAAAAAAAAAGTGCTAGTGTGTGAGCAAAGATAACAAGACACAAATGCAATGTCATCATTATGTTTGCTTTTCCTCATTTTAGGAAACAATGTACAAAATTCCCCAGTGACAACCATCCTGCCTTACCCTAATCTACTTTACTTCAACATTCACCTGAGGAGACAAGCAGAAAAATATTTTTCCCTACTTCTGAAAAAAAAAAAAAAAATGTGGCCGGGCACGGTGACTTACGCCTGTAATCCCAGCACTTTGAGAGGCCAGATCACCTGAGGTCAGGAGTTCGAGACCAGCTTGCCCAACGTGGTGAAACTCCATCTCTACTAAACATACAAAAAATGAGCAGGGCGTTGTGGCGGGCGCCTGTAATCCCAGCTACTCAGGAGGCTGAGGCAGGAGAATCGTTTGCACCTGGGAGGCAGAGCTTGAGCAGAGATCGCACCACTGCACTCCAGCTTAGGCAACAAGAGCAAAACTCAGTTTAAAAAAAAAAAAAAAATGATAAATTACTCCAAGAATGTAAACTGTACAGGTCCAGTGTATAAAATAATTTAAGCCAGGTGCAGTGGCTCTCGCTGCACTTTGGGAGGTCGAGGAAGGTGGATCACCTGATGTCAAGAGTTCAGGGCCAGCCTGGCCAACATGGTGAAATCCCGTCTCTACTAAAAATACAAAATTAGCCAAGAGAGGTGGTGGGTGCCTGTAATCCCAGCAACTTGGGCAGGAGAACTGCTTGAACCCAGGAGGTGGAGGCTGCAGTGAGCAGAGATCACGGGCCTGCACTCCAGCCTGGGCGACAGAGGAAGACGCTGTCTCAAACAAAAAAAACAAACAAAAAAGATTTAAACAGCTCTGTGAAACTTAGTATTAAAATTGCCCCATGATATCTTTTATCAAGAGAAGGAGGAAAAGCACATGTGTTTCCTAAAGTACAAAACTCACAGCAATTTCAACAGCAACGTTTTCTAAATTCTTGAACTCTGAATTGCACAGGTCGGTTCTTTATTTAAGTTACTGGTCGCTAAGAGTTAAGACAAATAAAACTAGACAATTAATTATATACCAAATAGCAGAAAAATATATGCTTTCACCTAAAAGCTGCCCTCTCTGCCTCCCAACCATGCTCAGATAATTTCAACATGATCATGGAAAGAGAGGAGTTTTGCAGATGTAGAAACAGTGGTCTAAGGCAAATGTGTTTTTAATTAGAGTTTGCAGGAGCTAGAGGTTAGACACTGTAGTGTGCCTGAACAGAGAAAAAACTACCCTGGAGCCTAGAATGTGATGGGTCTGAAGGCTGACTGCAGAAAAACGTGTAAATTCCCACCACCACCCAGCAGGGAGGTGAGCAGCTTTCAAGAGGCAAATTAGCTTTTCAAAAGACAGGGGACTGATCCATCCGGTGACAATTGGATAGAGCAGCCAAGCCATCTGTTCTCACCAACCTCCCAGGTCCAATTCTCCTCCCTAGTACCCCACACCCACCCCATCCCTCTTCAGTCTATGCCAACTGGCAGCCAGCATGATCCTCCCAAAAGTTCACACCACCTCCCTTCCTTAAAATCCTTTTTTTTTTTTTTCCGGAGACAGAGTCTTGCTCTGTCGCCCAGGCTGGAGTGCAACATTACCACGTTGGCTCACTGCAACCTTCTCCTCCTAGGTTCAAACAATTCTCCTGCCTCAGCCTCCCAAGTAGCTGGGATTACAGGCACCCACCATCATGCCTGGCTAATTTTTATATTTCTAGTAGAGACGAGGTTTCACCATGTTGGCCAGGCTGGTCTCAAACTCCTGACCTGAGGTGATCCACCTACCTCGGCCTCCCAAAGTGTTGGCGTGAGCCACCATGCCTGGCCCCTTGCTTAAAATCTTTTTTATTCTAACAAAATCCCTCCAGAGCAGCCTGCAGACTGAGCATGATCTGGCTCCTGCCTGCCCTGCCAGCCTTGTCTCAGCCCCCGTCTCCCAAGACTCTTCTCAGCTCTCACCCAGGCTGAGCTCATTCTCTCTCCAGCCTGTTGTTTTGCCACCACCACCAATGCATCCTCCGGCTTCAGCATTCACCTACATTACCTCCTCTCGGAGGCCCTCGCTGGCCTGCTGGATGCCCCACCTCGTCAGTCAGCTTGCCTGCATGCACCTTTGTCCCCAGGTGCCAACCCTCCCTGGCAGACCACCCGTGCTGGTTCAACTCTCCATCCCAGCACACAATGTGGTGCCCAGCAAAGGCAGGAAGGAGGATTTCCAACAACCCAAGAACCTGGTGAACTTCAGTATAAACTCCACCCATCTGGAAACTTTGCCAGAAGAGTGTATTTGTCTCTTACCAGCCCTGTCCTATTAACAATGACCTTGACCTTTCGTGTCCAACTCACTTCCCCAAGCTTACCTCGACGGCATTTAAATAGGTGAGAAAACTCCTATTACAGATTCTACAGTTCCCATGTATAGAAACCAATAATAAAAGTGATAGCCACACCCTAAAAATACATCATAATCCTGAACTATCTACAGACACCCGCCATCTTTTAGACTTCCCTGCCGTGAGTACCAGGCACCTGATTCGCTCACAGCCTTGTCCTCTGTGCTACGCCCAGTGCAGAGCGGACTGTCGTTTTCTAAACAAAGAGAGGGCAATAGGAACTCCCATTCACACCCCTAACTGCTTGGTTCCCTAGCACGTTCTAGAGCCAGATTATCGTGAAGCCATATTTTCCACCCAGGAACGAGTTCATTTAAAATGACTGATTTTGAGAAGCTGTTTGCTTTTTCAGCCCTGGCTAAGGTACATAAAAGTATTTTCCAGAAGTCTAACATAGCGTTCTGCTTCTTTCATGCACCCCAAGTTATGTTCTTACCTTTTATTTTCTTATTTATTTATTTATTTATAGACGGACTCTCGTTCTTGCTGCCCAGGGTGGAGTGCAGAGGTGCAATCTTGACTCACTGCAACCTCCACCCCCCGGGTTCAAGTGATTCTCCTACCTCAGCCTCCCAAGTAGTTGGGATTACAGGCACCCGCCACCGCACCCGGCTAATTTTTTGTATTTTTAGTGGAGATGGGGTTTCAGTCAGGCTCGTCTCGAACACCTGACCTCAGGTGATCTACCCGCCTCGGCCTCCCAAAGTGCTGGGATTACAGGCATGAGCCACCATGCCCAGGCCCATCTTTTAAGTAAATTCATTTCACCTGGAGAACAACCACCACCAAAAATTTCAAATGCATTTATTCATGCTACAAATATTTATTTAGCCCATGTGGCTCACAAGGCACAGTGCCAGGGCCCAGAAGGACATGGAATTCAATGGCAAAGACATGGGCTTCTGAATCCAGACCAGGCTCTGATCCCCCAATGCCTCGTAACCTTGGAGAATAATCCTAACAGCTGACACATTGACCATGTGCAGACCTCTCTCCTAAACGCTTCACACGCACTAACTCGCTTAATTCTTATAACACCCTGTAAGCGAGTAACTAATAACGCTCCCTACCAGGTGCCGTGGCTCACACCTGTAATCCCAGCACTTTGGGAGGCCGAGGCGGGTGGATCATGAGGTCAGGAGTTGAAGACCAGCCTAACCAACATGGTGAAGCCCTGGCTCTACTAAAAATACAAAAATTAACTGGGCGTGGTAGCGCATGCCTGTAATCCCAGCAACCCAGGAGGCTGACGCAGAAGAATCGCTTGAACCTGGGAGGCAGAGGTTGCAGTGAGATGAGATCGCACCACTGCACTCCAGCCTGGCGACAGAGCAAGACCCCATCTCGAAAATAAATAAATTAATTAATTAATTAAAAAAAAATAATGTTCCCATCCTACAGACGTGGGAACTGAGGCATAGAGCAGATGAAGAACTTGCCCACGGTCCCAGAGCTAACAGGTGGTGAACAGGTTCTGTTTTTCTCCTCTTTTTGAAATAGCTTTACTGATTGGCCAGTTTCCTATTAATATTTTACAAACGCAGATAATAAGCATCCGTCCACAAAGCAGCTAAGAGGTTAAATAAGGGAACAAATATTAGTCCAGCCTGGCACCTGGCATGGAGAACTGCTCAACAGCCTGAAAAAGGAATAGAAGGCGGCCTGTTCTCAAACAGTTTAATCAGAGAAAAAATGTGTAAATAAAATGGTCACGACAAAGTGCAGAGAGGAATGACATAAGAAGTGCACATAAAATACAAAGGGGGATTACGTGCTTAGATGGGAGTGAGGACCTGCGTTCCATGAGCTGAAGTATTTGAAAATGACAGGCTAGGTTGTGGGGTATTGTGAAATATAGATTTGGTCAGTGTCCTTGTCCTCTTTCTGACATCCAACTCTAAGATCCTTGCAATCTTCAAAGTGAAAAGTGTCTTTTGTATGCTAATGAATTGACTGGTGGCTAGCAGCCCCTAGGTGGTTTCAGGATAGGGGCTGGTCACAGGAAAGACCAAGGCAGGGAAAGGAAAGGGGCTGAAGGTTAACCAGTAACCCGTGAAAGAGTCAGTCATGGCTGCGTCATAAAGCTTCCAGAAAAACCCAGAAGGACAGAGCTTCCGGACAGCTGGACACACAGGGGTTTCTGGAGGGCGGCACACCCGGGGAGAGCACGGACGCTCCCAGACCCTTCACACACGCCGAGCCCTATGCGCCTCTTCATCTGCTGTTCTGGGTAACCTGTGATATCCTTTACCACTAGCCAGTAAACGTAAGCCAGTGTTCCCTTGAGTTCTGTGAGCTGCTCTAGCAAATTCACTGAATCCCAGGAGAAGATCAAGGGAATCCTAATGTATAGGCTGTTGATCAGAAGCACAGGTGGAGCAAGCTGCGGCTTGTGACTGTCATCAAAAATGGGGAGCAGACTTACGGGACTGAGCCCTCAACCTGTGGGGTCTGACCCTGTGGGGTAGACAGTGTCAGAACTGAACTGAATAAGGGGACATCCAGCTGGTGTCTGCTGCAGAACTGATTGCCTGCCTGGTGTCCGGGGAACCCCTTACCCCACAACATCTGGTGTCAGAAGTGTGTTGTGAGGCCGGGCGCGGTGGCTCACGCCTGTAATCCCAGCACTTTGGGAGGCCGAGGTGGGCAGACCACGAGGTCAGGAGATCGGACCATCCTAGCTAACATGGTGAAACCCCGTCTCTACCAAAAATTCAAAAAATTAGCCGGGCGTGATGGCGGGCGCCTGTAGTCCCAGCTACTTGGGAGGCTGAGGCAAGAGAATGGTGTGAACCCGGGAGGTGGAGCTTGCAGTGAGCAGAGATCAGGCCACTGCACTCCAGCCTGGGCAACAGAGTAAGACTCCAACTCAAAAAAAAAATAAAAAGTGTGTTGTGAAAGTTCAGTAGAAAAAACTTAGTTTCCTTAATCTTCTATATCCTCAGAGCTCAGAGTGCTGAGTTTAATACTGGGACTAAATCACCCAAAGCACAAACTACATCAGAATAATCCACTGCTTCTACTCAGTGAGTCTTGTATATGTAACACACCGAACATCAGGGAGCAAATCTTGCTTGACGTGGAGAGCACTCCGCATCCCTTGTTCTAGAGATGGTATGGCTACCCAACACACATGTGACTTCCAAGCTTCCGAAGGAAAGCACCTCCAAGAATGGACTCGGTGTCCACAAAGAACTCCACCTCCTATCCTTGTCTGGGCTCATTCTGCAACGCTTTCTGTTATTATTATCTTCTGAGGATAACAATCTCCCTCACTGACTTTGAAGCCCTTACTGTGTCTGAGCGTGCCCTTGAATCCAGAGTCCACTGCTCTCAACAGAAGAGAGGGCAGGGGGGACAGCTGGAGGGAAGGAGCAACAAAACGAATATTCTCCCAACCCTAAGGCTAGTAGGTCTCCCTGCAATCAGAGCCGCCTCCCGGACACTCACCCTCCCCTCCTGCAGGAACAGCCACCAGCCAGCAGGCCAGCCAGGTCCATCTCAGACCGCCACTGACCGATGAGCGCTGCGAAACTAGAAAGTTCCATTCCAGAGTCTGCCAAAGAAAAAGATGGGGACCTTGGATGCAACTCACTTCCAAATAGATGTTGTGGCTCTCAAGGACCCAGTGACACCAAGCGATCTTCTTTTGTTTGCTTTAACAAAGAAATTCCCTGCCACCAGTAAAACTAAGAAATTTAACTCCTGATTGCAAAGATCAGGAGTGGCTGGGTGGTGTCTTCACACGGGAACAATGTGTGTGTCAAGGGTGAGAACTCAAGGAGTTAGAGCAGCTTGTTAACAAAGTGACATCTGAGTAGCGACAACAACCCAGTAATTGCTAAGTCCAGTTTCCTGTTCCCTATCTTCCATGGTGAAAAAGAAGAGAAAGAAAAGCACTCATAGATTAGAATGGATACATCCTCAACTGCAACACCTGTCAAATGCAACACAGATTTCTTACACTTGGAGTTTTCACAAGAAAGTGAAGACAGTGTCACACATACCCCATATCCCTTAACAGGCCCTGAAGGCAACTCCTGCCTGGCAGGATGGCTGCTATCCTGGTCCCCATACCACCAGCAGACTTTAGGGTGCCCCAGTAGGTGCCAGGGGTAGGGTCCAGAATGGACCCCCCATTCCTCAACATTACATCCTGGAATGAGAAGCCAATGGTTCGCTCCCAGGATGAAGGGAATTTGAGTCCTTCAGCTCCAGGGTCTAAAGCACTTTTCTCATCAGCAACACCACTGACGCTTCGGGCTGCATAACTGTGTCCTGAGCCTGGCAGGAAGTTTAGCATCATTCCTGGCTTCTACTCACTAGAGAACCCTGCCCCTAGCTGTCACAAGCAAAAATATCCGTAAATATTGCCAAATGTGCCCTGGAGGCAAAAATCGCCCTGTTGAGAAACCACTGCTCTAGAGAGAAGAGGGCCACTGCTTCTTCAGGCCCAGGAACGTCCCACCTGGAAACAACTTTAAATTATTAACTACCAAGGGCTGGATGTCAGAAGCCAGCATGGCCAAAACCACTTTAGCATCATCAGCTCTCCAAACTTCCTCCTCCTCTACGCCTACCTCGAAGATCACTGCAATCACTAGGTTGGCCAAAAAGGACAGTCTCAACACTTGCATCCCCCACATCCAAAAAGTGCTAGAAGTTGCCCTTCTGCAGTAATGTCTCCTGACCCATCCCCTTGCCTCTCAAGCCCCTTGGCTAATGAGGAGAAGAAAGAAAAGCATCTGGCCAGCACGGTGGCTCACGCCTGTAATCCAAGCACTCTGGGAGGCCGAGGCGGGTGGATCACCTGAGGTCAGGAGATCGAGACCATCCTGGCTAACACGATGAAACCCCGTCTCTACTAAAAATACAAAAAATTAGCCAGGCATGGTGGCGGGCACCTGTACTCCCAGCTGCTCAGGAGGCTGAGACAGGAGAATCGCTTGAACCCAGAAGGTGGAGGTTGCAGTGAGCCAAGAACATGCCACTGCACTCCAGTCTGAGTGACAGAATGAGACTCCATCTCAAAAAAAAAAAAGAAAGAAAGAAAAAAAAGCATCTATATGCAAGAACCTACAAGAACAACGCCATTTCTGGTAGCCACCTGAAACATTTTATATCCTGTTTCTGCTCTTCACTTGCCTCTTTGTTAACTTTTATTTATTAAATGTTGGAGCCAGGATTCAAAACAGAAGTAATTCCAGGGCACATGCTCTTGTAATTATACTACACTGCCTCTCAAATGGGAGGCAGAAAATGAGCCAACAAAGGAAAACAGAAATAATGGTTCCAGCACAACAGACTCAGGAGACCCAAGGAGAAGGCATCCAACGCTATGGAAAAGACTAGAAGTCCCCACTGATCACCAAGTCTGTTGATCAACAGGTCACTGGAGACTGCATTTTCCTTTAGAGTGATTTATTGAAAAAAGAAAAAAAAGATTACACAAAAGGACAATTTCATCCATCCTGAAATGAGCCCAAGCACTACAATATCCGAAAGGATTATGCAGACAATATTAAAAAATATTTTTCATTACAGTATTTACATAAGGAGACATATGCTTCCTCTTTAAGAAACAACCCACAGAATACACAACTCACTGTGGGAAAAGGGCAAGCAAAGTATATTTATGGTTTGGTTTTTAAATGTAACTATCATAGAAAACATGGGAAATCTATGCTTTGGCATTTCCAGAGAGTAGCTGCTGAGAAGGAAATGAGGGTGGGTAAAGGATACATTCACATGGTTTCCTTTTTCTGAGCTTTCAACTGTACTTGAAAATGTAATACAAAAATTTATCTTTACCTTTTAATAAAAAAGCAAAACATTTGATGATCACTTAAAACTAAGGCGACCAGGCAGGGTGGCTCACGCCTCTAATTCCAACACTTTGGAAGGCCAAGGCAGGTGGATCACTTGAGGTCAGGAGTTTGGGACCAGCCTGGCCAACATGGCAAAACCCTGTCTCTATTAAAAAATACAAACATTAGCTGGGTGTGGTGGCATATGCCTATAATTCCAGCTACTCGGGAGGCTGAGGCACGAGAATCCCTTGAACCCAGAGACAAAGGTTGCAGTGAGCCAAGATTGTGCCGCTGCACTCCATCCAGCCTGGGTGACAGAGTGAGACTCTGGCGCAAAATAAAATAGGCAGGGCACGGTGACTCACGCCTGTAATCCCAGCTACTCGGGAGGCTGGGGCAGGAGAATCACTTGAACCCGGGAGGTGAAGGTTACAGTGGACTGGGATTGTGCCACTGCACTCCAGGCTGGGTGACAAAGCGAGACTCCGTCTCAAAAACATAAAATAAAATAAAATAAATTTGTTAGGTAAACCAATTAAAAACAGAGGTACAAAGTGGGGCCTTTGGGAAATGTGCCATGACACTAATAAAAACAGATCCAATCCAATGTCTTTAAATATGGGCTTTCTTGCCAATAGAAATCAACATAAATATTGAAACATATACATTATATACAGATATAATTCTGATAAATAAGTATATAACCATATTTGTTACAACGTGTTTTACACACATTTACTAATATAAAACAGAGACAACACTGGAGTATCGGAATGAAGTACTGCTGCATCCTACAACATGTGTGAATCTTGAAGACATTATGCCCAGTGAAAGAAGCCAAATGCAAAAGGTCACCTATTGTGTGACTCCATTTCCATGACATATTCAGAGCAGATAATTCCATAGAGAGAGAAAGCAAATTGGAGGTTGTCGGGCTGGGAAGAGGGGAGAATAAGGAATGACTGCTGAACAGGTGCTACAGCTTGGACACTGTATTAGTCCATTTTCATACTGCTATGAAGAAATAACCCAAGACAGGGTAATTCATAAAGAAAAAGAGGTTTAATGGACTCACAGTTCCACACAAGTGGAGAGGCCTCCAATCATGGCAGAAGGTGAAGGAGGTGCAAAGGCATGTCTTACACGGTGGCAGGCAAGAGGGCATGTGCAGGGAAACTGCCCTTTATAAAACCATCAGATTGGCCAGGTGAGGTGGCTCATGCCTGTAATCCCAGCACTTTGGGAGGCCGAGGCGGGCAAATCATGAGGTCAGGAGTTCGAGACCAGGCTGACCAACACAGTGAAACCTTGTCTCTACTAAAAATACAAAAAATTAGCCAGCTGTGGTGGTACACTGCGCCTGTAATCCCAGATACTCAGGAGGCTGAGGCAGGAGAATTGCTTGAACCTGGGAGACGGAGGTTGCAATGAGCTGAGATCGCACCACTGCACTCCAGCCCAGGCGACAGAGTGAGACTCCATCTCAAAAAAAAAAAAAAAAAAAAAAAAAAACCATCTGATCTTGTGAGACTTATTCACTATCACTATTGCGAGAACAGCACAGGAAAAACCCACCCCCCCCATGATTCAATTACCTCCCACTGGGTCCCTCCAATGACACATGGGGATTACAGGAGCTACAATTCGAGATGAGATTTGGGTTGGCACACAGCCAAACCGCATCAGACATGGTTTGTTTGGCCCTACCAAGTCGCATGTTGACATCTGATCCCCAGTGATGGAGGTGGGCCTGGTGGGAAGTGTTCATGACCGTGGGGGCAGATCCCTCATGAACAGCTTGCAGGAACTCATTCTTACAGGAATGAGTGAATTCTCACTCTTAGTTCCTATGAGAACTGGTTATTGAAAAGAGCCTGGCACTCTCCCCTCTCTACTGCTTCCTCTCCCACCATGTGATCTGCACAAAGAGGCTCCCCTTTGCCTTTTGCTCTGAGTGGAAGCTTCCTGAGGCCTCACCAGAAGCAGATGCCATGCTGGTGCCATGCTTCTTGTAAAGCCTGCAGAACCACGAGCCAAACAGATCTCTTTTTCTTATAAATTACTCAGCCTCAGGTATTCCTTTATAGCAACACAAATAGACTAAGACAATGGGTATGGGTTTTATTTACAGTATTGAAATTGTTTTGAAATTAGACAGGTGACAGTTTCACAACAATATAGATGCACTGACTGCTACTGAATTTTACATTTAGAAATGGTTAATTTCGTTAAATGAATCTCACCTTAAAAAATAAAATTTTTAAGGTGAGATTCATTTAACGAAATTAACCTTTGGCCGGGCGCGGTGGCTCAAGCCTGTAATCCCAGCACTTTGGGAGGCCGAGACGGGCGGATCACGAAGTCAGGAGATCGAGACCATCCTGGTTAACACGGTGAAACCCCGTCTCTACTAAAAAATACAAAAAACTAGCCGGAGGTGGCGGACGCCTGTAGTCCCAGCTACTCGGGAGGCGGAGGCAGGAGAATGGCGTGAACCCGGGAGGCGGAGCTTGCAGTGAGCTGAGATCCGGCCACTGCACTCCAGCCTGGGTGACAGCGTGAGACTCCGTCTCAAAAAAAATAAATAAATAAATAAAATAAAATAAAATAAAATAAAATTTTTTAAAATCAGAGCTGAAAATCCTGAAATAATTCAGTTCGTTTTTGGTTTTTTTCCCTTTTTTCCCTGTTTACATCCAGGAAATTTCAGTTGAGTCCAGAAAGACTGAGTTGCCCAAGTCTGCATAGCTGACCAGGTCACAGATCCAACCAGGTCTGCTGCCCTTTATTCCACAGTGTGACATCTATAAAATGGGAATCATAATTTGTTCTTCATAGAGTTGGAAGCACCACGTGAAAATGATGTAAAAATATCTATAACAATGTCCTACACTAAAGGGGCTCTCAAATATTTTATTATAATTAGTAAAAGCTAGTAATAGAAACTAATACTACCTAATGCTTTTTCAGTGCTCACTAGGCGTCCGTCACTACTCTAAGCATTTTTAATGTATTCACTATTTCATTCCCCAGCGACCTTGTGGGTTAAGATTAAACCCATATTACAAAATGGAGCCTGAGGCACAGCATGGGGGGTGTGGCTTCCCCAAGGTCATATCCCCAGCAAGCATCAGAGCAGTGTTCAAACCCGGATACTGTGTTTCTAGAACCTTCCCATTTATGCTACACTCTGTAGGGACTCAGTCATTAAACAAATGCCGGGTTTTATGAACAAGTATCTTAGTATGACATCCAGTCCTCCAAACCTCACATCTCTTCAAAAAAAATTAAAAAAAGAAGACATTAAGTAAACATTGAAAATAGAAAAATAGGCCGGGCGCGGTGGCTCAAGCCTGTAATCCCAGCACTTTGGGAGGCCGAGACGGGCGGATCACAAGGTCAGGAGATCGAGACCATCCTGGCTAACACGGTGAAACCCCGTCTCTACTAAAAAATACAAAAAACTAGCCGGGCGAGGTGGCAGGCGCCTGTAGTCCCAGCTACTCAGGAGGCTGAGGCAGGAGAATGGCGTAAACCCGGAGGCGGAGCTTGCAGTGAGCTGAGATCTGGCCACTGCACTCCAGCCTGGGCGACCGAGCTAGACTCCGTCTCAAAAAAAAAAAAAAAAAGAAAATAGAAAAATAAAACCTTTTCTCCCCTTCAAGAGACAAGAGACAAGATTATCCGATTTCTACCCCTGCGTGATCCACAAAGAATGGGCCAGCCCAAGAGGATCACTTG
Organism: Macaca thibetana thibetana; assembly: GCF_024542745.1. NCBI lineage: Eukaryota > Metazoa > Chordata > Mammalia > Primates > Cercopithecidae > Macaca > Macaca thibetana. The sequence goes on along the minus strand of NC_065583.1, from coordinate 159,567,896 downwards.
AGGCCAGGAGTGTGAGACCAGCTTGGGCAACATAGCAAGACCCCATCTCTAAAACAAAATTTAACTTAATTTAAAAAGACTAACAGGGATCTATGAGGATCCATTCAGAAAATACATAAATCTAACCTAGATACCACCCTCCCAAAACCACTTCACAATAAATATTTTTTGGAAGCAAGCTAAAACTAACCTAAACCGACCCAAAGGAAAACACAAGCCATTCCATTCCCTTCCTTTGCTCCAAAGTTACACAGCAGCACTTCTTCAGCATCTAAAGCAACCTTGTCCAACCAGCAGCCAAGGACGGTTTTGAATGCAGCTCAACACAAATTTGTAAATTTTCTTAAAACATTATGAGATTTCTGCTGGGCACTGTGGCTCACACCTCTAATCTGAGCACCTTGGGAGGCTGAATCAGGGGGATCCCTTGAGCTCAGGTATTCAAGACCAGGCTGGCCAACATGGTGAAACCTCATCTCTACAAAAAATACAAAAATTTGCTGGGCATTGTGGTGCACACCTGTAGTCCCAGCTACTTGGGTAACTGAGGCAGGAGGATCACTTGAACCTGGGAAATCAAGGCTGCAGTATGCCGAAATCGCACCACTGCACTCCAGCCTGGGTAACTGAGTGAGATCCTGTCTTAAACCAAAAACAAAAATTGGTCGGGCGCAGGGGCTCATGCCTGTAATCCCGGCACTTTAGGAGGCCGAGGTGGGTGGATCATCTGAGGTCAGGAGTTCGAGACCAGCCTGGCCAACATGGTGAAACCCCGTTTCTACTAAAAATACAAAAATTAGCCAGGCGTGGTGGTGGGCACCTGTAATCCCAGCTACTTGGGAGGCTGAGGCAGGAGAAATGCTTGAACCTGGGAGGCGGAGGTTGCAGTAAGCCGAGATCATGCCACTGTTCAGCCTGGGCAACAAGAGCGAAACTCCGTCTCCACCTCCCCGTCTCCCCGCCACCAAAAAAAAAATTAGGCTTTCTCTTTGCTTGTTTGTTTGTTTTTAAGCTCATCAGTCATCTTACTGTTAGTATATTTTATGTGTGGCCCAAGACAGCTCTTCTTCCAATGTGGCCCAGGGAAGCCAAAAGATTGGACACCCCTGATCTAAAGACTTTAAGTCCCAGCCAAGTCTTGTTTGGCCTGCCAGGTGAAAACCAAAACATTTTACATTACTTGTCAATATTTTGCAAATTGTGACATTTCACAGAAATCTAGGTTTCTGATCTCTCTTTAACAAATAGAAGGACTGGCAACACTGAGCCCTAATTCTTCAAGTTCTGTGAGCTCCGGTGAGCCACAATCCCTACCACTCCCTATGGCACACGACCTAATTCAATGCACGCATCTTCCTTACCTGCGGCCCCGTATTTGTTGCCCTTTTACACCATGCCTTACATAGTCTGGGTCTCAATACCAGCTTTGAAAAATGCATTATTTGGTCCATAATGCCTCCATTCAGAGTAAGCTTTGGAAGGGAAGTTTCAGTTATTTAATGGGCTTGTCAAGCAGTGATCTTAATTAAACCTGGCTCTAATCAAAAGGAAAATGAGTATGTTTTTAGGCCAGCATTGGATATAATATATTGAATCATACCTTAATTCTGACCAAATGGCAGACTAAAACCCTTTTAAACAGTCTGTATTTTAGCCACCCAAGTGAGTTTTCTATTTATAGCTGCCAAGGGTACAACTTCCAGACTTCCTTCACCTAGCACCCTGCCCCCACCACACACACACGCGCGCACACACACACACACACACACACACACACCCCATGGTACCTCCGAGATTGAATTTCAGCCTCCAGCAAGTCAGACGTTTTCTCTTAGTTTAGCTTGGGATGATTCCTAAGCTACAGGCATGCTTTCTGGCCACCCGCCAATTGAACACCAGAACGCAAGGATATTCCTCAAAAAAAAAAAAAAAAAAAAAAAAAAAAAGCCAATTCTATCTTCCCTTTGGTTTTAATAAAGTTCACCAAAAAAGGAGTTTACATTTCTCTCAGTGCCTGCCTTCTTTTGTGACTGACATTGAACACAAAAATAAACCATTTCTTTCTCCCTAGTTATAAAACAAACCCTTTTCTCACTTCCAAGATTACGTTATAGAGGAAAAAAAACTCATACTTGGCATTTAAACATGCTAAAAACTCAAAGACAAAGATACAGGCCGCCATCAAAATTCTCTTAACACTCCTGTCAGTTCATTTAAAAAACTCAAATCTTGAGTAATAGTCAAGTCCTCTTTAGCAATAAAGCACAGAGATGCATACTTGGTAATGCTAGAAGGAATCCGGGCCTTTAGGGTGTGAATTGCATATGAACATTTCAAACTACAGTTTTCTGCTTCTCCTTGTGTGTACGTGTATGGCTGTCTGAAGCTCAAGACTGAATGATTAATTTCGACTTTCACCCTGGTATCACAGAATTTCCTTCTTCTCAAGTTTGCAAATGAAGCCATCTTTTGCAAAACCGCATCTGCAGGGTGGCTACTCGGGTTAAGGCAGGATGAAGACATCACTGGGATCCCAGGACAGCAGCAAGTCATAGGCTGTGGAGCTGGCCAGTGTCCAGAGTGCCGGGGAAGGCTGGCAGTGGAAGACAGGCTACTGACCTGTCTGCTTACAGAAGCAGAGCCAACCCCGGGCAGTGGCCAAAGCAAGCGGAGGTGTGCAACGTGGGGTTTGGGTGTGGCTAGGAGCCCACAGCATCTTGTGTCAGAACAAGAGAGACAAGTGAGAACCAGGATGCACAAGTACATGCTGAAGTACAGAAATAAGGTCAGCAAAAATTCTCAGCTCCAAGAACAACAGGCCAGGCAAAGACTAGACCGCCGTGTGGCAAGAGTGGGAGGAGGTTAAGATACAGTTGCTCAAGACAAAAAGACAAGAAGGAGAGGGAGCCAAGAGACACCAGGAGGAGGAACGACCTGGACCTGGACCACGTGATTCCTGCCTGTGACAACCTTCCCAAGGACCTTCAGGAGCTTCTGCTGGAATACGCTAAGCAGCCCGCAAGCCCATTCTTACAAGAACCTAACATCCATTATTAGTATCAGACAGATACTACATTCGGCCCCTTTTATGGGATTTCAGTTAAAACAGGAAACAACACAACACAGCTAACCTGGGCTCCTCTCTGGAAACAGACACCTGGAGATACCAACTTCGGTGGTGGGACAGGAAAAGCAAAGGAACACAAACAAGTCCGTCCGATCCTGACCAAATGACAAAGACCTTAATGTTCCGGCATGGTACTGCAAGCTAGGCCACGGGTTCAAGGTGGCATTTCTTCCTAGAGTACCTACAGGAAGCTGGGTAGAGACCAGGGTGTTTTACAGGAAGTGCGGGCAGCTTGGCTGAGCGCCCACTGCCACAGCCAGTTCTGCCAATCCCAACAGCTGGCCAGGCTGCCTTTCCTCCGCTGCCACTCCACGTGATTTCTGCCTGTGACAATCTTCCCAAGGACCTTCAGGAGCTTCTGCTGGAATACGCTAAGAAGCCCGCAAGCCCATTCTTACAAGAACCTAACATCCATTATTAGCATCAGACAGCGGTCAGCAGAAGAGATCAATATGCACCATAACCATCACCTCACTGGGATTAGTGACACCTGACAGACCTTACGTGGCCCACCTATGCATGCCACTGTTAATTCTGCAGACCTGTTCTTTCTGCTGAGTCTACTACTTTTGTTTTGCCTATTTGTAAATGCTAAGTTTCTAGCCCCAGATACGTCTCTCCTACATTTAAGGGAGTCTACACAAAACATGCCTTCCACTGGGTACCCAAGACATGAAAATAACTTTGAGATTTAATCACTGCCTAGTATGGGATCGTATCGCACTAGAAAAAGTCTCAGTATTTTATAAAGGCACCGCCAGTCCTTGGAACTGGTGAGCCACCTGGCTGTGAGAGCAGTGATAAGCTCTTGAAACATCAACTTGTAAGAGAAGAAATGAACACACAGGCTCTGGAGGAGCCAAGAAACTTGGGATCCCATCTGGCTGTGGGACTTTGCAAGGGTGGAACTTTCACAGCTGATTAGAAATTAATATTGTAATATACATACATCACAAGATTGAAAGTATAATCTTAAATAAATGGAAATTTCCCAGAAATGCCAAAGTCACCAGCAACAAAGGAAAAAGGCTCTGGATTCATGAACGAGCTCTTCAAAGCTGGGCATGGGACTTACACCTTTGGGTTAAGATTCTGTCTACAAAATGAAGAGGCGAGAGTAGAAGATCGCTAATAGCCAATGGCAAAATGATATTGATCACAGAAATAAAATCTAACAACCAGGCCCCCTTACACTGAACTAAGGTACACAGTATAAGACAAAAAAAGTACTTTCAGAAGTCAAGAGTCCCACCAGGGAACACAAGTGGGTTCCAAGCCATAGGTAGTTCATCTCTACATGAGATTAACAACAATTCCTAAGATGCAGAGGACTCAATGAGATCCAGGATATCTGTAAAAGGGCTCAGCACAGCAAATGGCACCAAATAAGTTCCTCACAGATGTCCTCTATGATTATCATTATTATTTTTAAAGGTTTATAGATAAATCTGAGGGACCCTCCAAGGCGCATCAGTCAATCAATTGTACTACCTTGGTATCCTCTGCACCTCCCTCCACAGCATCATGGTCTCACTAATGACAGCGAGTGAGAACCCTCCTAGCTACCAGTACAACCACAGCAATGGCAGGCCAATCAGAGGTCCCATGGCAGAGGCGAAGTCACGCTGAATTCCATCAACAGTGGTCTTCAACAAGCAGTCATCTCTGATGCAAAGAAATCACCATCTGCTGGGCGCAGTGGTTCACGCCTACAATTCCAGCACTTTGGGAGGCTGAGGCGGGCAGGTCACCTAAGGTCAGGAGTTCAAGACCAGCCTGGCCAACATAGCGAAACCCTGTCTCTACTAAAAATATAAAAAATTAGCTGGGTGTGGTGGCACGCACCTGTAGTCCCAGCTACCAGGAGGCTGAGGCACGAGAATTGCTTGAACCCAGGAGGCAGAGATTGCAGTGAGCCAAAATTGTGCCACTGCACTCCAGCCTGGGTGACAAAGCGAGACTCTATCTCAAAAAAAAAGAAAAAAAAAAAAAAAAAAATTCACTCACCATACATCTCTTATAATGAATCTGAATTAACAGAGCTAATGAGTAAATATTCAAAGCATGTCACTTACCAGTTGAATCGCTTGGTTCCCTGAGTGTTAAGCCTCAGCCTTGGTAGAGATGTCATCACTGAAGCCTCATTACCGGCCCATCAAGCCCAGATTTCCACCATGAACCATCTCCAGAGACCTTCGTTCCACTACGTCAGGGTCAGCTAATGCTGAGCAAATTATCCACTTAGTCAATTCATTTCACCGTCAACAGACAGTGGTGCAGACTCGTGTTCTAACAAATTAAATATCCCATTTGGAGTTCTGAGGAGTCTTTTAAAGTTATTCCCAATCAATAAAAAAAAAAAAAGCACACATGACACTAAAGCTCCTCTAGAAAGATGGTTCATTTCTCTTCCAATGTCAAAAAGCCATGAAGTCAAAAAAAAAAAATCAGATTAAATTATATTACTTGCTTTTTTTCTCCTCCTGCTAGGAAGGGAAAACAGGAGAGGAGAAGCATGGAAAGAACTCCCTCCTAAATCATAGATTAAATCCAGGAACTTTAAGATGATCCAATTTCATTTCCCTCCTGCCTGAAGATTTAATGAGAGCAGTAAGGGTGTGAACCTATAAGCAGCCTTCCATTTATTTTCAGCAAATAAGAAAGTTTTGCGTGCTGATTCAACTGCCCTCACCAAGGTTTTAGAGGGATTCATTACTGTGGCTGGCAAGAAAACAATAAGCTTGGTGAAAATTAAGAAGAAAAACCACACACTTACTCATCAAAATTGGGAGAAACGGAAAAGAAAAAAGGTATGAATTCATTGGTAAAGGTTCACGTACGCCATTCAAAGAGGCTGAATCTTGAATTGTCAGGGTTAGTAACCCGAAAGTTGGTAATTAACTAAAATAATGAGATGACACGAAGAGGTCCAAAGAATATAGTGTAGATCGCTAATGTCAGCCCCTTCTATCTTTCTTTCATCTCAGAAATAGACACATCAGGTCCGCACTGTCTGTTCCTTCCTTTCTTATATCAGTGGAAACTCAAAGTTGAGATGGCCTAGAAATAAAAATGGCTTAATATCCCAACCATTCACCAACGCTGCAGAAATCAATGTTGGAATAAATAAGACAAATATATAACTATAGATCCAGATATATAATATAACCAAGTTATACTACATATAATGAAGGTATTAAAATTAATAAAAAACAGATTGGCCGGGTGTGGTGGCTCACGTCTGTAATCCCAGCACTTTGGGAGGCCGAGGTGGGCGGATCACGACTTCTGCGGATCGAGACCATCCTGGCTAACATGGTGAAACCCCGTCTCTACTAAAATACAAAAAAAATTAGCCGGGCATGGTGGCAGCGCCTGTAGTCCCACCTACTCAGGAGGCAGGAGAATGGCGTGAACCCGGGAGGCGGAGCTTGCAGTGAGCCGAGATGGCGCCACTGTACTCCAGCCTGGGCGACAGAGCGAGACTCCGTCTCAAAAAAAAAAAAAAGAATATCAGATTAATGCATCATTCACACACACCTCAAAGAATACACTACGGAAATTACTTTAGGAATAATGATTTTACTTAGAAAATGCAAAATATTAAAATAAAATACGGCCGGGCGCGGTGGCTCACGCCTGTAATCCCAGCACTTTGGGAGGCCAAGGCAGCGGATCACGAGGTCAGGAGATGAGACCACCCTGGCTAACATAGTGAAACCCCGTATCTACTAAAAATAATACAAAAGGTTGGCTGGGCGTGGTGGTGGGCGCCTGTAGTCCCGGCTACTCGGGAGGTTGAGGCAGGAGAATGGCGTGAACCCGGGAGGCGGAGCTTGCAGTGAGCAGAGACCCTGCCCCACTACACTCCAGCCTGGGTGATGGAGCAAGACTCTGTCTCAAAAAAATAAATAAATAAATAAATAAAATACAAGAGGGGAGATTCTTATAAATCAATCTTTTATATCAGGTTTTCTTACCCTTAACACTACTGACATATTAGATAGGATCAGTCTTCATTGTGGGGGCTGTCCTGTGCAATCGACGGCGTTTAGCAGCATCCCTGGCTTCTACCCACTAGACACCAATAGTGACTTCCCATCAGTGGTAGCAATCAAAAATGTCTCCTGATACTTCTAAATATCCCCAGTGAGGCCAGAGTGCCCCCAGTTGAGAACTACCATTCTATACAAAACAGTAACTCTAGCAGGGCATGGTGGCTCATGCCTGTATTCCCAGCATGTTGGGAGGCTGAGAGGGGAGGAGAGGATCACTGGAACTCAGAAGTTCAAGACCAGCCAGGGCCACATAGGGAGACCCGTCTCTACAAAAAAGAAAAAAAGAAAAGATTAGATGGGCATGGTGCACACATCTGTAGTCCCAGCTACTCAGAAGGCTGAGCGGGGAGAATCTCTTGAGCCCAGGAGGTCGAGGCTACAGTGAGCTGTGATTGCATCACTGCACTCCAGCCTAGGCAACAGAGCGAGACCCTGGGTCCAAAAAAAAAAAAAAAAAGTAACTCTAACCTATGTATCCATCCCTTTATAACTTCCAGGCTACATACTTTACAACAAAGAATATTTCTGCTGATCTAACCATGCTAGCCATTTTCTTTCTAAACTACAAAATATGTATTCCATAGGAATATAAAATATTAGCAGCTGCCAAGGAGCACGACCTTAACTGAATCACAGCCTTCAAAAGGTGGTTTAAATGCAAACCATCCATTACCTTTTAAAGTCTCATACTACTAGAAGGAGCGTCAGATTTCCAAAACAGTTTCTTAAAATTTTTATCATTAAACTTGAAAGAAACAGCACATTTCCCCAACTCGGGTAAGGAAGATGTGAACAGTTCAAAAGCCCAAAGTTGTGACTAGAGACTAGACAGCTGCTTGTCACTTCCATCTACAAGGCAGACAGAAGCATCAGCTCAGCAGATTACAAGCACGATTTACAAACTGCATATGGATTCCAAAGCAAATACACTTTCCCTCAATGCTGCTTCATGGAAGCTGGAGTTTACCAGAAATAGACAAAACTCCAAAAAAATAACTGATGAAATTCAGTGTGGCCTTGGCATTTCACACAGATACTCCCTGGAAACACAAAATTTCACTGAAACTATTTTTCTTTTCTTTCTTTTTTTTTTTTTTTTTTTTTTGTTCTTTGAGACAGAGTTTCGCTCTTGTTGCCCAGACTAGAATGCAATGGCGCAATCTCAGCTCACTGCAACCTCCGCGTCCCGGGTTCAAGTGATTCTCCTGCCTCAGGCTCCCCAATAGCTGGGATTACAGGCATGTGCCACCACACCCAGCCAATTTTTATATTTTTAGTACAGACGGAGTTTCTCCATGTTGGTCAGGTGGTCTCAAACTCCCGACTTCATGTGATCCGCCTGCCTCGGTCTCCCAAAGTACTGGGATTACAGGCATGAGCCACCGCACTTGGCCCGCTGAAACAATTTTTCCAGCCCTCACTCGAACAGGGATCACTTACCAATCACTCAGTTGAGTGTGCAGCTGCTGTCATCACAAAACTAAGCGGAAGGTCTATCTTTCTGCTTTTGTTCGGCTATAGGAAAATTTCTGTTCCTTGTTCCAGTCACTGGCAGCAATTAGCTAATTCCTTTTGGACTTGTATTACCTGACTGCTCTGCTCTGTATGAAGAAGCAAATATGCATTCCTGAACTTCAAAAACATCCTTTCCACTTCAAAAACCTACCAGAACGGCGAGGTGTGATAGCTCACGCCTGTAATCCCAGCACTTTGGGAGGCCAAGGAGGGCAGGATCACTTGAGGTCAGGAGTTCAAGACCAGACTGGCCAAGATGGTGAAACCCTGTCTCCACTAAAAATACAAAAATTAGCTGGGCGTGGTGGCGGGCGCCTGTAATTCCAGCTATTCAGGAGGTTGAGGCATGAGAATCTCTTGAACCCAGAAGACAGAGGTTGCAGTGAGCAGAGATCATGCCACTGCACTCTAGCCTGGACAACAGATCAAGACTCCATCTCAAAAACAAAAAACAAAACAAAAAAATCTACCAGAACAACTGCCTTCCCCTCCAAATGAGTTCATGGAGCTAGAGCTCTTTGGCCGGAATCCTGGCTCTATCACTTCCCAGCTGTGTGAACTTGAGCAGACCACCTCCCTTCTCTAAGACTCTGTGTTCTCCTACATAAAATAAAGATGTAATCAACACAATCACTTAAGGACTAAGCAGATTAAATGAATTAATAGATGTAAAAAGCTCAGCACAGTCCTAGCCCATGGTTAAGTGTCCAATAAACTTTCACACGTTAAATAACGGAATAAATATACACGCAGGCCGGGCGGGGTGGCTCACGCCTGTAATCCCAGCACTCTGGGAGGCCAAGGCAGGTGGATCACCTGAGGTCAGGAGTTTGAGACCAGCCTGGCCAACACGCAGAAACCCTATTTCTACTAAAAACACAAAAATTAGGCCGGGTATGGTGGCTCACATCTGTAATCCCAGCACTTTGGGTGGCCAAGGCGGGCGGATCATGAGGTAAAGAGATCAAGACCATCCTGGCCAACATGGTGAAACTCCGTCTCTACTAAAAATACAAAAATTATCTGGGCATGGTGACACATGCCTGTAGTCCCAGCTACTTGGGAGGCTGAGGCAAGAGAATCATTTGAACTCGGGAGGTGGAGACTGCAGTTAGCTGAGATTGTGCCACTGCACTCCAGCCTGGCGACTCGGTCTCAAAAAAAAAAAAAAAAAAAAAAAAAATTTAGCATGGTGGCACACGCCAGTAAACCCAGCTACTTGGGCGTCTGAGGCAGGAGAATTGCTTTAACCCAGGAGGCAGAGGCTGCAGTGACCCAACATTGCACCACTGCACTCCAGCCTGAGCAACAGAGCGTGACTCCATCTCAAAAAATAAATAAAAAAAATAAATAAAACTGTTCCTGAACAATGCAATACTACTTAATAATAAAAAGGAACAAAACTGACATGTGTATCAACATGAATGGGCAGCAAAGGCACTGAGTGAAAAGTCCATCTCAAAAGAATATGTACTGATCGATTCCATTTATACAATACTCTCAAATAACAAAACTATAGAGAAAACAGATGTAGGTGTTAGGGCTTAGAGGGAGGGAGGCTGGGGTGCTACCAAAGGCGAGCCTAAGGGTCTGTCATGGAACAGTTCTGTATTGTGACTGCGGTGGTTATACAAGTCCATACATGTGTTAACACTGTTCAGAATCACACACACAAAAAATGCATGCATGCCAAACTGGTGAAACACGAATAAGGCCTGTAGACTGCAGGAATGTCAACTTCCTGATTTTGACACTGTATTTTGTTACGTAAGATGTCACTACCAGGGATGTGGCAGGTACACAGAAACGGCTTCTCTGTACTATTTGGGTGACTTCTGGGTCTAGACTTTTTAAAAAAACGTATACCAGAATAGGCCAGGTGCGGTGGCTCACGCCTGTAATCCCAGCACTTTGGGAGGCTGAGGTGGGCCAATCACTTGAGGTCAGGAATTCAAGACTAGCCTGGCCAACATGGTGAAACCCCCTCTCTACTAAAATACAAAAATTAGCCAGGCATGGTGGCATGCGCCTGTAATCCCAGCTACTCGGCAGGCCGAGGTAGGAGAATCGCTTGAACCTGAGAGGTGGAAGTTGCAGTGGGCCAAGATCGCACCACCGCACTCCAGCCTAGGTGACAGGGCAAGACTCCATCTCAAAAAATAACATAAGATGAAATTAAAATAAAATAAAATAAAATAAATAAAATAAGATAAAATAAAATAAAATAAAATAAGTATATACCAGAATAACTATACAAGATATATGTGGGAGAAGGCAGCAGATGTAATTTACCTTGACATAACTTGACATGTCCTCAAAGCTTTACGAGATAATACGACCTTCTTTTTCCTAGTGGAGAACAACTGTCAGTTTAATTACTCAGTATAATAAATATTTCTCTAACACTCTAGGGAAAGGACCTAAAAAAGCACTTAGGGGGTGAGGGGTCCGAGAACGAGGACCAATGAAAGCCTTAGGGCAGTGGTTCCAGCTGGCCGGGAATATTCTAACTACGCTGAACAACTGAACACATGACTCAAGACAGTAAATAATGATTGTAAATGCGTAAACCTTATGGGGAGAGTCTGGATCCCAAAGAATAAAATTTCAACACTGATAAATGTGTGGTCTCCCACACATTTCCTACTGTGAAAGGCTATTAGGAAACAGTAGATCTGCTGGAATTCAGGGTCTGAAAAAAGAAAAGAGAAAAGAAAAAAAAAGGAAACAGTGGAGATGAGGAAGATCGAAAAAATACTAACAAATTTAATCTGTGGCCCTAAGAGTATAGACATGATATAGTTGTCCTCAACTTAGAGCAATTTTGCCTCCTAGTGATGTCTGAAGACAGTTGGTTGTCACAACCAGGAGGTGAGGGTATGTTCCTGATTCAAGACCAGGGATGTTGCTCAGAATCCTACCATAGGCAGGACAGCCACCACCACCCCCCCCACCACCACCACAACAAAGACTGATCTGGCCAAAAACGTCAAGGGGGCGGGGCACAGTGGCTCCCGCCTGTAATCCTAGCATTTTGGGAGGCTGAGGCAGGTGGATCACCTGAGGTCAGGAGTTCGAGACCACCCTGGCCAACATGGTGAAACCCTGTCTCTACTAAAAATACAAAAATTAGCCAGGCATGGTGGTGCGTGACTGTAATCCCAGCTACTCCAGAGGCTGAGGCAGGCGAATCACTGGAACCCAGGAGGCGGAGGCTGCAGTGAACCAAGATCCCACCACTGCACTCCAGCCTGGGTGAGAGAGCAAGACTCCGTCTAAAAAAAAAATAAAAATAAATAAAAATAAAAAATCAAGGGTGCCAGGGATCAGAAGATCTGAACAAAAGGGCACATGTGCCCACATCTGAGAATCCGAGGGGGAAAACTCCCAGAGGACTGCACACCTTAGCCCTTAGCTCCAAGCCACCTGCAATAATCAGATAATCAGATATTAAGAGAATCCAGCTTGTGACAGCAAAGTTTCAGAGAGAGAAAACAACAACAGTAACAAATTTGGGGAGATAAAAGTAAGATCCAAATAGATGCGCAGCTCTCTAGAAAATGAAGTGCAAGGGAAAGCTGAAACAGCTCAATATGTTGCTGGTCTAAAAGGAGTGTGTGAAGGGCCACGCGTTCAGCAGCCTCTAGGGTCAGGAGAGGAGAGTGTGAGCTGCAGCAGGCATCAGAGGAGGCAAGGCTAGCCAGCAAGTCCATGGTCACTGTCTTCAGGATCCTGGGCCAAGGCAAAGTGTTCACGTATCTGCTCTAGGGTTGCAGTTTTGTTTCTGAGAATGGTTAGCTCAGCCATCTGGACGGGTGAGTTTTACAAAGTTGTGCTAAGCCATGTGTGACGGCCTACACTTGTAATCCCAGCACTCTGGGAGGCTGAGGAGGGAGGACAGCTTGGGCCCAGGAGTTCAAGACCAGCCTGGGCAACACAGTGAGACCTTATCTCTACAAAAAATTTGAAAATTAGCTGGGCAAGGTGGCACATGCCTGTGGTCCCAGCTACTGAGGAGGCTGAGGCAAGAGGATCCCTTGAGCCTGGGAGGTCGAGGCTGCAGTGATCTGTGATAGTGCCACTGCACTCCAGCTTCAGAGATAGAGCAAAACTCTGGATCAAAAAAGAAAGAAAAGGAAAAAGAAAAGAGGGGAGGGGAGGAGAGGGGAGAGGAGGGTGAACTTGTGTTTTTTTCTGCAATAGTAACTTGCCCAGTTTCAACAAGAGTTCTCGTTTCTTCAGCCTTCAACTGCTAAATCTCCCTGGGTCACATCATGAGAAGAACAAAATATGGGTAGAAATAAACAGAAGTAAACCTGTATTAAATGACAATGGTATATACATTGTCATAGATGCACTGTATTTTCACCTGGCACTAAACTCTTATTTCAAAGTCCAGAAAGATTTCCCAGGTTAATAAATAAAAAGCCTTAAACACACCCATACCTACACCCACCCACACACCCACCCACACACACACACACACACTCCCTAACATCCTGGCCACCTAACGTGTGAACCACCATGACATAATAACTGTTGCCATCTAGGGTTAACTCACAAGGATACTACAATGCGAAGAAATAAAAATCAGAAAAATTGGCAGTGGCTCACGCCTGTAATCCCAGCAGTCTGGGAGGCCGAGGCGGGCGGATCACGAGGTCAGGAGATCGAGACCATCCTGGCTAACACAGTGAAACCCCGTCTCTACTAAAAAATACAAAAAATTAGCCGGGCGCGGTGGCAGGCACCTGTAGTCCCAGCTAACTGGGAGGCTGAGGCAGGAGAATAGCGTGAACCCGGGAGGCGGAGCTTGCAGTGAGCCAAGATGGCACCACTGCACTCCAGCCTGGGCGACAGAGCGAGATTCTGTCTCAAAAAAAAAAAAAAAAAAAAAAAAAAAATCAGAAAAATTGGCCAAGTGCGATGGCTCGCACTTATAATCCTAGCACTTTAGGAGGCCAAAGGGGAAGAATCCCTTGAGCTCAGGAGTTTGAGACCAGCCTAAGCAAAACAGGGAGACCTCATCTCTACAAAAAATGTAATAATTAGCCAGGCGATGTGGCACAGGCCTGTGGTCCCTGCTACTCAGGAGGCTGAGGTGGAAGGATCGCTGGAGCCAAAGAGATCAAGGCTGCAGGGAACCATGACTGCACCACCGCACTCCAGCCTAGATGACAGAGTGAGATGCCATCTCAAAAAAAAAATAAAATAAAGTAAAAATCCATACAAATAATTCCCCAAATGAGTGTCCACTGGCTCCCCAGACAATGCACAGCCTAGTCCCTTGAGTGTGCTTTGGCCTTAAATGAACATCAACAACCACACTGGGGGGTGGGGTGGAGCATGCGAATCAACAGCCTTGTTTGCAATTAACAGAAAACACGGCCTTCTTCTGGTTCACAGAAGACCTAAAAATGGAAACGAAAATCTAGTATCATGAGCTAACTTCCTCCGCTAATCAATGTATTTCCTTAAGCTTCTGGTAAGGAGTTACAAAATCCCTGGGGTCATAAATACGTCATGACAGGGTATCTCAGCCGTGCCGCTGCCAGCTGCACTGACACCTCTCATGAAACTTCCACTGCCAAATAATCCAAATAAAAACCTGCAAACTTTGTGATCCAACATTTCCACTCCCGGGAAATTTTACTCCTCGGGAAATAATCAAATAAACATGCAACGACTTAGGTACAAAAGCGTTCATGTGCTATTTTCCAGAAACAACTCAAAATATTCATATAATTGATGATATATCCACAGGACGAATGGGCAGACTACTCTTGAACCCGGATACCCCCGCACATCAAAATGGCAAAAAAAAAAAAAAGGAAACATGAAGACACTCCTCAAATAAAGTACAAATCATGGTCATACTTGGAAAGTGATATTAATTTTGAATTTCTATTGGCGGGAGTTATTTAGTATCAACTATCACTTGCTATTAATAATACTAGCAAAAGTTTCTCAAAACCCAAACAGAAATAATTTGGCCATTTAGCTTAACAAATGTTTTGAATAATTTTAGAGAAAACTTTTCCTCAATCAGAGAGGACCTGGATGTGAAACATGCAATAAAAGTTAATAATTCAAGAAAATATTTAAACATCAGAATAAAACATCTGCATGACTGAGAAGGAAAAGATTCACATAGACCTAATTCCGAAACATTTCATATAGACCATTTTCTGGCCAATATGCATTACGATATATTCTCTGAAAACACATTTTTTTTTTTTTTTTTTTTTTTTTTTTTTTTTTTTTTGAGATGGAGTCTTACTCTGTTGCCTGGGTTGCCAGGCAACAGAGTAAGTAAGAGTAAGTAGTGCAACCCCTGCTCACTGTAACCTCTGCCTCCTGGGTTCAAGTGATTCTCCTGCCTCAGCCTTCCCAAGTAGCTGGGATTACAGGTGCATGCTACCACATCTGGCTAATTTTTCTATTTTTAGTAGAGATGAGGTTTCACCTTGTTGGCCAGACTGGTCTCGAACTCCTGACCACAAGTGATCCACTCGCCTCGGCATCCCAAAGTGCTGAGGTTACAGGCATGAGCCACCATGCCCGGCCTCAGTTTTCTTTATAACATACACAGCATTGAAAAGTTATAAAGAACTTCAGAAATACCTGATTTAAGAAATGGTAATAAATCACAGTATCAATAATAATGATTTATACATAATCCTTGGTTATCTCTTATCCAGAAGGCTTGGTGCCAAAAGTGTTTCAGAATTTGGAATATTTGCAATATACCAGTTCAGCATCCCTAATCCAAAAATTGAAACTCCAAAATTCTCCAAAGAGCATTTTCTTTGAGTGTCATTTCGGCACTCAATAGAGTGGCTATGGTGAATATTAATTGATTGTACATTTCGAAATACCTAGAAGAGGATAATTTGAATATCCCTAGCATAAAGATAACAATTTAAGGTAATGCATATCCCAATGACCTTGATGTGATTATATGAATTATCAAATGATCACATGTACCTGGAAAATATATAAATCTAATATGTATCAATTAACAATAAGTTTTTTTTTAAAGTTTCCAATTTGGGAGCATTTCAAATATTGGATTTTCAGATTATGGATTTTCAATCTGGATAATGAAATTAAAATACTTTGTAGTACTTCTTAAAATCAATAATCTATCATATGCAATCTCATTCTTTTTTTAATCTAAATATTGCTGTATGAATTTCGTTGATAAGGTCAGTAACTACTGTTCTGCCTCAGCAAAGCAGGCCATCTCTAGACTTAGATTAAGAAAAGAACAATCTGGCCAGGTGGGGTGGCTCACACCCGTAATCCCAGAACTTCGGGAGGCCAAGGCTAGTGGATCAATTGAGGTCACAAGCTTGAGATCAGCCTGGCCAACATGATGAAACCCCGTCTCTACTGAAAATACAAAAATGAGCCAGGCATGGTGGCATACACTTGTAATCCCAGCTACTTGGGAGGCTGAGGCAGGAGGATTGCTTGAACTCAGGAGGTGGAGGTTGCAGTGAGCCAAGATTGCGCCACTACACTCCAGCCTGGGCGAAACAGCAAGACTCTGTCCCTGCAAAAAAAAAAGAATAATCTAAGAACGACAAAGAAAGGTTCTCCACCATAGTATTACTGTCCGTAAAACAAACTATTGTGAAAATCTTGACTATAACCACATAACTAGTGAGTTCGCTAAAATATGGACAAGAAAAATAGATTTATGAAAATATACTATGGCGTATACGTCTTTATTACTCATGAAACATCCACAGCACACCCAGACACAGGCAACTGTAATTAAATTCACTCATGTTTGATATTTTGCTATCAGCAATAAAATCCATAGCTAGAAACGTGTTTGTTGATTCTGTCCTAATGACAGATGTATTTGTCCAGGCAGAGTAGAAGTCATTTTATTTACCAGTTTGTAAGCATGATTTATAACTTTTAAATGTTTAGATATGTGATATGGGGCCTGAATTTGTACTCTTGCCTCTGCCCCACAAATGATATTTAAAGCTCTTCTCAATCAACTCTTCAGTGAAAAACGTTACAGGTGTGTTTTATCAGAAACATACATATATGAAGGCATAGAAAAAAAGTCTCAGCCGGGCGCGGTGGCTCAAGCCTGTAATCCCAGCACTTTGGGAGGCCAAGACGGGCGGATCACGAGGTCAGGAGATCGAGACCATCCTGGCTAACACGGTGAAACCCCGTCTCTACTAAAAAATACAAAAAATCTAGCCGGGCAAGGTGGTGGGCGCCTATAGTCCCAGCTACTGGGGAGGCTGAGGCAGGAGAATGGCGGGAACCCGGGAGGCGGAGCTTGCAGTGAGCTGAGATCCGGCCACTGCACTCCAGCCCAGGCGACAGAGCAAGACTCTGTCTCAAAAAAAAAAAAAAAAAAAAAAAAAAAAAAAGTCTCAATGCGTCTACCACAAAACATGAAGAGCCACACCATGGGAGCTTCTTTGTGTCTTCTGCTTCCTCCCGGGTTCACGCCATTCTCTTGCCTCAGCCTCCTGAGTAGCTGGGATTACAGATGTCCGCCACCATGCCCAGCTAATTTTTTATATTTTTAGTAGAGATGGGGTTTCATCGTGTTAGCCAGCATAGTCTCGATCTCCTGACCTCGTGATCCACCTGCTTAGGCCTCCCAAAGTGCTAGGATTACAGGTGTGAGCCACTGTGCCCGGCCTGCTCGTGGTATTTTCTAAATTATCCTGAATTATCTGGGTGGGCCTTGAATGTAATCACAAGTATCCTTATATAAGAGGGAGACATAGCTGGGCATTGTGGCGGGCGCCTGTAGTCCCAGCTACTCGGGAGGCTGAGGCAGGAGAATGATGTGAACCCGGGAGACGGAGCTTGCACTGAGCCGAGATTGCGCCACTGCACTCCATCCTGGATGACAGAGTGAGACTGTGTCTCAAAAAATAAAAATAAAATAAAATAAAACAACATAAAATAAAATAAAAAATAAACACCTCTCAAATCATCTTGTTTTCTAAGAGCTTTACTTTGTTTTAATATTTTTTTATATTGTTTTTTGTTTTGTTTTTGTTTTTGTTTTTGTTTGAGACAGTCTTGCTCTGCCGCCCAGGCTGGAGTGCTGTGGCGCGATCTCGGCTCACTGAAAATCTCCGCCTCCCGGGTTCAAGAGATTCTCCTGCCTCAGCCTTCCAAGTAGTTGCGATTACAGGCCCGTGTCATCCCGCCCAGCTAATTTTTGTATTTTATTAGGGACAGGGTTTCACTACGTTGGCCAGGATGGTCTTAAACTCCTGACCTCAGGTGATCCACCTGCCTTGGCCTCCCAAAGTGCTGGGATTACAGGAATGAGCACACGGCCCTAAGTGCTTTAGCATGTAAACCTTCCTACCATCCTCATGAGGTTTGGACAACCAGTTTTAGAAACCACACTTTAAAACCACACTTTAAGGGTCGGGCATGATGGCTCACGCCTGTAATCCCAGCACTTTGGGAGGCTGAGGCGGGCAGATCACAAGGTCAGGAAATAGAGACCATCCTGGCCAACAAGGTGAAATCCCATCTCTCCTAAAAATACAAAAAGTTAGCCAGGCATGGTGGCGGACACCTGTAGTCCCAGCTGCTTGGGAGGCTAAGGCAGGAGAATCACTTGAACCTGGGAAGTGGAGGTTGCAGTGAGCTGAGATTGCGCCACTGCACTCCAGCCTGGGCAACAGAGTGAGACTCCATCTCAAAAAAACAAAAAACACACACACACACACACACACACACACACACGCACGCGTGCATTTTACAAGGAAACGGAAGTAAGTTTCCTTGTAAAAAGTGGCTTTCCTGGCCGGGCGCGGTGGCTCAAGCCTGTAATCCCAGCACTTTGGGAGGCCGAGGCGGGCGGATCACAAGGTCAGGAGATCGAGACCACAGTGAAACCCCATCTCTACTAAAAATACAAAAAATTAGCCGGGCACGGTGGCGGGCGCCTGTAGTCCTAGCTACTCAGGAGGCTGAGGCAGGAGAATTGAACCCAGGAGGCGGAGCTTGCAGTGAGCCGAGATTGCACTCCAGCCTGGGCAACAGCGTGAGACTCCGTCTCAAAAAAAAAAAAAAAAAAAAAAAGTGGCTTTCCTAAGTAAAAAGCAAACCAAATAAAAATCAGTGGCATGTTTAAAAGCTGATGAACATTTTCCTAAGGAGTTTTCAACATTTCTAGGGCATGGACGACTTGCTTTCCCAAACTCCCATGCAGTTTTCCACTTGAAAATCATTTACTAACTGCCCACTTTCAGGGCATTACATCAGAAAGCCTAGAGAACGATGATGCAGGTTTAAGGCAAAGGACATCAGTAGGACAGAAAAGCGTGGCAGTGAAGAACTCTCTGGAGCTCTGGACACAGCCTGTCTGGGTTCACATCCTGGCTATCATTTTCTAGCTGTGTGACTCTGAGTCAGTTAACCTCTCTGTGCCTCACTTTCTTCATCTATGGAGCAGGTATAATTATAGAGCCTTTCCCATAGGCTTGTTCAAGGGATTAAATGTGTTTCTAAATGTGAAGTGCCAGCAACGTGCCTGGCACATAGTAAGTACAGTCGTCCCTATGTATCTGTAGGGAATTGGTTCCAAGACCTTCCCCAGATACCACAGTCCATGGGGAAAAGTCTACATGTTCAGTACAGATGCAATATTTTTCTTTAATATTTTCCATCAGAGGTTGGTTGAATCCAGAGATGCAGAACCCACAGATACTGAGTACGAGGCTGACTGTAATCAAGAAACACCAGTCACATTTATTATTGTCTTCAAAGAACTGTAAAATGCTTCATAATCAAGGAAAAAAGTTAGAAGCATCTCGCCTTCCCGCCATAAAATAATCTGAAAATAACCATTACGCAAGGATTGAATCTCAACCATGAGGACCTTTCAATGCCAAGGAAGTGATGAAACTTACTTACAAATAAGATATTTAACCTCTCAAGGCTGTTTACTCATTTGAAAAGGGGAGAGGGTTTGTAAAGGATGTAAAGCCTCTAGCTAACAGCAGTAAATCCCTCCTAACAAGACCAAGACAGAAAGAGAGCCAGGTTCAGAGGAAGGAGAATAGAGGTCACCATGAACTAGACCTGTTAGAGATGGTTTCAACAAGAAGCCAGACAGGTGGGACATCCGATAGGCAGAGAGGCCTGCCCGCACAAAGAATATAGTGGAACTGGGTAACAGATCCTCTGGTGTAGAATCACGTGGGAGAAAAGAATAGAGAGCTACAAGATCGGAAAGCCTTGAAAACCAGACTGAGGAATGTGGACTTAATTTTATAAGCAATAGGAACATGCTTTAGACAGAATTCTGGAAATACAAAATCTGCCAGAAATGTACGGGCTGAAAAAGAGAAAACAAATAAATGCAACACGCCGCAGGAAGCTACTTCAGAACAAAAGCTCTAAGGTCGAGATTTCCCTGCACCAGGAGTACTGACATTTCATTCACCAAGGGCCACTTGTTCTTCATTTCAAAATATGGTTACTATGACCAAGGCTTTGTTATTACTCACCTACTATGTGCCAAGTGCTCTGTAAGTCTTCTCTCAAATTTGGCTGATAACCATGCAACTATTATGGCCATTTACAGACCAGAGAGCTCAAGTCCAGGATTCAGAGCACCTGGCTGAGATCCCATCGGAGGGAGCCAAGCGCTGTTGCTAAAATAGGGCACTCTGCACTCAGCCTGGGGGCAGTTAGGCAAGGGGAAATGCTTAATCCAGACTTCACCGGAGGCTCATTCTTGAACATCCCCTGCAAGCTAGTACATGAAAATGTTACCTATCAGTTACTCTAAATCCAAACTGTTGAAATTCATTAATAATAAGGTACTCCGGCTGGGCGTGGTGGCTCACGCCTGTAATGCCAGCACTTTGGGAAGCCATGGCGGACAGATCACCTGAGGTCGGGAGTTCCAGACCAGCCTGACCAACACGGAGAAACCCCATCTCTACTAAAAATACAAAATTAGCCAGGCGTGGTGGCGCATGCCTGTAACCCCAGCAATCCCAGCTACAGGGGAGGCTCAGGCAGGGAGATTCGCTTGAACCCGGGAGGCGGAGGTTGAGGTGAGCAGAGATCGCTCCATTGCACTCCAGCCTGGGCAACAAGAGCAAAATTCCGTCTCAAAACAATAATAATAATAATAGTAATAATAATGAGATACTCCATGTCCTACCAATTGCAACAGCAGGAGAGCACGTTCAAGGTTGACATCTTCGAAGGTGAGTACACTTAAAGCCAGCTAAACTGGAAAAGCAAACACTGCTCTCTCCCTCCACCACTCTGGTTAAACAGTGAAGGCCCTGCCCATGCCAGCTTGTTCCTGGTTTGTGCCTGATTTTGCAGGAACAGCTGGCCATATGATATGGACTGAGGAAGCAGTCCTACCCTGCCCACCCGGGCCAGACAGCTCACTGCTCCTGCTGCAACAACTGTCCCGCTGAAGCTGCTCCCCCTTGGCTTTGCTGTCCCCAACATGGCAGGGGCCAAAAAAAATGAGTACTTGACAATAGAAATCTTTTCCAACTACAGAGAAAAGGCAACACACTATATTTCCATTTTGAGAAAAGGGAAAGGGTCCCAGCTAATTTCCTGATTATGATTTTATAGTCATCAAAGGGGTTGCCTTCAGGAACTGGTGACACAAGAAGTCCTCAGCAGTTCCCCTTTACACATGGAGAGATGATCGAGGGTGAGGAGAGAAAGCTGCCAAAAATACCAATATCTGTATTTTTCTCTAACAAGAAAAGATGTCAGTAGATTACAAACAAACAAAAAAAAAAATACACTACCAAATGGGGAGAAAATAGGCTTGGGAACTCTACTCACTTAAAAAGCTATTTGAACAACTCCAGATAACCGACCACAACCACAGTCCCTTCCCAAGTAGAAGACGTTGGTGTTTCCACTTCACATCTTTAAAATGACGTTTGTTCTAATCCAGAGTGAACCAGACTGTAAGAAATAAGTACGTCTGGAATATTTTCCACTAACAATTTCTAACTTATCCATTAAACATTAATACCTGCTTTCTATATTTGTATTTGTATCTTACTTATGTACATTTTACATATTTATTCTGAAAATCAAAGTGTTTGATTAGTCTCACTAATAATCCTCAAATATCTTGTATTTGAACAGACACGCCCCACCTCTGTCTAACAGGGAAACAGAAAGGTCAAGTTCATTTGGTAGTTACTGGCCCCTACTATATTGCAGGCACTGAACTTGGCCCTGAGGACATGAAAACAGTGTCCACTTCAGCACATCAACATAAGTTTGCACAGTAGCCTTGCCACTTTGCTGGTTGACCCTTTTCTGTTTGCTTTTTTATTATTATTGCTTCTGGTTACAGACACATCTAAACTTAGTTTCTGGTTGAAGTAAATTTATCAACTTACTTAGAAATGCTGAAAAAACAAGCTTCCCCAAAGCATACACACAAGCCATAAAATTCTGATGAAGCCCATGAAGAAACAAACTGAGGAATGTGGCATGCTCAGTTTCTCTAATCCTGGAGAACATTTTGAAGTCAGCAGCTGTCAGCTGACAGGCACAAGCTTTGCAAGCTTCCCCCTGGCGGGCAGTAGGATCTATCTATCTTACCTATCTATCTATCTATCTATCTATCTATCTATCTATCTATCTATCCATCCATCCATCCATCCATCCATCCGGCGGGCAGTAGGATCGATCTATCTATCTATCTATCTATCTATCTATCTATCTGTCTATCTAATCAATCAATCAATCTAGCAGGCAGTAAGAGTCTATTTTGTGAGACAGGGTTTGTTACTCTGGAGTGCAGTGGCACAATCATGGCTCACTGCAGCCTGGACCTCCTAGGCTCACCTCAGCCTCCAGACTGGCTGGAACTACAGGTACGCACCACCACACCCAGCTAAGTTTTGCAGAGATGAGGTTTCACCATGTTGCCCCAGCTGGTCTTGAACTCCTGGGCTCAAGCAATTCTCCCGCCTCGGCCTCCCAAAGTGCTGGGATTACAGGCATGAGCCACCACACCTAGCCAAATCCTATTTAAAACAGGCAAGTGCAGACAAGGCTGTGCCTGCAACACAAATAGGAATTAATACCGCCAGGTAACTGCTTCACAGGTCTCAGTGGATCTCAACTGGGAGTGATTCTGCTCCCCTGTCATTCAGCAATATCTGCAGACCTTTCCGGTTGTCACAATGGGGATAGGGTTAACAATTGGTGAGTAGAGTCCAGGGATGCGTTTAACCTCCTACAACACACAGGACAGCCTCCAACAAAGAATTACTCAGCAATGGTACCAGGTTTGAGAAACCCTGGTCTAGCTAGAAATAGCAGCTGCGAATCACAGGCAGCTCCCATTTCCTTATTATTTGGCTATTCATACATACACAAAGCTAAATATACAACATCTCATTCAGTACTTTTTCCCCCAATTGTTAGCACTGGCTTTAAACTGTTGTCCAACAAGCAACAAGTCATTTACCCCTAAGCCACAATAGGAAAAGTTAAGCAGAGAACAGGATTCTACTTAGTGATAAGGAGGCCAATTTAGCTGTCCTTGGGAATATATCACTTCCACACTCACTGTTTCTATTATAACAGGACATTACAGCATTTTCTTCACTGGACAATTTAACAAAAGCATGCTGTGTTACAAGACATGAGAGACAAAAATGGGAGCTGGGATCTATGTTAGGAGTGTGTCTACAATTAATATCTCACTATTTAGCCTCTCTGACCGACCCTGCTTCCTTCTCACTCAAAGTGATTAGGTTTAAGGGTGGAAATTTCGTGGCTGATTAGAAATTAATATTGTAATACACATACATCACAAGATTGAAAGTATAACCTTAAATAAGCGAAAATTTCCCAGAAACACCAAAGTCACGAGCAGCAAAGGAAAAAGGCTCTGGATTCGTGAACGAGCTCTTCAAAGCTGGGCAAGGGACTTACTCATATCTTTGGGTTAAGATTCTGTCTACAAAATGAAGAGGAGAGAGTAGAAGATCGCTAATGGCCAACTGCAAAATGATATTGATCACAGAAATAAAATCCAACAACCAGGCGCCTTTACACTGAACTAAGGTATCCAGTGCAAGACGAAGACAGTACTTTGAAAAGTCAAAGTCTCACTGGGTAACACGAGATCAGGACGCTGTAGCGCGTTATCCTGATGTTTCCCCCACTTGCACTAGGGGGCAGAGTTCTCCCCAAGGGGAGTCACGGACCCCCGTGGTGCTCAGACAGACTGCAGGAGGACTGCGATCCCTGCAAACTGAATACAAATTTCTATATTTTCATCAGATTTTCTAAAGGACAGAGAACACAAAAACAAAAACAACAAAGTTAAGAATCATTGCCCTAGGGGCAGGGCCTCCGTTTTCTTACAGATGCAAGCAATTAAAACACCGGAACTCACTGCAGCCCGAGGGTCCTTTACCACTGGACAACGTGCAACTCTTACAGAAAGTTCTGGTGCCTTTTGACAAGCATAAAAACAAAGGTCTATGGACTAGAAAATGCTAGCGTCTCATAATTATATATATTTCACTTTCTTAAAAAAAGGAAAAATACGTATTGATGGATAATTCCTTTCTAGTCTTCCTTCCACAATGAATGTGGGTATCACATCTGAAATACCACTTTTAAAAACAAGATACGACTACTAAACAAGAATGCATTAATCACTTTGGCCAGTATGAATAGCTGTCTGAGAATAGTCAGTGAGCATGCAGAAAGCAGAATGACTTGAAATATTATATCCAATTAAATCAGATAAACCAAGTCGGCTAACACAGAGGCAAGCCCTCATCAATCTGATTTGCTGGAAGACTCCAAGGCGGTTCTGCACTCAAAAAACATGCCCTGGCTTTCAACGAAAATCACATCAGACTCTCTCAACTCAACTAAGTTTACTTTGAGCCACTTCAAACCTCAAACTTAAACAGAATTTATTAAATAAACACAACCAAGAAAGGAAAGGGAGCCAAGAAACCACAGTAACTCTCGATCCCAAAGGGGGGACACAGGGCTCTAAAGTTAAGTTTCAGTGTCCCACCCTCAACGACCCTAAAGAGGGCATCCGTTTCATCTATTAAAATAGCCATTGTTAGCCCTAAACGAATTTTCTTTACATTCGAATTCAAAATCTGCATGGACACTCCACACAAATATATGATCTTTTGATCCCAGGGTCTGGAATTGTCCCAAGCCTTAAAAGAGCACTTCTCGGCGAGCAAAGAACTTCAGTCTCCAAGGTTCGGCAGGCAAGGAAAACAGTGACTGATTAAACCCTTGCCTCTCCTTCTCACACTTCATTAAGCCGTCTCCTCTGGAAGTGTTTGAACCCCTGCACAGGAAGCCCGCACGTTTTGCAAAGGCAATACCAGACCAGACCTTTCTTGGAGATAGGCAGGTCCCCGCTGAACATTTTATTGGGCTTCCTGCACCCGGGCAGTCGAGCGGGCGGATCGCCCCGCCCGGGCCCTGGCGCGCGCCGCCTCACCTGGCGCGGGGTGTCCCGGGGCGCCCCGAGAGCCAGCCACCCACGCCAACGGAAACGCACCTTCGCTACCTCCCGGAGCAAAGTGCGAGCGCGGGACAGGACGAAACAAAACCTGCCTGGGCTTACTCATCAGAGACTCCGCGGGGGGGACGGGGGGTGTTTTCAGGAGACTCCCAGAAAGTTGTGCCCTCCCGGGCTCAGGGAAAAGTACCCAGGGCGCGCGGCGTGGTGGGCAGTCGCCTCCTTCCCTGGGCTCCGGAGGCCAGGTCGGACTGGGAGCGCACTCACCTCGGTGAAGAAGTTATCCATTGTTCCAGCACAGTCCCGGATTTACCGAGTGCCGCTCCGGCTCGCGGAAGTCAGCGCCGCCGCGGGTCCGGGGAAACCATGCGTGTCACGGCGCCACTCTTGGGAACGCGCGCCCGCGGGGCTCCCCCGCTGCCATTGCCCCGTCCCTTCTTGTCCTTCTCACCTTTTGTTCGCCCAAACCCAAGTCTCTAACTCGCCCGTCCCGACGGCAGCCTTTGTCTCTTCTTCCTCCAAGTTCCTCACTACTGGGCGCAGCGCTCGCGAGCGGAGAACAGCTGGTGGCACATTCTTCCCCCAAGCGGGGGAGGGCGGCGGGGTGCTGGCGAGCGCGGCCCCCTCCCTCTGCGCTCCGGCCGGGAACCCTCGAGGCGGGCAGGAGGACAGCGGGCCGCAAAGTGAGCCGGAGACGCGATCCCCGCGCGAGCGCTCCGGAGGTGAGCAGTCCCGCGCCGCGGCTCAGCCAGCTCTAGCCCGCGGGACTGCAGCCCGGCGACCTCGCCCCGCCCTCCCGCACCCGGCCCCGCCCTCCCGCACCCGGCCCCGCCCTCCCGCACCCGGCCCCGCCCTCCCGCACCCGGCCCCGCCCTCCCGCACCCGGCCCCGCCCTCCCGCACCCGGCCCCGCCCTCCCGCACCCGGCCCCGCCCTCCCGCACCCGGCCCCGCCCTCCGCACCCGGCCCCGCCCTTCCGCACCCGCCCCGCCCTCCCGCACCCGGCCCCGCCCTCCCGCACCCGGCCCCGCCCTCCCGCACCCGGCCCCGCCCCAGGAGCTTGGCCCTCCGCCAACCCCGCCCGCGCTTCCACACCGTCTGGCCCCGCCGGGGCGGAGCGCCCCGCCCCATTACCACCCAGGCCCCGCCCACTCTGCGCCCCAAGCAGCCGCAGGCTCTGTAGCGGACTCCGGAGGGGGCCGCGTGTTTCTCCAGGTCTCCCCATCTCGGCGTGGGCAGGGGATTTGACTCTGACCTCTGCAGAGAGAGACTAAATATCACTTAGAGGGGAGGGGGAGAAGGAACTAGGGGCTTCTTTTGTGCCTTTGATGTTTAGCAGACCCTGGAACCGGCTCAACACGGATCTCATTAATGCAGCCCGGCAGACGAGCGATCTCGGGGAAGGAAGCGCGGTCAGCGGAGCTGCCCGGGCTGCGGGGCCAGATCAAAGGGGAAGACGGAGGCTAATCAGAATTTCTGGAAGTTGCATTCCCGTGTTGAGTTTCTCTCCTGCAGTCGGGTTTGCATAAGACGTTTGCCTAACAGCGGGGAAATGCAGTTTTGAAACTGGAAGGGGACGTGGCCAATATCACCTTTAAAAATGTGACCCTTTTCCTAAACCTGAAGGAAGCAGAGATGGCAGATGGCACTGAGATGGATGAATGATCAAACCCACCTGGTACTGAGTCCCGTTTCCTCTAGGGCAGTTTTTTTAACTTTATGCTGTGCGAGGGTCACCTGGGGACCTTGTTAGAACGCAGGCTGGAACAATCTGCTTTTCTAACAGGCTTCCAGGTGCCCATCAGATGCTATCTGGTCCTGTGCTGAACGAAGGCTTGTCTGTAACAAGTAGAGAAATTAAGAGTAAACTTTTGTAGCAATGTAATAATACCACGACATCCAAGCACATGATCAGTGGACTCTTTGAACCGAGTATAAACCAGTTTGGGTGTTGTCAGACTCACGTGGTGAGTCACACCTGGCGCCACAGTGTATTGGTACCTGGCGGACTGGGAACAAAAATGGCTGGTTCTTCAGTACAAAAGAGTTGAGATGCTCTCTCCAGGGAATTTGCCAACTGCTACTCAACCTTTAAAACTCAGCTCACAAAGTCACATCTTCCAGGGGAAGGAACCCTTCCCAAAGATGCTACTCCACTCACCCCACCCAAGCTCCCCCTAAGCACTGGGCTAAATGCCCACTCTAGGATTCATTACTAAGACAGTTGGGGAACCTATATAATGTTATAAGGGTCTTTCTCTTGGTGTCCTTCTTATACACAGTTGGGAGAACAGTGGCTCCTTGCGGGAAGGACTGTGCTTTAAAATGAGTATCCCCAGGCTGTCTTACAGCATGAATGAATGAATGAATGAATGAATGAATGAATGAATGAAACATCCTTCTGTAATCCTTATGGGGAAAGTCAAGCATGTTTGTAACTTATGCCAGTCCAGTTCTTCACCGTCAATATCATTGCTCCCACCTCACTTCCCTTTAGATAGAGTCAAGGTGTAAATTAGTTAATATTGTGCAATGTTGTTCTGTTTCACAGGTTTACACGCTTCAGGCTCTGAGCCATTAAAGCTTGTGTCCAAGGTGACAAGGAAAGTGAAGATGGAGTCAGGAGAAATACCAACAATCCCAGGCACCAATCAAAGTGCTTAGTCGAATAGGTCCTGCAACCACTGGTGTTCAGATACTGGAGCAGAACAATTACAGTCATTATGGTATTAATCTGCACACAACATCTCTGCCAGAGAAATTACCAGGGAGATTGTTGAAGTGAGAGTGTGGGTGTGACTTTGTTCCCAGCATCAGCCCAGCCACTGATACGTTAGGCAACCTTGCCATGTCATTTCAGGAGTCACTTTCCATATCGGCTCGTCAGTTATAGCAAATGTAGCACACTAATGCAACATGTTAATAATAGGGACAAGTGAGGGTGAGGGGCTAGGAGTCTATGAACACTCTCTGTACTTTTTGCTCAATTTTTATGTAAGCCTAAAACTGTTTTTTTTTAAGTCTACTAATTTTTTAAAAGTGATTTTCCTGACAATTAAGAAGATATTGTTAATAATTGGCCCCCAATTTGACTCACAAAGAATCGTGAGCCAGATCCAATATGTAGAGTTTAGATTTTACTGAATCATTTTATTTCTTCAAAAAGCTTACATCATAAGTTAACAGAGTAAAAAAAGTTTTTTTTAAAAAAACTTACATCAATGTTTTATAAATGTTGACCCCTAGATCACCTTATCAGTTGCTAAAAAGAAAAAAAAAAAAACTGACTCCTAATCTCTGTGGCAAATTGATTACCTAAGAATTTGCATTTTTTATTTCTTTACCTGTGGATTATATTGAAAGAATTTGTACCCAGATAACCAGTTCAGAGTTTGCAAATCGCCACTTGAGGTTATCAGAATTCATCAGCTTTTCTGTATATCCCCATATTCTCAAAAAGGAGTAAGATAAGCTGTGGCAGCAAGACTCTTACTTGCTGAACAGCAAAATGCATGTTCTAAATAAGATATCTAACCCTCAAGTATTTGGGTTGAATCAGTTGTTAAAAAGCAGCATGTTAAATTTATAAGGGCTTTGACGGGATTGGACAGAGACTGGGAAGCGTTTTAAATCAATAGATTTCTAAGAATATCCACTCTTGTTACCATTTCTTAAAATTTAAGTGCTTCCTCTGAGAGAGTTGTGCTAACCACTGGACAAAGCAGTTTAGGCTAAAACGATTAAACCCTGCCCTCTGAGAAGTGACAGAGGCACAAGCATGGTAGTAATAGGAGGATGAGTGCGTTTCTGTGAGGCAAAGGTCCTACCTGTCTTCCAGAATGACAGAGTATGACATTTTCAAAATAAAACACCCCAAATCTCAAGTTAAATTATCTTATTTAGTGGCATACATTAATCCACAGTCAACAAAATTTTAATACTGATGGGATCATTTCCCCAGTGAAAGGGAGAGTTGCATATGTATAGTTGTGAGTTAAGTAGTAACAATCTTCTGTTTTTTTTTTTTGTTTTTTTTTTGTTTTGAGACGGAGTCTCGCTCTGTCACCCAGGCTGGAGTGCAGTGGCGCAATCTCGGCTCACTGCAAGCTCCGCCTCCCGGGTTCACGCCATTCTCCTACCTCAGCCTCCCGAGTAGCTGGGACTACAGGCGCCCACAACCGCGCCCGGCTAATTTTTTTGTATTTTTAGTAGAGACGGGGTTTCACCGTGGTCTCGATCTCCTGACCTTGTGATCCGCCCGCCTCGGCCTCCCAAAGTGCTGGGATTACAGGCGTGAGCCACCGCGCCCGGCCCAATCTTCTGTTTTTGTTCTCCACCAACAGTTTGTTTTTAGTTGAAACGGGTTGTCTAATTTCCTTTGTGAATTCAAATTGAGTTCCTTTTGTTGCTGCTGCTGCTGCCATTCCTTGTCTTGATGTGTCTTGGGGTGTAGAGTCTTTTCCATTATCTTTTTTTTTTAATTATTATTAAATACTCACCCCTTAATTGCGCCTGTTAGGATAATGGCTTAATTACTAGTTTCAGAAAGGGAAAGTTCTCAAAGTTTCTTTCACACAAATTAGAAGTTAATAACTGACAATTCTAAAGTCCTTTCATGCTTAACTAAACGGCAGTCCATGCTTTGGGCTCACCCTCTTGGATGTTTAAAACATCAAATGTTTTTGTCTTCTCGGACAAACAAAAGGGAATTTTTTTTAATGTGCTTTAAATTTTTACACAAGTGCTTCTTTTATTTCTCATAACTTAGAATTCAGAAATCCTCAAGAGAATTTTTTTCCTGCTGAAATTGAAAACAACTGTAGGTGGTTTCAACAGAACACATTTTGGGGAAAATACCTGAAATGTTTCACATTGTAATAGAATTAAGAACAGAAGAATAAACATAGAACTGAAATGGGGATAAGACACTGGAAGAACTCATTTCTGCCAGCAGTCGTATTTCTCTACAAGATGAGCTAGGGCCAGGATGTCATTCACCTCATCAGAGAGCCTGTGATGGACAGTTAATTCTAACTAAATCCCCATCACTTCAAACTACAGCAAGAATGCCTCCTACAGGTGATATCCTACAAAAATCATGGAGTGTTAGTTTCACAAATTAATCAGTTTTCATGTTTGGGGCTGGTCCTGTTGCGTATAATAAAGATAAAAGTGGCCGGGCGCGGTGGCTCAAGCCTGTAATCCCAGCACTTTGGGAGGCCGAGATGGGCGGATCACGAGGTCAGGAGATCGAAACCATCCTGGCTGACACGGTGAAACCCCGTCTCTACTAAGAAATACAAAAAATAGCCGGGCGAGGTGGCAGCGCCTGTAGTCCCAGCTACTCGGGAGGCTGAGGCCGGAGAATGGCGTGAACCCGGGAGGCGGAGCTTGCAGTGAGCTGAGATCCGGCCACTGCACTCCAGCCTGGGCTACAGAGCGAGATTCCGTCTCAAAAAAAAAAAAAAAAAAAAAAAAAAGATAAAAGTGGCCGGGCGCGGTGGCTCAAGCCTGTAATCCCAGCACTTTGGGAGGCCGAGACGGGCGGATCACGAGGTCAGGAGATCGAGACCATCCTGGCTAACACGGTGAAACCCCGTCTCTACTAAAAAATACAAAAAAAAAACTAGCCGGGCGCGGTGGCGGGCGCCTGTAGTCCCAACTACTCGGGAGGCTGAGGCAGGAGAATGGCGTGAACCCGGGAGGCGGAGCTTGCAGTGAGCTGAGATCCGGCCACTGCACTCCAGCCTGGGCGGCAGAGCGAGACTCCGTCTCAAAAAAAAAAAAAAAAATTTTGCACAAACAAAAATGAAGCTGATAAAACCTTCCATTTGTACAAAAATCCTGTTAGTCCCAGCTACTTGGGAGGATCACTTGAGCCTGGGAGTGGGAGGTTGCAGTAAGTGGAGATACCACCACTGCATTCTAGCCTGGGCCACAGAGCCAGAACCTGTCTCAAAAAAAAAAAAAAAAAAGAAGGAAAAAGAAAAGAAGAAGAACAAGAAGAAGAAATCCCAACTACATTTCCAACCCTTTGTTGAATCTTTAAAAACCTAATCAGCTTCTATGAAAAAAAAAAAAAAAAAAAAATAAAAGAGCATCAGTTTCAGTGGCTCAGTCATGGCAGAGGTACAAAAATCCCTGAAACCCTGAAAAGCTCCCTATTGATTAAGCCCACTTGGAGCTGTGTTTGACATCTCGCTTTCTCTCTGGATGTTTTTGTGCTTTTATGACCCTCTCTCTTCCATTACTCCAGGGTGGTTCAGAGACTGACTGTAAAGTTTATCATCTCTCTACCATTATTGTTAATCGCAACATGTTTGCCACTTCCAAACCTTGTGTCCTCCCTTATTCCTCTTGCTTGCATCTTCAGCCTTTCCCGCTCAGTATCCAAGCCAATAAACACGATTGTGTCGGCTCTGTTTGAAAACAGCTGCTCGTTAACCCAATTGCTCTCTGAACTACTGGACCATCTCTCTTCAAATGCCCAACTTTTCGCTGCTGTACTTCGTCCTCCAAGCAATCAACCCTTAAACCCCTCATGATCTGATTTTTGTCCCCCACCCTACTCTCTTGAAAGTCACTGTAACCTCAGATCATCAAATTCAACAGCCTGTTCTCCAATTTCACTCTCCTTGCCATCCCCTCTTTAAAAATTCTCTAACTTCTTAGCTTCAGGGCAAGCTTCATAGGTGTGCAACCCATATAGTTAACTGCACAGAGCCCTAAGCTCCTCAGGCATGGTTTAATATTCTGTTGTTCCTATCTTCAAATTATTTTATGTATTTATTTACTTATTTTTTTGTTAGGCATCAGATGACAGCAAATACAACTTTTTCTTAATAGGATGAATGAAGAACTAGTATTTGATAGCACAACAGGGTGACTATAGCAACAATAATTTATTGCATATTTTTAAATAACTGAAAGGGTGGAATTATAATGTCCATAACACAAAGAAAAGATAAATCCTTGAGGCGATGAATACCCTGATCACAATTACAAATAATGCAATTATTACATATTGTATGCCTGAATCCACACATTACATGTACCCCCTAAATATATGCATTATGTACTGATAATAATTAAAAATGAAAATAATTGCCAGGCGTGGTGGCTCATGCCTATAATCCCAGCACTTTGGGAGGCCGAGGCGGGCGGATCACAAGGTAGGAAAATCGAGACCATCCTGACTAACACAATTAAACCCCATCTCTACTAAAAACACAAAAAATTAGCTGGGTGCCTGTAGTCCCAGCTACTTGAGACGCTGAGGCAGGAGAATGGCGTGAACCCTGGAGGCAGAGCTTGCAGTGAGCCGAGTTTACACCACTGCACTCCAGCCTGGGTGACACAGCGAGACTCAGTCTCGAAAATAAATAAATACATACATACATACATACATACATTATTTTATTTTATTTTCTTGAGACCAAGTTTCACTCCTGTCACCCAAGCTGGAGTGCAATGGCGTGATCTCCACTCACTGCAGCCTCTGCCTCCTGGGTTCAAGTGATTCTCCTGCCTCAGACTTCTGAGTAGCTGGAACTACAGGCGCCTGCCACCACGCCCAGTTAATTATTTGTATTTTTAGTAGAGACAGGGTTTCACCATGTTAGCCAGGCTGATCTCAAATTCCTGACCTCGGGTGATCCACCTGCCTCGGCCTCCCAAAGTGCTGGGATTACACGCATGAGCCACCGTGACTGGCCTGAAAAGTTTTCAATATGTATATTTACATTATTTAAAAATATAAAACACTTCATGAAATTATGTGTCATCCTTGAGCAGGGGCCATGCTCATCTTCTCTGTCTTGCTTTAATTTTAGTATATATGCTGCCGAAGTGAGCACAAAAGAATTTTTATTTTAGAGACAGAGGGTACAGTGGCACAATCATAGCTGACTGCAACCTTGAACTCCTGGCCTCAAGAGATCCTCCCACCTTGGCCTCCCAAAACACTGGGATTACAGGTGTGGAGCCACTGCAATGGCCATTAATTTTTTTTTTTTTTTTTTTTTATATGAGACTGAGTCTCACTCTGTCACCCAGGCAGGAATGCAGTGGCATGATCTCCGCTTACTGCAACCACCTCCACCCCCTGGGTTCAAGCGATTCTTATGCCTCAGCCTCCCAAGTAGCTAGGATTACAGGCACGTGCCACTATGCCCATCTAATTTCTGTATTTTTACTAGAGATGAGGTTTTACCATGTTGGCCGGGCTGCTCTCGAACTCCTGATCTAAAGCAATCTGCCCATCTCGGCCTCCCAAAGTGCTGAGATGACAGATGTGAGCCACCGCACCAGGCCAAGGCTACAGTATGTTAAGAAGAGCTAGCATTACGCCAGGCACTGCTCTGCATGCTTCTCTTGCATTACATTCTTTTTATTTTCTTTTGTGAGATGGAGTCTCACTCTGTCACCCAGGCTGGAGTGCAGTGACGTGATCTCAGCTCACTGCAAGCCCCACCTCCCGGGTTCATGCTATTCTCCTGCCTCAGCCTCCTGAGTAGCTGGGACTACAGGCACACACCACTACACCTGGCTAATTTTTTTGTATTCTTAGTAGAGACGGGGTTTCACCATGTTAGCCAGGATGGTCTCGATCTCCTGACCTTGTGATCCACCCACCTCGGCCTCCCAAAGTGGTGGGATTACAGGTGTGAGCCACCGCGCCTGGCCTGTATCATATTCTTTCAAGTTCATGTCAGCCCAGTGAGGGAGGTTTCATTCTACCCATTTTATACATGGGGAAACCTCCACTCACAGAATTCAAGTTCATTTTCCAAGATCCCACTGTTGACCTATGGCCTATAGCTCCATGAGGTTTCTCAAGCTACCCTCTTTCTTCTGCCCCGTCTTGCCTGGAAAGGACATAAACTTCAGTGTAACACAGAACTAGGTTCAAAATCAGACTTCCCAGCTCTGCAACTCAGTCCTTGGCACTTTGTTTACTGTAAAGCTGGGAAATTACCTCCACCTATTTCTCAGCATCTTGAGGATTAGATCAGACAGGTAAAACTCTTCAAGGCAGTGCCTGCCACATAGTGGATGCACAAAAATATCAGTTCCCAGACAGAAGCAGTGGCTCATGCCTGTAATCCCAGCACTTTGGGAAGCTGAAGTGGGCAGATTGCTTGAGTCCAGGAGTTCAGCACCAGCCTGGGCAACAAAGCAAGACCCTGTCTCTACCGAAAAAATAAAAATAAAAATAAAAATTAGTGAAGAGGCAGAGATGTAAGAATTGCTTGAGCCCAGGAGTTTTAGGCTGCAGTAAGTTATGATCGCGCCACTGCACTCTAGCCTGGGTGACAGAGCAAGACCTAATCTCAAAAAAGAAAAAAAAGAAAAAAGAAAAAAAGAAAAACTATTTGCTCTTTGTTAGGACAATGACTAGGACAAGTTTCACTGGGTCCAAGGTTTGCGTTCTGCCTGCTGGGGGCAGGGTGCATTGAGGCAGCCCGCCTGCCGGGGGAAGCAGGTGAATTTGTGTCTTTGTAGCTGGGACCACTCTCACCTGGGCTGGAAACCTTTCCCCGCCACAGCTTTCTCTTTTTGACCCTGTCCACTTACCTTGGTTGGAAACAACTCCACGCCTCTTCAACCCTTAAGCCATAGAGTTCTGCTGAGACTCATTCTGCCTCCACCCTCCCATTCCAAGCTCCCTGGTTCCAGACACTGCCCCAGAACAAACAGAGAAATGTGAACAGAAAGCAAAGCCCAGCAAACCATAAAACTACCTCTGGTCTTGGTGCTGGCATTTGAATAAGTGCAGAGAATGATGTAAATGGGAAAAGTCCTGATGAGTTTTGCAGGAATCTTAAAATATTAAGAATGTAATAGGCCGGGCGTGGTGGCTCAAGCCTGTAATCCCAGCACTTTGGGAGGCCGAGGCGGGCGGATCACAAGGTCAGGAGATCGAGACCATCCTGGCTAACACGGTGAAACCCCGTCTCTACTAAAAAATACAAAAAACTAGCCAGGCGACGTGGCGGGCACCTGTAGTCCCAGCTACTCAGGAGGCTGAGGCAGGAGAATGACGTAAACCCGGGAGGCGGAGCTTGCAGTGAGCCGAGATCCGGCCACTGCACTTCAGCCTGGGCGACAGAGCAAGACTCCGTCTCAAAAAAAAAAAAAAAAAAGTAATAAATTTTATGTCACCAGAAAACAGACGAGAGTGGGGTAGGGGAGGTAGGGGAGTTGGGGGGACACGGGGCAGGGCCAGGGGTTGTGGGAAGAGTAACTGGGTAATACGTTAGGGGTTCCAAATTAGTCACTGGGTTCTTTGAATTAAGCAAGAAAAACCAACCCTGGCAAACTTAAGAGGGGAAATGAATTTACTTTAAAAAATTTATTATTATTTTATTTAGCCAAGTGAGACTCAAGGGGAAATGAATTTACATGTGGCGTATTGGGTAACTTGTAGAATCCAAGAGTAGAAACTTCCTCTTCCAGCACCACGTGGCATTACTTGGTAGCATTTCTTCCCCCATGCACCTCAATAGCCTCGGTATGACCACTAGGCATCCTTTAAAGTTCATATATGGCACTTTGGTAGGCTGTGGTGGGCAGATTACTTTAGGTCAGGAATTCGAGACCAGCCTGGCCAATATGGTGAAACCTCGTTTCTACTAAAAATACAAAATTTAACCGGGCATGGTGGCAGGCGCCTGTAATCCCAAGTACTCAGGAGGCTGAGGCAGGAGAATCGCTAGAACCCGAAGGTGGAGGTTGCAGTGAGCTGAGATAGTGCCATTGCACTACAGCCTGGCAACAGAGTGAGACTCTGTCTCAAAAAAATACATAAAAATAAAATTCATATATGTGCACATATGTCCAAATTAAGGGACATTCTACAAAATGCCTTACTAGTATTCCTCACATTGTCAAGGTCATTGAAAATAAGAAAGGGGCTGGGCACAGTGGCTCACACCTGTAATCCCAGCACTTTGGGAGGCTGAGGCAGGTGTAACACGAGGTCAGGAGATCAAAACCATCCTGGCCAACATGGTGAAACCCCATCTCTACTAAAAATAAAAAATTAGCTGGTTGTGATGGCACGTGCTTGTAGTCCCAGCTACTCAGGAGGCTGAGGCAGGAGAATCACTTGAACCTGGGAGGCAGAGGTTGCAGTGAGCCGAGATCGCGCCATTGCACTCCAGCCTGGCGACAGAGTAAGACTCTGTCAAAAAAAAAAAAAAAAAAAAAAAAAAGAGAAAGAAAGAAAGGAAAGGTAAGGAAGAAGGATCGAGAAACTGTCACATACTAAGGAAGGTAAGGAGACCTGATGACTAAATGTACGGTGGGATCTTGGAACAGAAAAAGGACATTTATGGAAAACTAATGGAATCTGAGTGCAGTCTAGGGATTAGCTCTTGGTGATGTACCCATGTCAGTTTCTCAGTTTTGACAAATGGTCCAAGGAAATGTAGGATGTCAATACAATACAAGGAACTCTCTGTACTATCTTTGCCACTTTTCTGTAAATCAAAAATTGTTCCTCCAAAGAGTGTCCTTAAAGACATTATAAATCAGCTCAGAAGAAGGTAAGGGAAATCCACAAAAGCCCCAAAGGAAGTCAAGGCAAAACCCCAAATAGCAAGTGATTCCCCAGCGAATGAGGAACAGGAACCCAGGTCTCAGTCACTGCTGAGATTCTTGCCTAAAGCAGGAACCCTCAAGGGGCTACACCCTCAGAAATTCACAGCACTGAAAAATCCCCATCTCTTGTCAAACGTCCTGACAAAAAAACTTGTCAATGTAGGCCTTGATTTGGTGTGAAAAGTGGAATCTCCCCTGAGAATTCATAAACTCATAAACAGGAGCACCGTTTATTCTATTTTTGTTTTGTTTTGTTTTTGTTGTGTTTTGAGACAGGGTCTCACTCTGCTGTCCAGGCTGGAGTGCAGTAGTGCAATCACTGCTTACTGCTTACTGCAGCATTGACCTCCTGGGCTCAAGTGATTCTCCCACGTCAGCCTCCCAAGTAGCTGGGACCAGAGGCGTGCACCACTGCACTTGGATTTATTTTTTAATTTTTTGTAGAGACAGGGTCTCCCTATGTTGCCCAGGCTGGCCTCAAAATCCTGGTCTCAAGCAATCTTCCTACCTCGGCCTCCCAAACTGCTGGGATTACAGGCAACAGCCTGTTTTAAAAATCCTGATTTAGAGCTTTAATTTATAGTATCTGTTATGGCCTGAATTATGTCCCCCTCCAAATTCATATGTTTAAGCCTTAACACCTAGTACCTCAAAATGTCACTGGATTTGCAGATAGGGTCTGCAAAGAGATAACGAGGTTACAAAAAGGCTGTTAGGGTAGGCCCCAATCCAATCTGACCGCTGTTCCTATAAGAAGAGGAGATTTGGCCGGGCACAGTGGCTCAAGCCTGTAATCCCTGCACTTTGGGAGGCCAAGACGGGCGGATCACGAGGTCAGGAGATCAATACCATACTGGTTAACCCGGTGAAACCCCGTCTCTACTAAAAAATACAAAAAACTAGCCAGGCGAGGTGGCAGGCGCCTGTAGTCCCAGCTACACTGGAGGCTGAGGCAGGAGAATGGCATAAACCCTGGAGGCGGAGCTTGCAGTGAGCTGAGATCCGGCCACTGCACTCCAGCCTGGGCCATGGAAAAAGAAGAGGAGATTTGGCCAGCCGCGATGGCTCACGCCTGTAATCCCAGCACTTTGGGAGGCTGACGGGGGCGGATCATGAGGTCAGGAGTTTGAGACCAGCCTGACCAACATGGTGAAACCCTGTCTCTACTAAAAATACAAAAATTAGCCGGGTGTGGGGGCGTGCACCTGTAATCCCAGCTACTCAGAAGGCTGAGACAGGAGAATTCCTTGAACCCAGGAGGTAGAGGCTGCAGTGAGCCGAGATCGCACCATTGCACTCCAGCCTGGGCGACAGAGTGACACTCTGTCTCAGGGAAAAAAAGAAGGGGCGGTGATTCGGACACACGAAGAGATGTGACGGATGCTCACACACCAGAGGCCATATGAGGATGCAGTGAGAAGGTGTGCAGTGAGAGCGCAAGCCCCCGAGAGAGACCACAGGAGAAACTAAGCCCACCAACTCCTTGATCTCGGACTTCCAGCCTCCACAACTATGAGAAAATAAACGTCTGTTGTCTACGCCATCCAGTCTGTGGTATTTTGTCATGACAGTCCCAGCAAACTAATATACTACCTGAATGTCCCAGGAAAACCCAAGCAAAAAAAAAAGAAAAAGAAAAAAAAAAAGAAAGCAATAATTTTAAGCACATACCCATAGGTAGAGCCGTCAAACCCTCTGGGGAAGAATTCACCCTCATCCCAACGGCCTGGGGATTCTCAGAGGCATTAACACACAATAAAACAGAAAACTCTAACATCGGGGCTTAAATAGCAGAAGCTTATTCTTCTCTCATTAAAGTAACGTACTGAGCCAGCTAGGGTGGGTGCAGGGGCTTCACGGCTCTTGGGACTGCTGGGTCCTTTATTTTCTCTGAAGCTTACTGGAATGGGTTTAAGAGACATTGGAAGAAGAGGACTGGACAGCATTAAGCGCAGACTTGCTAGGAGTTGGTTAGAAAGGAAACTAGAGAGAAAAGTAAAGACACAAGAAAGGTTATCTTTTAAGAAGGAGAGGCTGGGCGCGGGGTCTCACGCCTGTAATCCCAGCACCTTGGGAGGCTGAGGCAGGAAGATAAGTTGAGGTCAGGAGTTCAAGACAAGCCTGGCCAACATGGTGAAATCCCATCTCTACTAAAAAATACAAAAATTAGCCGGGCGTGTTAGCGTGCACCGTAGTCCCAGCTACTTGGGAGGCTGAGGCACAAGAATCGCTTGAACCGGGAGGTGGAGGTTGCAGTGAGCCGAGATCATGCCACTGCACTCCAGTTTGGGCAACAGAGGGAAACTCTGTCTCAAAAATAAAATAAAATACAATTTTATTATTTCAAAGGGGAACCCATCCATGTTTGGGTGCTTATGGGAATGGACAAGTTGAAAGGGGAAAGTGGGTAGATAGAGAGGAGAAAAGCATGCACGGAGGGATGCCTTTGAGTTGTCAGGAAGAGGAGATTTGGTATCCAGATTGCACAGTGTGTGACCTGACTAGGGAAGAGGACGTCAGAGAGGCAAAGAGCACCCCTAGCTTTGGAGGTGGTGAGAGGTGAAGCCAGCTGGACTTTCTGGGTCGAATGGGGACTTGGAGAACTTTTCTGTCTAGCTAAAGGGTTGTAAATTCAGCAATCAGCACTCTGTGTCTAGCTCAAGGATTGTAAATGCACCAATCAGCACTCTGTCTAGCTAAAGGATTGTAAATGCACCAATCAGCGCTCTGTAAAAATGCACCAATCAGCGCTCTGTGTCTAGCTAAAGGATTGTAAATACACCAATCAGCGTTCTGTAAAAATGCACCATTCAGTGCTCTGTGTCTAGCTAAAAGATTGTAAATGCACCAATCAGCACTCTGCAAAAATGCACCATTCAGCACGCTGTGTCTAGCTAAAGGATTGTAAATGCACCAATCAGCACTCTGTAAAATGGACCAATCAGCACTCTGTAAAATGGACCAATCAGCAGGACATGGGCAGGGCTAAATAAGGGAATAAAAGCTGGCTACCAGAGCCAGCACCAGTAACCCACTCAGGTCCCCTTTCCCTCTGTGGAAGCTTTGTTCTTTCACTCTTCACAATAAACCTTGCTGCTGCTCACTCTTTGGGTCTGCACCATCTTTAAGAGCTATAACACTTGCCACGGAGGTCAGCTTCATTCTTGAAGTCAGTGAGACCCTAACCCACCAGAAGGAAGAAACTCCAGTCACATCTGAAGGAACAAACTCTGGACACACCATCTTTAAAAGCTGTAACCCTCACCTCGAAGGTCCACTGCTTCATTGTCGAAGTCAGCGAGACCAAGAACCCACCAGAAGGAACCAACTCTGGACACAGTGGCACTGGGTGGAAATTGAACAAGGAGCTCCCCTGACTTAAGTCTGAGGGCCTCTCCCTGGTACAGTTGCTTCCAGGGCCTAGGCAGAACCTTAGCAATGCGTTCCTATGGTTTTGAAAGTCTTTCATGAGCTGTTTTCATTGTAATAGATGCACCTTAAGATTGCTGCATCTTTCCAATGTTTACTCTGTTACACTTCCGCCTGCATTCTGGGGGCATTGGAGTAGGCGGGAGGATTCTTGAGACCTGAGTAAGGGGAAGTTTAGTGGTATATTAGTCAGGGTTTTCCAGAGATACAGAACCAACAGGATGTGTATATATAGAAAGAGATTTGATTTAAGGAATTGGCTCACGCAATTGTGGAGGCATAGTTAGTCCAAAATCTGCAGGGTAGACCAGCAGGCTGGAGATCCAGGGAAGAGTTATAGTTCAAATGCTGGCAGAATTCCTTCCTGTTAAGGGGAAGTCAGTTTTTGTTCTAGTAAGGCCTTCAACTGATTGGATGAGGCTCTTCTCCATTATGGAAAGCAATCTGATTTGCCAAAGTCCACTAATTTAAATCAAATCTCATCCAAAAACATCCTCATAGGCACATCCAGAATAATGTTTGACCAAATATCTGGTGGCCCAGCCAAGTGACATATAAAATTAGCCATCAAGGCCGGGTGTGGTGGCTCACACCTGTAATTCCAGCACTTTGGGAGACCAAGGCCATTGGATCACTTGCATCTAGGAGTTTGAGATCAGCCCAGGCAACATAGTGAGATTGTCTTTACAAAAAATACAAAATTAACTGAGTGTGGTGGTGTGCACCTGAGTCTTAGCTACTCAGGAGGCTGAGGCAGGAGGATCACTTGAGCCTGGGAGGTCCAGGCTGCAGTGAGT
Organism: Macaca thibetana thibetana; assembly: GCF_024542745.1. Lineage (NCBI taxonomy): Eukaryota > Metazoa > Chordata > Mammalia > Primates > Cercopithecidae > Macaca > Macaca thibetana. Next base: position 159,526,833 of record NC_065583.1, on the reverse strand, counting down.
CGTGGTCAGTCCACTACACTCAGCCTGGGCAACAGAGTAAGACCCTGTCTCAAAAAAAAAAAAAAAAAAAATAGCCATCATTCATAGGATGTATTTTTGTGCTTTGGAGTGTTTTGTTTTTGTGTGTGTTTGTTTATTTATTTATTTATTTGAGATGGAGTCTCACTCTGTCACCCAAACTGGAGTGCAGTGGCACAATCTCAGCTCACTGCAACCTCTGCCTTCTGGATTCAAGTGATTCTCCTGCCTCAGCCTCTGGAGTAGCTGGGATTACAGGCACGTGCCACCACACCCAGCTAATTTTTAATTTAATTTTAATTTTATTTTTATTTTTTATTTTTTTTGAGACGGAGTCTCGCTCTGTCACCCAGGCTGGAGTGCAGTGGCGCAATCTCCACTCACTGCAAGCTCCGCTTCCCAGGTTCACACCATTCTCCTGCCTCAGCCTCCCGTGTAGCTGGGACTACAGGCGCCCGCCACCGTGCCCGGCTAAGTTTTTTTTATGTATTTTTAGTAGAGACGGGGTTTCACCGTGTTAGCCAGGATGGTCTCGATCTCCTGACCTTGTGATCTGCCCGTCTCGGCCTCCCAAAGTGCTGGGATTACAGGTGTGACCCACCGTGCCCGGCCTTTATTTTTATTTTTATTTTTAGTAGAGACGGGGTTTTACCATATTGGCCAGGCTGGTCTCAAACTCCTGACCTCGTGATCCACCTGCCTCGGCCTCCCAAAGTGCTGGGATTACAGGTGTGAGTCACCGTACCCGGCCATGTATTTTTTTTGAAACAGAGTCTTGGCCTGTCACCCAGGCTGAAGTGTAGTGGCATGATCATGGCTCACTTCAGCCTGAACCTCCCAGGCTCAGGCAATCCTCCTGCCTCAGCTTCCCGAGTAGCTGAGACCTCAGGTGCATGCCACCATTCCCAGTTAATTTTTAAATTATGTATAGAAATGAGGTCTCCCTATGTTGCCCAGACTAGCCACGAACTCCTGGGCTCCAGCGATCCTCCCACCTTGGCCTCCCAAAGGGCTAGGATTGCAAACATGAGCCACTGCACCAAACCATTTGTGTTTAAATGAATGCTAGCTGTCTGAGGGTAGTGCTGCAGTGAACATTCCTGCCTAGTGCATGGCTGACTCTGCCAGGAAGGAGACCTGGAGACACATGGCCAGAGATCTTATCACAAAATGTCTATTATGTGAGCCCGAGAGGTTGAAGCTGCCGTGAGCCCTGACTGCGCCACTGCACTCCAGCTTGGGCAACAGAGTGAGACCCTATCTCAAAAAGAAAGGAAGGCCGGTGTGGTGGCTCAAACCTGTAATCCCAGCACTTTGGGTGGCAGGAGTGGGCTGATCACGATGTCAAGAGATCGAGACCATCCGGGCCAACATGGTGAAACCTCGTCTCTACTAAAAATACAGAAATTAGCCGGGCGTGGTGGTGGGCGCCTGTAATCCCAGCCACTGGGGAGGCTAAGGCAGGAGAATTGCTTGAACCCAGGAGGCAGAGGTTGCAATGAGCCGAGTTTGTGCAACTGCACTCCAGCCTGGGGACGGAGGGAGACTCTGTCTCAAAAAAAAAAAATAAGGAAAAACGAAAAAGAAATGTCTGATAAGAGGGAAAAATGAAGTAGGCAAATAAATAGATAGAGGCTGGGCGCGGTGGCTCACACCTGTAATCCCAGCACTTTGGGAGGCCGAGGCTGGCAGATCACAAGGTCAGGAGATCGAGACCGTCCTGGCTAACATGGTGAAACCCCATCTCTACTAAAAAATCAAAAAAAGAAAAAAAAAAGAAAATTAGCCAGGCATGGTGGTGGTAGCCTGTAGTCCCAACTACTCGGGAGGCTGAGGAGAATGGCGTGAACCCGGGAGGCGGAGTTTGCAGTGAGCCGAGCTTGCACCACTGCACTCCAGCCTGGGTGACAGAGCGAGACTCCTGTCTCAAAAAAAAGATAATAAATAAAATTAAAAAATAATAAAGAAAAAGAAATGTTTGTAATCTATGCTGCCCAGCACTGGCAACAGAGGAGAAACTAGGTTTGAAATAAAGCAAGCCTGTGGAAAGTTCTTCCAAATGTGGTAGCTGATACATAAAAGAAATTTAAATGAAGTCTGCCGAAATTTGCTAACAATCTTAAAAATGCACATGACAATTACCATTTATACTTTGTGAAGTAGAGAGAAACACTTTTACACTATCAATAATAAAAATCAAATATCTATTCATCATGCTAGAGGAAAGACTGAATTATCATTCTATTCTCTCTGCAGAATATGTTATTTATCACAGAAAAAGCTGTCTTTCGAAGAAATGATTAAGGAGTATGCGGCCCCCAAAATGTAGGAAAACATTAATATAGATGAGTGTTCATTAATCGTAAGCTTTTTTTTTTTTTTTTTTTTTTTTTTTTTTTTTTTTTTTGAGACGGAGTCTCGCTCTGTCGCCCAGGCTGGAGTGCAGTGGCGCGATCTCGGCTCACTGCAAGCTCCGCCTCCTGGGTTTACGCCATTCTCCTGCCTCAGCCTCCTGAGTAGCTGGGACTACAGGCGCCCGCCACCGCGCCCGGCTAATTTTTTGTATTTTTAGTAGAGATGGGGTTTCACCGTGGTCTCGATCGCTCCTGACCTTGTGATCCGCCCGCCTCGGCCTCCCAAAGTGCTGGGATTACAGGCGTGAGCCACCGCGCCCGGCCAATCGTAAGCTTTTTAAAATTTGTAATTTGTGGTGATTTCTTTATTCATTGTTCACGATACTCCTCTTGATCTGATTTCGTACTTGTAATTGTGTATTACTTTCCATGGAGTCCCCCAAATTGCATGGGGGACTGTGGGTCCTACAAAACCAGGATGCACCCTGCACTGGGCTGGCGGGAAGGCTCCAATGCAGAAGGAGAGAAGCTAGCAGGAGTCATGGAAGCGAGAGAGAGGGATATTTCAAGGGATAATAGTATCTCTGGCTGAAGGGAATGTGCTGGGACTTTAATTTTTCATTTTTCGTTTTTTTATTTTTAATACAGGATCTCACTTTGTCACCCAGGCTGGAGTGCAGTGGCACGATCACAGCTCACTGCAGCCTCAACTTCCCAGGCTCAGGTAGTCCTCCCACCTCAGCCTCCTGAGTAGCTGGAACTACAGGTACGTGCCACCATGCCCGGCTAATTTTTGTATTTTTTGTAGAGACAGGGTTTCACCATGTTGCCCAGGCTGGTCTCAAACTCCTGGACCCAAGCAATCCACCAGCCTCCGCTTCCCAAAGTGCTGGGATTGTAGGAATCAGGCACTGCACTTGACCATGTGATGGAACTTTATATGAAACCCTTCAGATCCACTCTCCTCACAGACAGTGCTGTCAAAATCTCAATCTGCTTTGAGGGAGAGCTTTCAGAGAGTTATAAACAGCTCCAGCTCATGAAAACTTAGGATTTTATATGCAGTCCATCTGCATCGATATCACTAGGGATGGAGTTGCCAGATTTAGCAAATAAAGATTTAGAACTTCCAGTTAAATTTGAATTTCAGATACACAATGAATAATTTTTTAGGATAAGTATGTCTTATGCAACATTAGTATCAAATCTGGCAATGCTACCTGGGAGTTTCTTAAAAATACCTTCCAGCAAGTCACTCAGGTAATTCGTATGCACGTTAAAGTAAATGAACTTGCTCTAGGCTTGAGAAAGTGTTATTTTAGGCACATAAGTCACCGTTCAAAAAGAATCCTGTGAACTATCAAAACTGATCTCTCCATATTTATTTTAAATAATAATACATAGTTATTATTCATGTACAAAAACTGTTGCATATACTTTATTTTTTATTTTTTTACTTAAAAAAAAATAGAGGACCAGACACAGTGGCTGATACCTGTAATCCCAGCACTTTGGGAGGCCGAGGTGGGTGGATCACCCGAGGTCAGGAGTTTGAGACCAGCCTGGCCAACATGATGAAACTCTGTCTCTACTAAAAATACAAAAATTAGCCAGGCGTGGTGACAGGTGCCTATAATCCCAGCTACTTGGGAGGCTGAGGCAGGAGAATCGCTTGAACCCGGGAGGTAGGGTTGCAGTGAGCCGAGATCGCGCCACTGCACTCCAGCCTAGATGACAGAGCAAGACCTAGTCTCGAGAAAAAAAAAAAAAAAAAAAAAAAAAGACAGGGTCTTCCCTGTCTCTATTGTTGCTCAGTATGTTGCCCAGACTGGCCTCAAACTCCTGGCCTCAAGCAAGCCTTCTGCCTCAGCCTCTCAAAGTGCTGGGATTATAGGCATGAGCCACCACACCTGGCCACATATACTCTATAACCAAAACAATGAAATGTTTAACTTTTGGCTCCTTTTGCCTCCCAAGCAGAATGAGGTAGTAGATTAGAGCGAATTGCCGATGAGGCCCTGAAGTAAAGTGATTGTGACCAAAAAATATGACCCAACAGGCTAGGTGGTGTTGCCCTGATTCTCAACTCACTTCTTATAAACTAACTGGTGGTTGTGATACTGCGCGCAAGCCGCCACTGAATGACAATAGAACAGCAACCAGGGCCAGCTCCCTGGCCATGTTGCCTGTGCACGGGCCCAGTTCACAGGGGCCTCACGTTTGAATTTCTTCAGAATTTTATCTTTGAACTTGGATTTTGCAAGTGAAGTCCGATAGGACGATGGAGCATGTGAGCAGAGAAGAAATGCATGATTTGTGTGTATTCAGCCATCCTTACACATAGCATTAATGATGCCTGCTGAGCACAGAATTCTGGTGGACAAGTTCAGTGAGACTCAAAGAGAATACAAGGCAAATGTATTATGCCTACATCTTTTTTTTTTTTTTTTTTTTTTTTGAGACGGAGTCTCGCTCTGTCACCCAGGCTGGAGTGCAGTGGCCGGATCTCAGCTCACTGCAAGCTCCGCCTCCCGGGTTTACGCCATTTTCCGGCCTCAGCCTCCCGAGTAGCTGGGACTACAGGCGCCCGCCACCTCGCCCGGCTAGTTTTTTGTATTTCTTAATAGAGACGGGGTTTCACCGTGTTAGCCAGGATGGTCTCGATCTCCTGACCTCGTGATCCGCCCGTCTCGGCCTCCCAAAGTGCTGGGATTACAGGCTTGAGCCACCGCGCCCGGCCGTATTATGCCTACATCTAAGGGATGCGGGGGTCTGCTCATGGCCTCAAGAGGCCACACTTCCATTCAAATCAAGGCTGCTTCAAATGCCTAAATAAATGTCATTAGATGTTGGAAATATGACAAACCAAGGAGCTCTATCTAGCCTTTCTTATTCATGTTACCTCTCTGTATGAGCCAATCACAGTATCTGTGCTGAAAATGAGGACGTAGGAAGAAAGGGAAAGATGGGGCAGTGCAGGATTCTTTTTCCTTCAGGTCCTTCTTTCCTCATTAGGAAGGTATGGAGTAGTGGTAAAATCTTCCTGCATCAACACATGAAATTAAAAAGGTTGAGTGAGTTTTGTACCGCATTTCTACTGCTCCGTTTTGATACGATGTGACTGTGTCCCCACCCAAATCTCATCTTGAATTATAGCTCCCATAATTCCCACGTGTTGTGGGAGGGACCTGGTGGGAGATAATGGAATCATGGGGGCTGTTTCCCCCATACTGTTCTTGTGGTAGGGAATAAGTCTCGAGAGGTTTGATAATTTTATAAAAGGGAGAAACCCGTTTGCTTGGCTCTCATTCTCTCTTGTCTGCCGCCAGGTAAGAGGTCCCTTTCACCTTCCGCCATGATTGTGAGGCCGCCCCAGTCATGTGGAACTGTGAGTCCATTAAACCTCTTTTTCCTTATAAATTATCCAGTCTCAGGTATGTCTTTATCAGCAGCATGCAAACAAATTAATACACTTTACTTTAAAAAATTTTTAATTACTTTTTAGAAATAGCATCTCACTCTGTCACCCAGGCTGGAGTGCAGTGGTATGATCATAGCTCACTGCAGCCTTGAATTCCTGGACGTAAATGATCTTCCTGCCTCAGCCTCCCTGGTAGCTGGGACTACAGGCACACACCACCATGCCTGGTTAATTTTTAAATTTTTTGTAGAGATAAAATCTCTCTATGTTCTTGCTCAGGCAGGTTTTAAACTCCTGGCCTCAAGCAGTCTTTCCACCTCAGCCTCCCAAAGCGCTGGGATTACGGGGTGAGCCACCGCACCCAGCCCTTCATTGTTCTTGTAAGGACAGAACAAAATACACATGATCCGTGCACAATGAAGTGTGTAGTTTGGTGATTCTGCGTGAGTTAAATGCTCTGACATTTTCTTTTCTTTTCTTTCTTTCTTTCTCCACCTTCCCGGTTCAAGCGATTCTCCTGCCTCAGCCTCTCGAGTAGCTGAGATTACAGGGGCTCACCACCACGCCCAGCTAATTTTTGTATTTTTAGTAGAGGCTCATTACAGGCATGAGCCAAGGCGCCCGGCCTGACATTTTCATTTAAAATGGGCATTGTGCAATATAATATGAATGTTGAGGCCGAGTGTGGTGGCTCATGTCTGTAATTCCAGCACTTTGGAAGACCAAGGTGGGCAGATCACGAGGTCAGGAGATTGAGACCATCCTGGCCAACATGGTGAAACGCTGTCCCTACTAAAAATACAAAAATTAGCCTGGAGTGATGGCTGTGCCTGTAATCCCAGCTACTCGGGAGGCTGAGGCAGGAGAATTGCTTGAACCCAGGAGGTGGAGGTTGCAGTGAGCCAAGATCGCACCATTGCACTCCAGCCTGGCGACAGAGCAAGACTCACTCCATCTCTAAATAAATAAATAAATAAATAAATAAATAAATAAATAAATAAATAAAATGGTGAAATTAATTTAAAAAAAATTTTTTTTTTGAGATGGAGTCTCGCTCTGTTGCCCAGGCTGGAGTGCAGTGGCGCGATCTCGGCTCACTGCAAGCTCCGCCTCCCGGGTTCACGCCATTCTCCTGCCTCAGCCTCCTTAATTTAAATTTTTAATTTTTTTTTTTTTTTTTTTTTTAGCTTGGAATGACATTAAAGAGCAAATAAAAAACATTGTGACAAGTGAAGGGACAGAGTACAGAACAAAAGAAAAAGCTTTTTCTGTGAGTCCTTTTAATGGTACTTCCGCCGCTGCATACGGAACAAGGGGTCACGCGTCTTCATTTTGCACCAGACCCCATAAATTATGTAGCTAGCCCTGACAGCGCCCTTAGTGGTTTTATGTGCAATTAGGGTAGTGGGGGAGGGCCGAGGTAGATTTTGAAGTGCCACAGTGTTATTTTAGGAAGGGAGGAGCCGACTGAGATTTCGTGAAGGAATGCACTTCAGAAAATGAGTACAAAGATGAAAGTGCCGGGGCAGTCAGCCTTTCATTATGCCCTGACTCCTCATTCTCCCACCCAAATGAATGACAGAGATCCTCTACCAAAAAACTCTAAAAGATAGATGTGCAGGCCGTGTCAGATGACTCCTTCAGTAAATATAATATAGCACATAAATACAATTAAATAATTATAAATGAAAACAATAATGATTTTATATCATTGATATTGTTAGATAGCAAAGATTGTACGTATTTTTTTCATCCAAAAAGTCAGCATAGACTTTAGTCTGAAGGACACTGAAGAGGACTTTATTTTGATTAACTGATAAATAAAATAAAAATAAACTCGATTATCATACCCCATCCTTTTAGATTTTTTAACGTAAATATTTTATGAAAGTTTAAGTAAGTCTACAAATATCAGAAATAATAGTCTTGCTCTCCTTTGGGGAATTTTGAAAGTTTCTTTTCTTTAAAGGTACTCTAAAGTACTCTAAAAGTAATATCAGAGTATCTTGGATTAGTGACTTTGAAGGGTTTTTTTCTTTTTCCCTCTTCCTTTTGGAATCCTAAACATGTCCTTACACAGAAGACTTGGAATCCCTAGAGAGAGAAAACAAAAAGAAATGGTGAGATTTCCTGGGCTTCTCTGATGGTCTGCTGCTCCTAATCTATCAATTAAGATAGCCAGGTGACACTAAAGAAGGTAATCAAAATGTGTCTGGTCTTTGCAACCTAAGTCATGTTGAATCAATACCATTTGTTAGGGAGAAATTGCAAAGGCATGCAAACTTACATTTTAAAGGAATTTACAGCCAAAGTCCCCAAGCACTAAGCAACATCTGGAGTATACTGAGCTCTTCGTCATTTCGTTTATCTCATGTAAAAGTTTGACAAGACATAGGTGATCCTTTTAAATGTACTCTTGACCACCAAAATAATTTATTGATTATCCATCTCTATACAATACAAGGGAAAATCGAAAATCTTACATAACATTAAAGACGTTTGTTGAACACTTACTTCCTTTTGTGCAATTTACCTGGATTATCTTTTTTTTTTTTTTTTTTTTTGAGACAGAGTCTTGCTCTGTTGCCCAGGCTGGAGTGCAGTGGCTGAATCTCGGCTCGGCTCACTACAACCTCTGCCTCCTGGGTTCAAGCGATTCTTCTGCCTCAGCCTCCTGAGTAGCTGGAACACAGGCGCCCACCACCACACCCGGCTAATTTTTTTTTTTTTTTTTTGGTAGAGATGGGTTTCGTCATGTTGGCCAGGCTGGTCTCGAATGCCTGACCTTGTGATCTGCCCACCTCGGCCTCCCAAAGTGCTGGGATTACGGGCATGAGCCACCGAGCCCGGCTGCAATTTACCTAGATTATCTACTTTAATCCTCCCCAGAACACTATGAGGGAGGTCCTACTGTTATTCCATTTTACAGATAAGAAATCCAAGTGTTAGATTTTGAGCAATTTGTCCAAACTCACAAAACTCGTAAGTGATAAAGACAGAATTTAGTATACAACTCCCCTCTGCTAAATTTAATTGGCTTTAAAAAAAGTCAGAATTTAAATTTTGACACGTTGATTCTAGAATTCATTGAACTTAATTACTATGCCACACTTGCTCCTCAGAGTGTACTAAAATAACAATTCTCTTAGCTACTATATAGAGATAAAGATTAGAAAAAGAGGCTTCTGGCTAGGTGCAGTGGTTCACACCTGTAATCCCAGTACTTTGGGAGGCTGAGGGGGAGGATTGCCTGAGCTCAGGAGTTGGAGACCAGGCTGGGCAACATGGCAACACCCCATCTCTATAAAGAGTCTTCTACATTAATCTCAACCCCTCCTCTCCTCAAGGATGATTATGCTTGAATACTTTCTTTTTTTTCTTTTTCTTTTTTTTCTTTTTTTCTCTTTTTGTTACCCAGGCTGAAGTGCAATGGCACGATCTTGGCTCACCGTAACCTCTGCCTCCCAGGTTCAAGTGATTCTCCGGCCTCAGCCTCCCAAGTAGCTGGGATTACAGGCGTACACCACCACACCGGCCTAATCTTGTATTTTTAGTAGAGACAGCGTTTCACCAGGGTTGATCAGGCTGGTCTTGAACTCCCGACCTCGAGTGATCTACTCACCTCAGCCTCCAAAAGTGTTGGGATTACAGTCATGAGCCACCACGCCCGGCCATGCTTGGGTACTTTCTATGTTATTATTTCAAAAGGCAGTGTAGTAGAAGGGAAATATAGTAAGGTCTGATAAATCCAATGTCATTTGCCTCTGCTCAGGATTTTTTTTTTAACTCAAGCCAAAACCATTGGAAAGAACTAGAATAGAACATAATTTAACTTTGCTGCCTTAAGTCTTACAAAATGGTCTTTCTTGGCCGGGCACCATGGCTCACACCTGTAATCCCAGCACTTTGGGAGGCCGAGACAGGTGGATCATGAGATCAGGAGATCGGGACCATCCTGGTTAACAGGGTGAAACCCCGTCTCTACTAAAAATTAAAAAAAAAAAAAAAATCTGCCAGGCATCGTGGCAGGCTCCTGTAGTCCCAACTACTCCAGAGGCTGAGGCAGGAGAATGGTGTGAATGGAGGTAGAGCTTGCAGTGAGCCGCGATCACACCACTGCACTCCAGCCTGGGCGACAGAATGAGATTACGTCTCAAAAAAAAAAAGAAAAAAAGAAATGGTCTTTCTTTCTTTCGGACAGGGTCTCCCTCTGTCACCCCGGCGCTGGTGTGTAGTGGCACGATCTTGGTTCATTGCAACCTCCGCCTTCCAGGTTCAAGTAATTGTCATGTCTCAGCTACTCATGTGGCTGGGATTACAGGTGTGCACCACCATGCCCGTCTAATTTTTGTGTTTTTAGTAGAGACTGAGTTTCACCATGTTGCCCCAGTTAGTCTGGAACTCATGGCCTCATGAGAGCCGCCCACCTCGGCCTCCCAAAGCGCTAGGATTATAGGTGTGAGCTACTTTGCCTGGCCTGAAGAGGTCTTATAACACCTGAGGGTTTTGGTAGTTTCAGAAAATACAAATTAGTCATATTTGTATGAACCCCTGTATAATTTTAGAATGGTTATTTAATCAGATGACCCAGGAGCACTTAATACACAAAATGTGCTGATCACTGTGAGTTGGACTGCATTCCTAACAAGCAAAATTGCTATACTAATTTTTTAAAGGGCCACTAGAATAATAATGAAAATATTCTGCCAAACTTAACTAAGTAGTTTGAAAATCGGGCCAGGAGCAGTGGCTCACACCTGAAAGGCCGAGGTGGGCAGATCGTGAGGTCAGGAGTTCAAGACCAGCCTGGCCAAGATGGTGAAACTCCGCCTCTACTAAAAATACAAAAATTAGCTGGGCGTGGTGGCGGGCACTTGTAGTCCCAGCTACTCGGGAGGCTGAGGCGGAAGAATCTCTTGAACCCAGAGGTGGAGGTTGCAGTGAGCCAAGATGGTGCCACTGCATTCCAGCCTGGGTGACAGAGCAAGACTCCGTCTCCGGAAAAAAAAAAAGAAAATCCGATGGCTTATGGCTAAGATGAGGAATCCCAGGCAAATAATAAAGTATCCATATGTACTATGTTACAAGAGTTTTTATTCTTGGATCAGTATCAATCTGGGGAGAGTTTTCAAATGGCATGTCATAGGTTGATGCACTTTACTTTGTCCTAATACACTTTTTTGCAAATCAATAATTGTAATAAAAACACAGAGCTGGATGTGGTGGCTCACACCTGTAATCCTAGCACTTTGACAGGCTGAGGCAGCCAGATCACTTGAGGTCAGGAGTTCGAAACCAGCCTGGCCAACATAGTAAAACTCTGTCTCTACTAAAAATACAAAAAGTTAGCCAGGTGTGGTGGCAGGCACCTGTAATCCCAGCTACTCTGGAGGCTGAGGCAGGAGAATCGTTTGAACCGGGGAGGTGGAGGTTGCAGTGAGCTGAGATCGCACCACTGCACTTCAACCTGGGTAACAGAGCGAGAGCCCATCTTTAAACAAAACACAAAGAACAGTTTAACAGTTTAAAATGATAAAGTATCCATTGTATACAGCATGATTGAATTGGGGTTCCTAGATGTTGTAAAAGCCTTGAAGACTTGGTCACTACAGAAGAGATGAAATGTAATGGGATTAAATGGAAAGTTGTCTGTTTAGACTTTAAAAATTGACTCAGGCCGGGCGCGGTGGCTCACGCCTGTAATCCCAGCACTTTGGGAGGCCGAGACGGGCGGATCACGAGGTCAGGAGATCGAGACCATCCTGGCTAACACGGTGAAACCCCGTCTCTACTAAAAAATACAAAAAACTAGCCGGGCGAGGTGGCGGGCGCCTGTAGTCCCAGCTACTCGGGAGGCTGAGGCCGGAGAATGGCGTGAACCCGGGAGGCGGAGCTTGCAGTGAGCTGAGATCCGGCCACTGCACCCCAGCCTGGGCGACAGAGCGAGACTCCGTCTCAAAAAAAAAAAAAAAAAAAAAAAAAAATTGACTCATCTAGGCTGGGCGCAGTAGCTCACGCCTGTAATCCCAGCACTTTGGGAGGATTAAATTGGAAGTTCTCTGTTTAGACTTTAAAAATTGACTCATTTGGCTGGGCACGGTGGCTCACGCCTGTAATCCCAGCACTTTGGGAGGCCGAGGCAGGCGGATCACCTGAGGTCAGGAGTTTGAGACCAGCCTGACCAGCCTGGAGAAACCCCATCTCTACTAAAAATACAAAAAAATATATATATATAAAAAATACAAAACAAAAATACCAAAAAATTAGCTGGGCATTGTGGTGCGTGCCTGTAATCCCAGCTACTCTGGAGGCTGAGGCAGGAGAATTGCTTGAATCTGGGAGGCGGAGGTTGCGGTGAGCCGAGATTGCACCATTACACTCCAGCCTGGGTGACAAGAGCGAAACTCCGTCTCAAAAAAAAAAAAAAAAAAAAATTGACTCATTTAGGCCGGGCATAGTGGCTCATGCCTGTAATCCCAACACTTTGGGAGGCCTTGGATCACGAGGTCAAGAGATTGAGACCATCCTGGCCAACATGGTGAAACCCTGTCTCTACTAAAAATGCAAAAATTAGCTGGGCATGGTGGCATGTGCATGTAATGCCAGCTACTCTAGAGGCTGAGGCAGGGGAATTGCTTGAACCAGGGAGTCGGAGGTTGCAGCGAGCCAAGATCGCACCACTACACCCCAGCCTGGTGACAGAGCAAGACTCCGTCTCAAAAAAAAAAAAATTGACTTATCTGTAGAAAGAGTTTGTATCAGTCAGGATAGGCTAGATTATGCAGTGGTAACAAATAACTCCCAAAATTCCAGTGATGTAAGTAATAAAGTTTTACTTCTCATTCACCTAACACATCCCAGATGAACCGAGGTCCTCTGACACCTTTGTGCAATATTTTCCTCACTCTGGGATCCAAGCTGATGGATTTAGCCTGCTGGATTCAGCCTGCTGGAAAACTGTCATCTGAACATGGCTGCTCACGGTGATAGAGGGAAATAACCACACAGCAAATTTTACATCACCTTGGTCAAGCCAGTCACATGATCACACCTAACTCCAGAGGAAGCAGGTAAGTACACTCCTCCCATGTATGCAGGAGAAAGAACAGCTCTTATGACCATCACAAGTTAGACCAGCACAACGGCTGTTCATGTGGAAAATTGCCTGAGGGTTTCAGTTGATGGCAAAAGCATCATAAGACAAGAAGGCCTTGGTTGATGAAAACGCTAATGCAGTCTTAGAGTGCATTGATTGAGGGATCTGTGGCAGACTGATAATGGCCTCCAAAGAAATCCAGGTCCTAGTCCCTGGAACCTATGAATGCTATCTTCTATGGTGAAAGGGATTTTGTCCCTGTGATTACCTTAAGGATTTGGGGTGGGAAGATTATCCTGAATTATCTGGGTGGGCCTTGAATGTAATCACAAGTATCCTTATGTAAGAGGGAGACATAGCTGAGCATTGTGGCGGGCTCCTGTAGTCCCAGGTACTTGGGAGGCTGAGGCAGAAGAATGGCAAGAACCCGGGAGGCGGAGCTTGCAGTGAGCTGAGATCACGCCACTGCAATCCAGCCTGGGCACAACAGAGCGGGACTCCGTCTCAAGAAAAAAAAAAAAAGAGGGAGACAAAGGGAAATTGGAGTGATAGGTTTTGAAGATGAAATAAGGAACCAGCCCCACTGATACCTTGATTTTAGCCCTGTAAGACTCATTTCACATTTCTTACCTCCAGAGCTGGAAAATAAGGACTTTTTGTTGTTTTAAGCCATTAAATGTGTGGTAATTTGTTACAGCAGCAATAGAAAGCTAAAACACTGTCTTTTTGTTTTGAGAGTCACTCTTTTGCCCAGGCTGGAATGCAATGATACAATCATGGCTCACTGCAGCCACAAACTCCTGGGCTCAAGCGATCCTCCCACTTCAGCCTCCTGACTTGCTGGGACTGCAGACAAGCACAACAACTGGCTTTTAAAAAATTTTTTTGTAGAGACATGATTTCACTATATTTCCCAGGCCGGTCTCGAACTCCTGGGCTCAAGCAGTCCTACCACCGTGGCCTCCCAAAGTGCTAAGATTACAGGTGTGAGCCACCACACCTGGCCGGAAACTAAAACACTATATAAAGCAAGAATTGGCCGGCTACGGTGGCTCACGCCTGTAATCCCAGCACTTTGGGAGGCTGAGGCAGGCGGGTCACCTGAGGGATTTTGAGACCAGCCTGACCAACATGGAGAAACCCCGTCTCTACTGAAAATACAAAATTAGCCGGGCATGGTGGCGGGTGCCTGTAATCACAGCTGCTTGGGAGGTTGAGGCAGGAGAATCGCTTGAACCCGGGACGCAGAGGTTGCAGTGAGTCGAGATGGCATCATTGCACTCCAGCCTGGGCAACAGCCGAACTCCGTCTAAAAAAAAAAAAAAAAAAAAAAAAAAAAACCAAGAATTGTTTTGTTTCCAAGTGAAATAAGCAGATTAATAAACAGGCTCAATAGCACATAATATACAGAGCCCCTAGGCTGTTAAGGATGTTTAACCTAGAAAAGAGAAAACAACAAGGGATTTCATATATGAGAGTTGTCTTGTGACATAGGCAAGGCCTGCTCTGCATAGACACAGCGGCCAAAACTTTGTCAGTGAGTAGCACTGTTATGGGGTTTAGCTTACAATAAGAACTAAGCCCGTCGAGTGCTGGGACAGGCTACCCTGGTAGCACTGGATATAGGTGCAAAGACGCTGGGTGAGCAGCGGTCGAGGATGTTGCTAGAGAGAATGCTGCATTGGGGAGGGGATTTGGATACATAACTACTCAAGTGTCTTCCACAGTTTTTTTCCCCACCTGTATCTGGTTCTAATAGTTACCTTAATAAGGAGCCCGCCTGACAGTTCACAGGTGCGGGAGGGCCGCGGGCTATGTTAAAAAGGGGCTCATTATTGGTCAACCAATTGGTAAAAGGTGCCTGTTAAAGGGAACAGATGTCATTAAAGTTAGAAGGACCCAATGCAAAGGCCTGGAGGAGGAAAGGTGCCCAGGTAGAAACCAGAGAAGGGGTGGCTTGGTAGAAGACCTAGAGATGATGTAAGACTTTTCCCACGGATGAACTGAGGCGCAACCGTCAAAGTGAAGGACAGAGAGCTCTGAATGAACCCTATGAAACTCATCGAAGTTTTATTTGTTTTTAAGCAATTGTTAGCATTTCTTTTTCTTTTCTTTGTTTTGTAAATAAACAGAGACAGGGTCCTGTATGTTTCTCAGGCGGGTCTCAAACTCCTAGGCTCAAGCAATCCTCCCACCTCAGCCTCCCAAAGTGCTGGGGTTACAGGGGTAAAACACTGCTCTAGGCCAAAAAGCAGTTGTTAGAATTTAATGAACCATCCTCCATGTGGCTTCAAGCCACCAGGACACAGCATATATATATAGTGTATATATATATGTGTGTGTGTATATATAGTGTATATATGTGTATATTGTAGTATATATATTTTGTATATATTGTGTATATATACATATATATTTTGTATATACATTATGTATATATACACATATATATATATATATTTGCTGTGTGGCTAGGTCCCTCTATCACTATGAGCAGCTGTGTGTGTGTGTGTGTGTGTGTGTGTGTATATACATAATGATCTCGGCTCACTGCAACTCCTCCCATGTATCCAGAAGGAGAAAGAATAGCTCTCATGACCATTGCAGGTTAGATCAGCAGAACGGCAAGCAACCTCTGCTTCCTGGGTTCAAGTCATTCTCATGCCTCAGCCTCCCAAATAACTGGGCTATAGGCAGCCACCACCACACCTGGCTAATTTTTCTATTTTTAGTAGAGATGGGGTTTCACCTTGTTGCCCAGGCTGGTCACCAACTCCTGATCTAAGTGATCCACCTGCGTTCGCCTCCCAAAGTGCTGGGATTACAGGCATGAGCCATTGTGCCCAGTCAGGACACAGCACACACACACACACACACACACACACACACACATATATATATATTTTTTTTTTTTAGACAGAGTCTTGCTCTGTTACCCAGGCTGGAATGCAGTGGTGCGATCTTGGCTTACTGCAACCTCCACCTCCCGGGTTCAAGCGATTCTCCTGCCTCAGTAGAATACGGTAGCTGGGACTACAGGCACGTGCCACCACACCTGGCTAATTTTTGTATTTTTAATAGAGACAGGATTTCACCATGTTGGCCAAGCTGGTCTCAAACTCCTGACCTTGTGATCCGCCCCACTCAGCCTCTCAAAGTGCTGTGATTACAGGCATAAGCCACCACGCCTGGCCATATTTTTAAATCCTCTCGTCATCTGTGTAGCTTAAAGCTCAGGAACCTGACAATCTGGCTTTCTTCCTCCCTCTTATTCCTTCTCAGTCTCTTTGCCGACTCCTCCTCTGACCTCCTTTCGAGATCATGTTTCTTTGAGCATTGCCTGCATTATAATCACTTGGAGTGCTGGTTAATAAAGCCAAGGTCACAGAGGTGTGGCCTGAGAACCTTGATTTTTAGCCAGCTCCCTAGTTGATTTCTTTGCTCTTTGGAGTTTAACAATTAATACTTTAAATACTAACCTTCTTCAAAATTCTGTCCTTATGTTCTCTTACTTATTCTTTTACACTTTCACTGGCACACCATCTGGCAAGCAGCAGAGAGAAAAATTATATTTATATTGTTTTGGGGTCTCTCTGTCACTCAGGCTAGAGTCCAATGGTGTGATCATAGCTCACTGCAGCCTTGAACTCCTGGGCTTGAGCGATCCTCCCACCTCAGCCCCCATAGCTGGGACCTCAGGCGCATACCACTGCGCCTGGCTGATTTTTTTATGTTTTCTATTTTTGTAGAGCTGGGTCTCACCATCTTGCCCAGGCTAATCTCAAACCTGGGCTCAAGCCATCCTCCTACCTTGGCCTTCCAAAGTGCTAGAATTACAGGCATGGGCCACCACACCTGGCCAGAAAAAATATTTCTGAAAATATTGAATAATTTCATTCAAAGCTATAGCTTCAGGTATTGCCTATGTGTTGATGAGGACTCTCTAAATTATATCTCTAGGCCATACCTCTCCTGAGCCTCAGACTAAACTCTCAACTGCTGATTATACAACAGGTATTCCAAACTTAAAAACATGTGAAACTGAGTTTGTTATATTTCCTGTAAAATCCTTTTCACACTTGCAAATTCATTCCTTCTTTAATTTTCCCTCTTAGTTAGCATGGTCACCATCTACCCTGTGTTGAGCAAAAATATGTGAAGCCTTCTTTTATTCAACCCCATTCCCACTGGGGTACTCATGAACCCCAGATTCGTATTATTGCAGTATCTTCTGATTCTATCCCTCATCCTTCATTCTCCACTACAACTACCAAATACAAATACAAAATGTCCCATATACAACTAGCAAATCTGTATCTTTTGTTGCCAGGAAAACTCCAAGAGCCCCACAGTGAATTCTTCAGCTACCAAGCTCTCTCTCTCTCTCTTTTTTTTTTTTTTTTTTTGAGACAGAGTCTCACTCTGTTGCCCAGGCTGGAGTGCAGTGGCGTGATCTCCGCTCACTGCAAGTTCCACCTCCCGGGTTCATGCCATTCTTCTGCCTCAGCCTCCCCAGTAACTGGGACTACAGGTGCCCGCCACCATGCCTGGCTAATTTTTCTTTTTCTTTTTGTATTTTTAGTAGAGACGGGGTCTCATCATGTTAGCCAGGATGGTCTCAATCTCCAGACCTCATGATCCGCCCGCCTCGGCCTCCCAAAGTGCTGGGATTACAGGCGTGAGCCATCACGCCCGGCCTTTTTTTTTGTTTGTTTGTTTGTTTTTGAGACTGTGTCTCACTCTGTCGCCCAGGCTGGAGTACAGTGGCGTGATCTTGGCTCACTGCAACCTCTGCCTCCCAGGATTCAGCGATTCTCCTGCCTCAGCCTACCAAGTAGCTGGGACTACAGGTGTGTGGCACCACACCCACTAATTTTGTATTTTTAGTAAAGACGGGGTTTTGCCATATTGGCCAGGCTGGTCTCGAACTCCTGACCTCAAGTGATTCACCCGCCTTGGCCTCCCAAAGTGCTGGGAATACAAGCGTGAACCACCACGCCCAGCCAGCTACCAACCTCTTTCCTCCTCAGCCATTTTCATCACTGCCGTGAGAATTAATGACCTGTCCCACCACCTCCTTGGCTTCTTCCCCTTTTTGATAGGATGACTTCCAGATTCTCTAGGAAGGTGAGAAAAGCCTTCACAGTCTGTTTTCAGGCTTATTCTAATATCATATCCCTCCCCAGTCACGCATGCAATTTATGACCCCGTCATCCAGAGCATCTCCTGGCTCTGGCCCAAGCAGTCCCTTGACACCTGCGTGCCTTTAAACATGCTGGGCCCTTTCATTACTCCCCACCTTCTCTGCCTGATACTTCCTTACCACGTCAATGACATCTCCCCTGCATACGTCTGTAAGTAACAATATGCTGATTTTTCTTTTTTCTTGCCTTTTTTTTTTTTTTTTTTTTTTTTTTTGAGACGGAGTTTCGTTCTGTCGCCCAGGCTGGAGTGCAGTGGCACGATCTCAACTCACTGCAACCTCTGCCTCCCGAGTTCAAGTGATTCTTCTGCCTCAGCCTCCTGAGTAGCTACGATTACAGGCACGCACCACCACACCTGGCTAATTTTTGTCTTTTTAGTAGAGACAGGGTTTCACCATATTGGCCAGGCTGGTCTGGAATGCCTGACCTCGTGATCCACCCACCTTGGCCTCCTAAAGTGCTGGGATTACAGGCATGAGCCACCGCGCTGGCCGATATGCTGATTTTTCACAGCCTTCTGCATTCCCCAGCATCTGTTCATGCATCTATTATAGAATGTATTGTATTAAATGGAAATTATCTATGTACCTTTTTCCTCTCCCAATGAACTATGATCTCCTAAGAAAATAGACCCTCTTTTTCTTTTCTTTTCTTTTTTTTTTTTCTTGAGATGGAATCTTGCTCTGTCACCCAGGCTGCAGGCTGGAGTGCAGCAGCGCGATCTCAGCTCATTGCAACCCCCACCTCCTGAGTTCAAGCAATTCTTGTGCCTCAGCCTCCTGAGTGGCTGCAACTAAAGGCGTGTGCCACCACGTCTGGTTAATTTTTTTTTTTTTTTTTTGAAGTAGAGATGGAGTTTTACCATGTTGACCAGACTGATCTTGAACTCTTGACCTCAGGTAATCGGCCCGCCTCAGCCTCCCAAAGTGCTGGGATTACAGGTGTGAGCCACCTTGCCCAGCCTAGACCATCTTTCTCATCTTTGCATTCCCATTGCCTAGCATAGAGCCTGTTACATCGAAGCTGGTAAATAAATACTTGCTTATAGAATGAATCAATATCAGGCCGGGCGCGGTGGCTCAAGCCTGTAATCCCTGCACTTTGGGAGGCCGAGACGGGTGGATCACGAGGTCAGGAGATCAAGACCATCCTGGCTAACGCAGTGAAACCCCGTCTCTACTAAAAATTACAAAAAACTAGCAGGAAGAGGTGGCGGGTGCCTGTAGTCCCAGCTAATTGGGAGGCTGAGGCAGGAGAATGGCGTAAACCTGGGAGGCGGAGCTTGCAGTGAGCTGAGATCTGGCCACTGCACTCCAGCCTGGGCGACAGAGCAAGACTCTGTCTCAAAAAAAAAAAAAAAGAATGAATCAATATCAGAGCTGATTTCAGGGAAATGTCTAGAGTGATTCTATTTTGGAGGGTGTTACGGAGACCACCTAGCACCAGTATCAAGTAATGCTGCCTTTGGATATTCTTACTGAGATCTCTGGTATCACAGATTTACCCATTTCTCCTTCCATAGTTGGCATAGATGAAAATTATTGAATAATATTTTAAATCTTATTTGAAGTTTTAATCTTTCATAGAATTTGTAACCTGATTATTGCTCCAAGACAGAAGAGAGAATTTTTAAAATATTACCCTTAGAGAGAGTTTAGTATAGCAACGGTACACAAAACTTTGAAGTATTACAATGGACTATGAAAGTGCTTATTCAGTAAACAATTCAATGTGACTAGATTCAGTATGTATTTAGACTGCCAGTTTTCCATGGGGGAAGCAACTGCCTAAACTTTCTCCCTATTCTGAAAGACATTTCCTGGAACTCGTGCTCCATTTAATCACGACCATCTCAGGGCCCATTGGAAAGATTATGGCTGCTGTGGGCTGAATGTGTCTCCCCAAAATTCATATGTTGAAATCCTAACCCCAAATGTGATGACATTAGGAGATGAGGACTTAGGAGGGAGGTAATTGGGTTGTGAGGGTGGAGCCCATGATCTAATTACTCAGAACCCAACCAGACTGACACCCTGATCTCCGGCTTTCAGCCTCCAGAACTCTGAGAAATAAATTTCTGGTGTTTATAAGCCACCCAGCCTATGGTATTCTGTTAAATAGCCTGAACTAGGCCAGGCAAGGTGGCTCACACCTGTAATCCCAGCATTTCGGGAGGCTGAGGTGGGTGGATTACCTGAGGTCAGGAGTTTGACACCAGCCTGGCCAACATGGTGAAAACCCGTCTCTACTAAAAACACAAAAATTAGCCAGGTACAGTGGTGTGCACTTGTGGTCCCAGCTACTCAGGAGGCTGAGGGAGGAGAACTGCTTGAACTTAGGAGGCAGAGGTTGCAGTGAGCCAAGATCATGCCACTGCACTCAAGCTTGGGCAACAGAGCAAGGCTCTGTCTGAAACAAACAAACAAACAAAAAACGGCCTGAACTGACTAAGACAATGGCTGCTGATGGCAGAAATCAAAGGAAGAGAATCTTCTACTCAGTATTACAGATTACAGAGTCCTACAACCAGTCTAGCAGTGATTTAAGAACGTGGACGGGCCAGGCATGGCTCACACCTGTAATCCCAGCACTTTGGGAGGCCAAGGCAGGAGGTTCCCTTGAGCCCAGGGGTGGAACAGCAGCCTGGGCAACAAACTGAGACTGCATCTCTACAAATAATTGAAAAAAAATTAGCCAGGCGTGGTGGCATGCACCTGTGGTCCTAGCTACTCAGGAGGCTGAGGCAGGAGGATTGCTGTAGCCCAGCTGGTCAAGGCTGCAGTGAGCCATGATTGAGCCATTGCACTCCAGCCTGGACCACAGAGTGAAACCCTGTCTTAAAAAACAAAACAAGAACCTGGACTTAGAAAAGATGGAGTAGTGAATTCAGACCACAGACTGTTTCTCTTATTTATTTCCTCAAGGAATGGGGAAAAATCATAAAAAGCAGGGAAAAAAATTTACTGCCAGCCGCCAAACAAGGAAAGAAGTACAGCCTCATATATCATCTTCACAGTGGGGTTGGAGGCCAAGAAGAGGAACAGAGATTCTGCTGTGTTTTTGCTTAACCTCTAAGAATGCTCATCAATCTTCCCCAATTTGGAGAGAAAGAGACAAGGGTAGGTCCAGAGAAAAAATAAGGGAGACATTGTAGGAACCAAGGTCGTATCTTACCACTCCAGATTTTAGCAGAGAGCTAAGAATCTGTCAGCTTTTAGGCCGGGCGCGGTGGCTCAAGCCTGTAATCCCAGCACTTTGGGAGGCCGAGGCGGGTGGATCACGAGGTCAGGAGATCGAGACTATCCTGGCTAACATGGTGAAACCCCGTCTCTACTAAAAATACAAAAAAACTAGCCGGGCGTGGTGGCGGGCGCCTGTAGTCTCAGCTACTTGGGAGGCTGAGGCGGGAGAATGGCGTGAACCCGGGAGGCGGAGCTTGCAGTGAGCCGAGATCACGCCACTGCACTCCAGCCTGGGAGACACAGCGAGACTCCGTCTCAAAAAAAAAAAAAAAAATAATCTGTCAGCTTTTTTTCATTTTCCAGGATTTATCACTGAATATGGGGGCTGAGCCAGCCTCCATGAAAACAGGCTACACCTCCAAATGGGTGGAGTGAGCCTTGACATGGAACACTTATCCTGAACTCAGGAGAGCAGAGCCCAGGTTGATCAGTTCCAGCCAAGCTCTCCTTTCTGCTCTAGTAATACTGAGACCTCAGGTAGTAACTGCAAGGAAATGCAGTATGTCTCAGAAAAGCTAGGAAGGCAGTCATAGAGACTTGACTCTCATCAGATCAGAAAAATGAAAGCTCTGAACAGAGATGCCTACGTTGATCATTAACAACTGACAATAAAAAGGCAACTATGCAAATGTGCTATGGGAAAAAAAAAAGTAAGAAGCACAGCATGAAAAAGATAGATGAGCCTTGTTTGAAAAGAAAAGCTACCCAAGAAACAAGGAAATGTCCCTAGTATGTTTGTGCTGTAATTATAGCTTACACTAACTGAGTGTCTAATACATTTCAGACACTGTTTCAAGTTCTTTACACATTATTTCTTTCCTTTTTTTTTTTTTTTTTTTTTTTTGAGACGGAGTCTTGCTCTGTCTCCCAAGCGTGAGTGCAGTGGTGCGATCTTGGCTCACTGCAACCTCCACCTCCCGGGTTCAAGCTATTCTCCTGCCTCAGCCTCCTGAGTACCTGGGACTACAGGCACCCCCCCACCACGCCCAGCTAATTATTTGTATTTTTAGTAGAGACGGGGTTTCACTGTGTTAGCCAGGATGGTCTCTATCTCCTGACCTCGTGATCTGCCTGCCTCGACCTCCCAAAGTGCTGGGATTACAGGCATGAGCCATCGCGCCCGGCCAACACATTATTTCTTTGCACGTGCTGTGAAGTATGTATTTTTATTGTCTTAATTTTATAGATCAACTGAGGTTAAATTACTTATGGGTAGCAGGTGGCCAGTTAACCTATGTAGTCCAGCTTCAGCGACCTGGTTTTGAGCATCTTTACTGTGCTGATTTAGAATAATTTAAGTAGTCGAACAAGTTGGTCCAAAATGCAATAATAAACAGCTGAATAAAATGAAAGAGACTAAACTGCTGATAAGACAAATTGAGGATCAAATCATCACAATTTCCACATTGATGAATAAAATAGGAGTGAATGAAGAGACCAGATGGAAAACAAAATTACTTACGTAAAGGAAAGTTTTATGATTATCAAATTGAATGGAGAGGGAGAAGACACACCTTGAAAATGATTGAAGAGGAGGTAAGTTATACAGAGGACAGACGTGGTGCAAAGTAAGAATAGTGGCAGAGAACTGAAAAGTGATACAGAAAAAGTATTCAATGACATAAAAAAAGAGAATATTCCTGAAATAAAGGAAAAATGGAATCTGAGCTAGAAAAATCACTGTGTTCTTTAGGAAATTTTCCTATACAACAACTAACTCTAAACTGTGTCTTGATGAAATCATTGCATTTCAAGGAGGCCCCTACAAAAGGGAAATATGACCTCATCTTTTCTCCTTCCCTCCCTCCCTCCCTCCCTTCCTTTCTTCCTTCCTTCCTTTCTTTTCTTTCTTTCTTCTTTTTTTTTTGAGACAGAGTCTTGCTCTGTCACCTGGGCTGGAGTGCAGTGGTGTGATCTCGGCTCACTGCAAGCTCTGCCTCCCGGGTTCCCACCATTCTCCTGCTTCAGCCTCCTGAGTAGCTGGGACTACAGGTGCCCACCACGATGCCTGGCTAATTATTTGTATTTTTAGTAGAGATGGGGTTTCACTTGTATTAGCCAGGATAGTCTCCATCTCCTGACCTCGTGATTCGCCCCCCTCCGCCTCCCAAAGTGCTGGGATTACAGGCGTGAGCCACCACACCTGGCTTCTTTTCTTTCTTTCTTCATTCCTTCTTTTGTTTATTTCTCTTTCTTCTTTTCTTTCTCTCCTTCCTTCCCTCTCTCCTTCTCTTTTTCTTTCTCTCCCCCTCTCTCCCTCTCTCTCTCCTTCCTTCCTTCCTTCTTTCTTTCTTTCCTTCTCTTTCTTTTCTTTCTTTCCTTCTTTCTGACAGGGTCTTGCTCTGTTGCTCAGGCTGAAGTACACTGGCATGATCAGGGCTCACTGCAACCTTGACCTCCCGGGCTTACTGAGCAATCCTTCTGCCTCAGCCTCCTGAGTAGCTGGGACTACAAGTGCCCACCACCATACCCAGCTAATGACATTATATTTCTTTCCTTTTTTTTTTTTTCCCGAGATGGAGTCTCGCTTTGTCACCCAGGCTGGAGTGCAGTGGTGTGATCTTGGCTCACTGCAACCTCCACCTCCTGGGTTCAAGTGATTCTCCTGCCTCAGCCTCCCGAGTACCTGAAACTATAGGCGCCCACTACCACACCCAGCTAATCTTTGTATTTTTAATAGAGACAGGGTTTCACCGTGTTAGCCAGGATGGTTTCAATCTCCTGACCTCGTGATCTGCCCACCTTGGCCTCCCAAAGGGCTGGGATTACAGGCATGAGCCACCTCGCCCAGACACTCACATTATATTTCTTGACAACAAATGTAATGTCAGAAGACAAAAGAGAAATGTCTGCTAGGTTCTGAGGAAAGAAAAGAGGGACACAGATGTTTTATGTCAAGTTGTTATTCAAGTCTAAAAGCAGTAGTCTTTCTCAAATATGAATAATATCCTATGATTAGCATTTAATGCATATAAATATAGGACTAATACTAAAGAATTATGGGAACTGGCCGGGTGCGGTGGCCTGTAATCCCAGCAGTTTGGGGGGCCGAGGTGGGTGGATCACCTGAGGTCGGGAGTTCGAGACCAGCCTGACCAATATGGTGAAAGCTTCAGTAGACAGGCTCCACTAAAAATACTAAAATTAGCCAGGCTGTGGTGGCATGCACCTGTAACCCCAGCTACTCAGGAGGCTGAGGCAGGAGAATCACTTGAACCTGGGAGGTGGAGGTTGGTTGCAGTGAACCAAGATCATGCCACTGCACTCCAGCCTAGGCGACAGAGGGAGACCTTTTTTATGAAAAAAAAAGGAAAGAAAGAAAGAAAGAATTATAGGAATCAAGCTTACAAAGGCAAACATATGTATTTTAAGCCTTGACAAAACAAAATATAATTCATAACTATCAACCTTGGAAGAGGAGGATGGAGTTAGCACTTCCTTTGGTTTCATGTGAACTCCTTTCTCTTCTACTAAAATACCGTAAAAGGACTGTATTACTATTATAATCTAATTTGAATAACCATTTTAATTTACATGCCCTTTTTAATATTTATTTGTTATTTCAGTGAATGAATTTGTGAGTCTATGGTTTTCTGGATTGAGGGCCACCTTAATGTCTCAGGAGTTATTTCTGGGTGTTTTTGAGAGTATTAAATGATTTTATATTTTGCTCTTTGCATTTTTCTTCATCACTTAAATGTTTTATAATGAGTGTGCGCTTTTAAAGAATAAAACAAGGAGTTCCAGACCAGTCCAGGCAACATGACAAAACTCCGTCTCTACAAAAAATACAAGGATAGCTGGGCAGGGTGGTGTTGCCTGTAGTACCAGCTACTGGGGAGGCTGAGGTGGGAGGATCACATCAGCCTGGGAGTTAGGAGGCTGCAGTGAACTCTGATGGTGCCACGGCACAGCAGCCTGGGTAACAGAACCAGACTGTGTCTCAAGAAAAAAAAAAAAAAAAAAAAAAAAAACAATAAAGTAACTCTTAAGAGAAAGAAACAAGTCCATATAAGTCCAATCTTGAGAAAGTCCTTTCTGGATTTTCCAGCTACCCCTTAAGATCCCAGCCTGCCATCAAAATCTGGCTCTAGGGCACGTGTTCTCAGCATCTCCAGAGGGCTGTGTCAGGGGCCATAATTAAAAAAAAAAAAAAAAAAAAAAAAAAAAAAGAGGCCGGGCGCAGTGGCTCAAGCCTGTAATCCCAGCACTTTGGGAGGCTGAGACAGGCGGATCATGAGGTCGGGAGATCGAGACCATCCTGGCTAACACGGTGAAACCCCGTCTCTACTAAAAAATACAAAAAACTAGCTGGGCGAGGTGGCGGGCGCCTGTAATCCCAGCTACTCGGGAGGCTGAGGCAGGAGAATGGCGTAAACTCAGGAGGCAGAGCTTGCAGTCAGCTGAGATCTGGCCACTGCACTCCAGCCTGGGTGACAGAGCCAGACTCCGTCTCAAAAAAAAAAAAGGAAGAAAAACAAAACATCTAGCTCTCCCATAGACTAATTAAAGTGACTCATCACCATGCTGAGGTTTCTTCCCTGTCACAGAGTAAACAGAGAGATGCTATCATTTGTCTAAGTAACTGAATACTTTTTTTAGTGACTTGAGAGGCTGCGAGAGAGAACTAGTTAATGAGAGTAAGAAGCACACCAATTTTTGAAAGTACAAGAACATCTGGGAAGCAACCTAAATTTTTCATACTGTTGTAACTGTGTTTCCATTTCTTCCTAGAGTGACAAATTCTAGCAGTTTCATTGTAAAGTAAGAGTTTTGTAGGGGAGTTTAACCCCTTTCTTTCCTTTCACTTGGAGCCTCAGCTGGTCTTGGCTCTGTCCAGTCCCTCACATCACTTTTCTGCCTGGGAGGCAGTGGATTCTTCAGGTATGAAAAGCATTGTGGCTGGGCAGGTGGCTCATGCCTGTAATCCCAGCACACCGGGAGGCCGACGCGAGTGGATCACCTGAGGTCAGGAGTTCCAGACCAGCCTGACCAACATGGCGAAAGCCCGTCTCTAGTAAAAATACAAAAATTAGCCGGGCACAGTGGCAGGCACCTTTAGTCCCAGCTGCTTGGGAGGCTGACGCAGGAGAATGGCTTGAACCTGGGAGGTGGAAGTTGCAATGAGCCGAGATCGCGCCACTGCACTCCGGCCTTGGCAACAGAGCCAGACTAAGTCTCAAAAAAAAAAAGAAAAAAGAAAAAAAGAAAAAGAAAAGCATTGTGCAGACGTGTATTTGATGCTGGTTGCATGAAGCTTAGATGACAAAAGCATTTACATATGAGAAAATGCTAATGTGACTAATGTTTAAGACTAATTCTTATTTAATAGAGAATATAATCATAACATTCTAGGTGGTAGGATGTGTGTGTGTGTGTATTAATTTTTTTTTTTAATTTTTTGAGACAAAGTCTGGCTCTGTTGCCCAGGCTGGAGTGCAGTGGCACGATCTCCACTCACTACAACCTCAACCTCACGGGCTTTGGTGATCTTCCCATCTCAGCCTCCCGATGGAGGCTGGGACTACAGGCACACACCATCGTGCCCGGCTAATTTTCCATATTTTTTGTAGAGACGAGGTTTCACCATGTTTCCCAGACTGGTCTCAAACTCCTGGGCTCAAAGTGATCTGCCCGCCTTTGGCTCCCAAAGTACTAGGATTATAAGCGTGAGCCATTGCACTGGCCTGGATATATATTCTTTACATTTTTCCTTATTTTGCAAAATTTGAAAAATGAACACATTTATGTCCAGAAAAAAAATATATATATATAATTAAATCAGAGATTCTGCAAGGGATTTTAAAAATATTTATATTCCCTAACTATTCCTGCTCACAACAAAACAATTATATTAATTTCTCTTTTAAAAGTTATACCCTTAAAGGAGGCCAACAGTTTACAAAGGAAATTTAGAACAAATAAAAGGAAATAACTTCTTCATGTGACTTGTGGTCAGCTAGAGGAATTTGCTATCAAAGAAGGTCAACCGGTCAAACACAGTCCTTGGGTGGTTTGCAAGGCCAGGGAAATAAAGCCGTCTTCAGGTAGTAATTGCTGGAGGACGGGAGCATCGTCTTGGGAGGCAGGCAGGAGCTGCCCTAATTGGCCGTTGCTAGAGGGAACAAAATGTCCAGTTTTAGTGCAAAGAAAAGTTTCAGCTTGAACTGGTAATAGGAACATCCTCTCGACCTTGATTTGGATATTCGGAACAAAATGCTGCTGATGAATGGCTCATTCAAACTGAAGCTACTTTCGTTTTAATGCCATATTTGACCTTTGGTCAGGCCAATGGACTCACACTAATTGGTGGCCATGTGGTAGTCACTGCTATTCATGCATGCACTGGATCTTTTACTGAATTTAAAGGTCCTGGGCCAGGCCCTGGCAACACAAAAGGGCTCAATGTCTACCAAGGAAAACAGGTACTTTTAAAAAATAATAACTCACATCTGTAATCCCAGCACTTTGGGAGGCCGAGGTGGGCAGATCATGAGGTCAAGAGATCAAGACCATCCTGGCCAACATGGTGAAACCCCGTCTCTACTAAAAAAAATACAAAAATTAGGTGGGTGTGGTGGCGCATGCCTGTAGTCCCAGCTACTTGGGAGGCTGAGGCAGGAGAATTGCTTGAACCTGCGGGGGCAGAGGTTGCAGTGAGCTAAGATCGCACCACTGCACACCAACCTGGCCACTCTGGGCAACAAGAGCAAAACTCCGTCTCAAAAAAGAAAGCAATAATAATAATAGAACAACTCACTAACACCATGATACAAGTGTGAATAAAGTGCTATGGGTGAGAGGTGAAGCCAGCTAGACTTCCTGGGTCCAGTGGGGACTTGGAGAAATTTTCTGTCTAGCTAAAGGATTATAAACACACCAATCAGTCCTCTGTGTCTAGCTAAAGGTTTGTAAATGCACCAATCAACATTCTCTAAAAATGCACCAATCAGTGCTCTGTGTCTAGTTAAAGGTTTGTAAACGTGCCAATCAGCATTCTGTAAAATGGACCAATCAGCTTTCTGTAAAATGGACCAATCAGCAGGATGTGGGCAGGGCCAAATAAGGGAATAAAAACTGGCCATCCCAGGCAACCTGCTGGGGTCCCCTTCCATGCCGTGGAAGGTTTGTTCTTTTGTTCTTCACAATAAATCTTGCTGCTGCTCACTCTTTGGGTCCACACAACTTTTATGAGGTGTAAAACTCACTGTGAAGGTCTGCGGCTTCACTCCTGAAGTCAGCGAGACCACGAACCCACCAGAAGGAAGAAACTCTGGACACATCTGAACATCTGAAGGAACAAACTCCGGACACACCATCTTTAAGAACTGTAACACTGCGAGGGTCCGCAGCTTCATTCTTGAAGTCAGCGAGACCAAGAACCCACTGGAAGGAATAAATTCTGGACGCATGGGGACATAAAAGGAATTCATTTTGCTGAGTTGGGGATCAGGAAATGTATTTTCCCAAACTTTCTTAAGAGTCCTTCTTGAATACTTGCTGAAAGACAAATTCCTTAGCCCCATCCTTGACATACTGAAGAAGGTCCGAGGGAGAGGCCAGAAATCCCTATACTTAACAAGTGCCCTGGGGGCCATTTGGGAAACTTGAGTAGGTAGGAGTTTGCCACGTGAAATGGGGGACAGGGTTTACTCAGGATAAATAAGTGCTCCTGTGTATATGTATCACCTCTAAGTATATGAATCACCCCAGGATGTATTAAAATGCAGATTTGGATTCAGTAGGTCTAGGTTGGGTCCAGGATTTCATTTCTAATAGGCTCCCAGTTATGTCAAATCTGCTGTCCAACCAGCCACACTGAGCAGCAGGCTTTTATCTCTATAAGACTTCTTGACCAGGCACGGTGACTCACACCTGTAATCCCAGTACTTTGGGAGGCCAAGGCGTGTGGATCACTTGAGGTCAGGAGTTTGAGACCAACCTGGCCAACATGCTGAAACCCCATCTGTACCAAAAATACACAAATTAGCCAGATGTGGTGGTGGGCGCCTGTGATCTCAGTTATTCAAGAGGCTGAGGCAGAATTTCTTGAGTCCTGGAGGTGGAGGATGCAGTGCGCCAAGATCGTGCCACTGACTATACCCCAGCCTGGGCAACAGAACAAGACTCTCTCAAAAAAAAGAGGACTTCTCATTGTCTTTACCATAGAGTACTGAACAATGTCCTTGGTGATACAACCTCTTTCCCCTCTGCAGTCTAGTCTTTTCCTCACTCCACCCTGCTTTATGTTCCAACAAACTGAATTGTGATTTTTCTTTTTTTTTTTTTTTTTTTTTTTTTTTTTTTTTTTTGAGACGGAGTCTCGCTCTGTCGCCCAGGCTGGAGTGCAGTGGCCGGATCTCGGCTCACTGCAAGCTCCGCCTCCCGGGTTTACGCCATTCTCCTGCCTCAGCCTCCCGAGTAGCTGGGACTACAGGCGCCAGCCACCTCGCCCGGCTAGTTTTTTGTATTTTTTTTAGTAGAGACGGGGTTTCACCGTGTTAGCCAGGATGGTCTCGATCTCCTGACCTCGTGATCCGCCCGTCTCGGCCTCCCAAAGTGCTGGGATTACAGGCTTGAGCCACCGCGCCTGGCCTGAATTGTGATTTTTCTAAGGACACTGGCATGTATCTCCTCTTCTACCTGCCCTCTTTCTCTCTGTTCAGCAAGCAGAGAGAAATTCCAGTCCGAGATTCAGATTCCCATGCATTCATAATGTGTCCAGAACTGGTTCCTTCTGGTGGGTTCTTGGTCTCAACGACTTCAAGAATGAAGCTGCAGACCCTCGCAGTGAGTGTTACAGTTCTTAAAGATGGTGTGTCCAGACTTTGTTCCTTCAGATGTTCAAATGTGTCCAGAGTTTCTTCCTTCCGGTGGGTTTGTGGTCTCGCTGACTTCAAAAGTGAAGCCGCAAACCCTTGCAGCCACTGTTACAGCTCATAAAGGTGGCATGTCCAGAGTTGTTTGTTCCTCCCAGTGGACTCCTGGTCTCGCTGACTTCAGGAATGAAGCTGCAGACCCCCACGGTGAGTGTTACAGCTCATAAAGGTAGTGTGGACCCAAAGAGTGAGCAACAGCAAGATTTATCATGAAGAGCAAAAGAACAAACCTTCCAGAACACGGAAGAGGAACCCACCAGGTTGCTGCTGTTGGTTTGGGTGGCCAGCTTTTATTCCCTTATTTGGCCCTACCCATGTCCTGCTGATTGGTCCATTTTACAGAGTGCTGATTGGTCCATTTACAGAGTACTGATTGGTCCATTTTTACAGAGTGCTGGTTGGTGTGTTTACAAACCTTTAGCTAGACACAGAGCGCTGATTGGTGCATTTTTAGAGTGCTGATTGGTGCGTTTACAAACCGTTAGCTAGACAGAAAAGTTCTCCAAGTCTCCACCCACCCAGAAGCCCAGCCAGCTTCACCTCTCAAATAAGACCCCAGCATCAGGAGAATTTCCTCCAGGAAACATTCCCTGACCCCAAATCTGGGGTAGGCACCCTTCTTGAGCCTCTAACTCTCCCTGCCACACTGACCTGGTGGTTTGGTCATCCGACTTCCTTCCCACTCCATGATCTGTTTCTCTAATCCCAGGACACACAGCCTGGCTTTGAGGAGCTGCTTTGGTTGTTCATGAGTTGAATTGGATTAGATGAAAGGTTCATGTCAAACAGCTTGGCAAACATTTGCAGAGGCTCAAAGATGGGAAAGTCGTGTGAGGTGACTGTAGGACCCACGTGATAGTGCAATGTGAGTCCTGTGAATCACAGGGAAAAGGGAACTGAAAATACAGCGGGGCGTGTCTTGTACGACTTCACCCTGCAGCAACCAGCCAGTATTGAACTGTGGATCTCAGGTTTAACCTTATTCTGAGTCAAACCTTTGAGAACCCGACGAGAGCTATGGGCCCCACCTCCTAAAAAATGACCATATGAACAAAAAGACATAAAGACAAGAGCTTGCAAATGATTTCAGGGGCAGTTTAGAGACTCCCTGAAGCCTGCGGACCCCATGTTAAGAACTTTGACTTCGAAGGAGATCCCGTGGGGATAGCACTGTAACTGCCTGTGGTACCAGATGGGTTACAGGAAGCCCTTGGGCTGTTTCTTGAACACGGTTGTTGGAACACAACTACCCCAGTTCATTTCTGTATTGCCTCTGCTTGCTTTTGAGCTCTAAATGCAGAGCTGACTAGTTACAGCAGAGACCTTCCGGCCTGCAACGCCTGACCTGTTTCCTGCCTGGCCCTTTACAGAAAGGGTTTCTGACTCCTGGAATAGTGTGCAGCGGTGTGACCAGAGGAGACGCCACGAGTGTGCAGGTCCAGTGGGTTTTCTACATATACATTCTGCCTTTGGCAAACGAATGAAAGAGAGAGAGAGAGAGAGGAAGAAAAGAAAGAGAAGACTTCATGCATTTTTTTTCTTTTTTGTGAGACGGAGTTTTGCTTTGTGGCCCAGGCTGAAGTGCAGTGGCGCCATACCTGCTCACTACAAGCTGCGCCTCCCGGGTTCACACCATTCTCCTGCCTCAGCCTCCCGAGTAGCTGGGACTACAGGCGCCCACCACCATGCCCGGCTAATTTTTGTATTTTTAGTAGAGACGGGGTTTCACCGTGTTAGCCAGGATGGTCTCGATCTCCTGACCTCGTGATCCGCCCGCCTGGGCCTCCCAAAGTGCTGGGATTACAGACATGAGCCACTGCGCCCGGCCTAAGACTTTATGCATTTTAAACTGTTTTTCCTTTTCCAGGCTAAAGCCAAATAAACATAAAAAACAAAACCCAGAAAATCCTGGTGCCAAATAGTGACATGGTCATTTAAAATTTTAAGACCAGACATTTAAAATTATATAAGTATTTTACGATGGGTATGGTGGCTCACGCCTGTAATTCTAACATTTTGGGAGGCTGAGGTAGGAGGTTCTTTTGAACCCAGGAGTTACAGACCAGCCTGGGTAACATGGTGAGACCCTGTCTCTACAAAAAATTTTAAAAATTAGTGGGGTGTGGTGACACATGTCTGTAGTCCCAGCTCCTCAGAAGGCTGGGGCAGAAGGATTGCTGGAGCCCAGGAGATTGAGGCTGCAATGAGCTGTGACCACACTACTGCATTGCAGCCTGGAAAACAGAGCAAGAAACTGATTTAAAAAGGAAATATATATATGTTTACATATATAAAATATATTTATATATAATCATAAATATACATGTAATTAATTAAATTGAAAGACTAAGATCTAAGATCTGGCCTGTTCTATTATTTCTGGCAAAGAAGTGTAAAATTTTAAATTGTAATTTAAGTTGGCTTGAAAGACCAAAGATCTCCAATCCCGCCTTTCTCCACTAGGGCAAAGAGGTGGTAGCCGGGAAGGAAAGCACAGATTGTGTCAGACACAGCGGGAAAGCTTCTTCTGTGACGGTAGGTAAATTATTTAGCTACAAAGCATTTCCGTTTCCTCTTTTGTAGCATAGAATAACAGATGCTTATTTTCCCAAGGATTGTTGTGAAGATTAAATTATATAATGCAGGTCTGTGTGGATTTTATTTGGTCCAGATCTCCATAAAGAGGACTCCAATTATAAAGTGATCCAGGGATGTTTAGTAAATCCAACCCATAGCAAAGGATCTGGCGTATATTTGTTTCCGTGTAAAAGCTTTCCTACAAATGATGAGTGGCAAGAGCCTTTTCTAAACTTCCTAAGATGGAAATGTCTTTTAATGAATGAGGGGTGATCCAAACAGAAGCAATTTCGAACTAGATTATATTGAGGTCAGAAGCAAATTATGCAAGAGGTAACTTCCAAGTGTTAAATAAAAAAGAAAAATAACTCATTGACGATGTGAGGTCGGTGTGGCCAACTAGGAAATTCACCATTTTCATTTACCTGACATCTGCCCTTTCAACCCTCTTCCCCCCTCCTTAGCCATCATTCATTTCATTCCCATCAGAAATATTTAAAGAACCCTTTGTAACAACTCCACAGTTGTAGGTTGGGATACAATTTCTCCCTTAAGTCCTTCATAGGGCCCTTTTGTTTTCTGCCTGCTCATAATCTCTCAGCATGGATGTTGCAACAATGTATGGGATGTGCTTGCATTTCCTCTTTCTTGTTTCTCTTAGACCCCTTAACCAAGGTTCCCAAGCACTTGAACACATTAGCTCTTCTTAGAGTATTTTTTAAGTGACACTAAAATATTGAGAGAATAAAGGAGATTATTTTAGGACAAGGCGTAGAAGAAAGAGAAAATACAAGAAGACAATTGCTCTATTTTCTAAAAGATTGGCCAGACACAGTGGCTCATGCCTGTAATCCCAGCACTTTGTGAGACCGAGGTGGGCAGATCACTTGAGTCCAAGAGTTAGAGACTAGCCTGGGCAACGTGGTGAAATCCCATCTCTACCACAAATACAAAAAAATTAGCTGGGTGTGGTGGTGCACACCTGTGGTCCCAGCTACTTGGGAGGCTGAGGTGGGAGGATTGCTTGAGCCTGAGAGGTGAAGGTTGTTACAGTGAGTCAAGATCACAGCACTGCACTCCAGCACAGCACTGCACTCCAGCCTGGGCTATAGAGTAAGGCCCTGTCTCAAAAAATAAAACAAAATATAAAAAAATAAAAGATTAAGTCTCTCCCGCTTGTGGATCTATTGCATATAATGGGGAGTGTGAGACGCCTTCAAACTGAACAGTTAAAAAAAAACACAGAATCTGCCAGAATCACAATGACAAGAAAGATTCTGAATTGTAAAATATAGACAGAGGTTGGGACAATTAAAAAATGAAGAAAATCCTGCGGGAACCCAATGCACTGAGTTTCAACAAGCCTGGGAATCCACTGTCTCTGAGACTCTCACAGCCAGCCAGAGTGATTTTCCTGGGAAGCTTTCTGAGTTGTTCTGCAAGTCCAGAGAAGGCATGGGCCAGCCTGGCTTATTTCCTAGTAAGAGAAGAATGGTCTTATCCACCACCTTCTTTCCAGCACATTGCACAGTTCTGGGGCTGTCACCCCTGCTCTTACTACTGGAAAGAAAAGAAAAAAAAGCAGCAGAGAAAACCACAATTTTGCCCTTTTGTAAGCAAGTGTGATTTTTTCACCTTCAAAAAGCAGATTTGTGAAGCTTCCTTTGTTCATCTCTATAAAGCGCTTTCATTTTTTTGAGAAGGAAAGTGATCCGTGAGTGGGCTTAATCTGATCTAAAATGGAATTATTTAAAATAATGTCACCGTAGTTTGGGATGAATACCTCTTGCTTCTCATTGGAGACATGGCTTTTAGGAAAGAATGAGTTAACTGTCGCTATAGACTGGGGTTCCCTCTAGAGAGTATCCAACTTTCTCTTAAAACTTAAAGCAAATTCATTAGGAAACGGAAGATCAGCAGAAAGTCTCGCCTGGAGTACGATGTTATGGATGAAAGTATATTTCTTCCATGAAAGCTTGGTTTTGGAAGGTATTGTCATTAATGAAAACCCGTGAATCTGACATGACTTTTTTTTTTTTTTTTGTGAGACGGAGTCTCGCTCTGTCGCCCAGGCTGGAGTGGCGCCATCTCGGCTCACTGCAAGCTCTGCCTCCCGGGTTCACGCCATTCTCCTGCCTCAGCCTCCCGAATAGCTGGCACTACAGGCGCCCGCCACCACGCCCGGCTAATTTTTTTGTATTTTTAGTAGAGACGGGGTTTCACCGTGTTAGCCAGGATGGTCTCGATCTCCTGACCTCGTGATCTGCCCGCCTCGGCCTCCCAAAGTGCTAAGATTACAGGCGTGAGCCACCACGCCCAGCCCTGATGTGACTTACTTTTAAAAAGCAGCAATCAATTCCATGTTCTGCCTGGAAGAAAAAACATTTTAGAAATTGTGTGGAGCCCATAGTCTGAGTCTTTTTATTACAGAAGGGTAAATGTTCAAAAAAAAAAAAAAAAAAAAAAAAAAAAAAAAAAAAAAAGGAGGGGGCCAGATGTGGTGTCTTATGCCTGTAATCCTAGCACTTTGGGAGGCCAAGGCGGACAGATCACCTGAGTTCGGGAGTTGGAGACCATCTTGACCAACACAGAGAAAACACGTCTCTACTAAAAATACAAAATTAGCTGGGTGTAGTGGCACATGCCTGTATCCCAGCTACTCAGGAGGCTGAGGCAGGAGAATCGCTTGAACCCGGGAGGCAGAGGTTGCACAGAGCTGAGATTGTGCCATTGCACTCCAGCCTGAGCAACAAGAGCGAAACTCCATCTCAAAAAAAGAGAAAAACAGGTAGTGGGGGGCATGTGCTGCCATAGGGTTATTAAATTTTTATCTTTATTTTGCCAAGAGAAAAGGTTTACATTAATGAATTTCAAAAAGGGACCTTACGATCTTTATTCGCTTTTTCATTTGTTTCTTCCCTAAAGGAAAAGACACAAAGAGCCAGGCGCGGTGGCTCACGCCTGTAATCCCAGCACTCTGGGAGGCGGAAGCGGGTGGATCACCTGAGGTCAGGAGTTCGAGACCAGCCTGGCCAACATGGTGAAACCTCTTCTTAACTAAAAAT
Organism: Macaca thibetana thibetana; assembly: GCF_024542745.1. Taxonomy (NCBI): domain Eukaryota; kingdom Metazoa; phylum Chordata; class Mammalia; order Primates; family Cercopithecidae; genus Macaca; species Macaca thibetana. The sequence goes on along the minus strand of NC_065583.1, from coordinate 159,490,977 downwards.
ACAAAAAATTTAGCTGGGCATGGTGGCAGGCGCCTGTAATCCCAGCTACTCAGGAGGCTGAGGCAGGAGAATCACTTGAACCTGGGAGGCGGAGGAGGTTGCAGTGAGTCGTGATCACACCACTGCACTCCAGCCTGGGCAACAAAGCGAGATCTGTCTCAAAGAAAAAAAAGAAAAGAAAAGACACAGAGAAGACACATGATCTTTTCTTTCCATTCACTCTTCCTTTTTCCATCATTCTCCATAACCTCATTGCTGCTGCATGCTACATGGGACTCAGTTTAAATGTGGATGAAAGGGAAGATCTTATGGCTAGATGTAACCACAATGACTCTAACAGTTGGTGAGAGGGAAAATCAAGCTGCCTGGAATGAATTTTGCATGTCAGCTTCTAGATAGACTGGTGTTTTCATGAGCTTTATGACTAATTTGGGGTGTGGTGCTGAAATACAGGGAGGCCTGGCAGAAACAGCGCTTAATACCTTGATGTTGTCCACTGTGGAATTGCCCAGGACATGAAGACGCAATAATGGAATTGGCTGTGTTAAAATAGGATAATGAAAGAAAAGGGAAATACATTTTCTTTATTGGACAGGATACAATATTGTTGTTTTGTTGAAACACTCACATTTCTCATTGTAGAATATGATAGTATCTGTTCGGATAGCTGGATATCTACAGGAGGCACCTGTGTGGTGCAGCCTCTTGGTTAGATGGAATGACTTTCTTCTCAGTTGTAGCATTTCCCAGAAGTCTCTTTGTCTTTTGTCTGACCACAGTGCTTGCGGTCTTTGCAGCACAGGTTGCACAAAGGAGGCTCTTTCCATTCCCTTCAGCAGATGAGCACCAATTTCCTCCGATTTGTGAATGAGTTTTTCCTGGAAAGCTGGTAACTGTTGTTTGGCATACAACCGTTTTTTTGCTGCCGTTTTTATTTTCGGGACTTTTTCATAGGTGCTTGCTCATTTCCTGCAGCTGGGCATGATTTGTCCTTTTTTTTTTTTTTTTTTTTTTTTTTTTTTTGGGACAGAGTTTCGTTCTGTCATCCAGGCTGGGGTGCAATGGCACAATCTTGGCTCACTGCAACCTCTGCCTCCTGGGTTCAAGTGATTCTCCTGCCTCAGCCTCCAGAGTCGCTGGGATTACAGGCACCCGCCACCACGCCCAGCTGATGTTTATATTTTTAGTAGAAATGGGGTTTCACCATGCTGGCCAGGCTGGTCTCGAACTCCTGACCTCAGGTGATCCAACCGCCTCGGCCTCCCAAAGTGCTGGGATTACAGGCGTGAGCCACCACACCTGGCTGATTTGTCCATTATTTCAATAAGCTTGTGCAGAAGAGCAGGAGACAGGGGAAATGCTCAGTCTTCTCTCCCAACTGAATTCCATTTCTCTCCTGACAGAATTCCATTTCTTTTCCTCATTCTTCCGTTTTGAGTCTAGAAGAAGACCCAGAATGTCTGAATGGATGGCAATTTCATCCACTCATCAATTCCTTCAGTAAGCACCTGCTGTTTTCTGGAAGCTTGGGTTAATTCTAGAAGGTAGGCAGCTTTTAAAATAAAAATTGTGCCAGGCACGGTGGCTCACGCCTGTAATCCCAGCACTTTGGGAGGCCGAGGCGGGTGGATCACGAGGTCAGGAGATAGAGACCATCCTGGCTAACACAGTAAAACCCCGTCTCTACTAAAAATACAAAAAAAAATTAGCCAGGTGTGGCAGCGGGCGCCTGTAGTCCCAGCTACTTGGGAGGCTGAGGCAGGAGAATGGCGTGAACCTGGGAGGCGGAACTTGCAGTGAGCCGAGATCGTGCCACGGCACTCCAGCCTGGGAAACTGAGCAAGACTCCGTCTCAAAATATAATAAATAAAATAAAATAAAATAAATAAAAATTGAAGGAAAAGGGGAGATAGAGGTGGATATGAACAAGGAGGATCAAATGAAGACAGAAAACAGGAAGGCAGAGCTAAGAAATTGTAGGAAGAGGAAATGAAGAAAATGAGAAAGAAAAATAAATGGTTTAAATTGATTTTTAAAAATGAACAAAATGGCCGGGCGCGGTGGCTCAAGCCTGTAATCCCAGCACTTTGGGAGGCCGAGACGGGCGGATCACGAGGTCAGGAGATCTAGACCATCCTGGGTAACACCGTGAAACCCCGTCTCTACTAAAAAATACAAAAAACTAGCCGGGCGAGGTGGCGGGCGCCTGTAGTCCCAGCTACTCGGGAGGCTGAGGCAGGAGAATGGCCTAAACCCGGGAGGCGGAGCTTGCAGTGAGCTGAGATCCGGTCACTGCACTCCAGCCTGGGCGACAGAGCGAGACTCCCTCTCAAAAAAAAAAAAAAAAAAAAGAACAAATATAAGATGGACTCAGAGTACTCTAGGTGCAGCTGTTTTTGCCAGTACTGTAAGGACCACATAGATTAATTAGTTTTGGCCTCTATCTTTGAAGAATTTAGAATTAAGAGTAGAAATCAGATGGAAAATATGAGAAGACATATGTCTTTGTCTACCCTTGTTTCCTGAGATTTATATGAAGAGAGCTTTTGAAAGTAGTTAATGGCCAGGCACAGTGACTCACGATTGTAATCCCAGTACTTTGGGAGGCTGAGAGGGGAGGATCACTTGAGCCCAGGAGTTTGAGACCAGCCTGGCCAACATGGCGAAACCCTGTCTCTACTAAAAGTACAAAAATTAGCTGGGCATGGTGGCATGTGCCTGTAACGCCAGCTACTGAAGAGGCTGAGACAGGAGAATTGCTTGAACCCAGGAGGCGAAGGTTGCAGTGAGCCGAGATTGTGCCACTGCACTCCAGTCTGGGGGACAGAGCAAGACTCCATCCCAAAAACAAAAAAGAGTAGTTAATGACCAGACACAGTGACTCAACACATTTTGGGAGGCCGAGGTGGGAGAATCACTTGACCCTAGGAGTTTGAGACTAGCCTGGGCAACATAGCGAGACTCCATCTCTACAAAAAATACAAAAAGTTAGCTGGATGTGGTGGCACCTGCCTGTAGTCTCAGCTGCTTGGGAGGCTCAGGTAGGAGGATTGCTTAGCTCAGGAGGTTGAGGCTGTAGTGAGCCAAGTCATACCACTGCACTCCAGCCTGGGGGACAGAGCAATACTCTGTTAAAAAAAAAATAGTTAACATATTTTACTTCTCTTTGAAAGTGCTTCAAGGCCAGGCGCGGTGGCTCACACCTGTAATCCCAGCACTTTGGGAGTGTGAGGCAGGCAGATCACAAGGTCAGGAGATTGAGATCATCCTGGCTAACACGGTGAAACCCTATCTCTACTAAAAATACAAAAAATTAGCCAGGCGCGGCAGCGTGCTCCTATGGTCTCAGCTACTCAGGACGCTGAGGCAGGAGGATGGCATGAACCCAGGAGGTAGAGCTTGTGGTGAGCCGAGATCATGCCACTGCACTCCAGCCTGGGCGACAGAGTGAGACTCTCTCTCAAAAAAAAAGTGCTTCAAGTAACTTCAAGTAAGCGGAATAACTAAAAAATAGAAAATGCTTAAAATTTGTTCTTGTTCCTTATAAATACCATTTCTGTCTTGCAGTTCAGGCTGGGGGGCTTTGTGGAGATCCCTCTCCTAAGGAGGTGTCCAGGCCTTGGGAGACAATTACTGGGCCATGTCCCCTCCTCTGTAACCAGAAGGCCAGAAGGCAGAACGTGTGCTGACAGTTGAAAGGGAGAAGGGAGCTATTTTCTCCTCCCTTCTAAAGCTGTTAATGTTCTGTGGGCCAGTAAACGATTGTAACAATTGATCTCTGTGTGGTGAATCAGATACTCATTACATCTTGCTGAGCAAGACACTTAACCGAGCAGAATTCCTTTTCTACTGACCTCTTCTCTCCTCTTAATGGGCAGTGATCCCTGAACCACAGGGGCTTGTTGTTGGTCCAGGTCACAGGCTGACAGCCTCCAGCGACACACACAGTAGTTTAAGCAGGAAAGGGAGAGGGGACACTCTTCCATAAAAGGCCTCAGTGTGATCTGCTGTGTGGCAGACAACCGTGCACAGGTCCTTGAAGTATTAAAGAAAGTCAGAGAAAGGAAGTTTGCCCAAGGGTGCTTGTGATATTTTTGGCAGTGATTTTTCTCACTACCTGCACTGTGTGTTTGTGTCTATTATGATGTTTACTGCAACTTGAAAAAGAATAGCTACTAAATTAGGATTTGATTAACTTCTCAGCTGGATCTCACAGAGAAACACCATTTGGGATTGGAGATGTTGTGTTCTCTTTGTGGTTTCATTTTGATGTTAGGATAAGGAAGGGAAAAAACACTTCCAGAAGGCAGAAACAGCTTGTTGTGTCCAGTCCATGGAAGAAACATCAACATGTTTGAAGTGAGCTTTGCAGTTGTTTTGTCTAAAGAGATGAAGGGCTCCAGGCTTTGGCCGCCTCACCATTACATCCTTTTATAATTTTAGTTAGGTTGATGAGGTTTTTTTCCTCAAGATTCTGCCTGATTTCAGCAAATGTCTGGTGCTGCTAGGTAATGTCTTTACTATTAAACCATTTGGATTTTACTCACTTTTCAAGATCAATGGCTTCGTTTGTTGTTATGGAAAGGAGTTAGGAAGCTCCACAACATCTCTTCCACTCTGCCTTCAAGGGATAGTCACAGCACAAATGTGATTGCTTCTGGACTTGTTAAGAGCCCTGAGCAATACAATATGAAATAGTTTAGGCCTGGGCTGGAAGGAAGTGATGAATGCTTTCCTTAGAGGAAGCGACTGGGGATTTGGATGGAGGGATCTCAGGGCAAAACCCCACTTCCTGGAGGATAATTAGTGTGTAGAAAGGTAAGCAGACACTGTGCTCGTAGAAAGTCCCTTGTAATTATCCCAATAGGAATGTGCTCAGGACATATTTTTCCCCTTTATTAAAGGGGTTATGGGACCACTGAATGATCAGCATTTAGCCTCTTGTCCCAAGGAGAATTTCACAAAGGTCAAAGTCCCCTTTCCTTATATTTTGCATACCAGGAGAGTAATATCCAAAAACTAGTGGTCCATTTGTTAATTCGCTTTTTAGATCTCTCTCCATGCATACCATGTATAGTATATACATTCTATTTAGTGTATTATATGATTAATAAAACAACACATAGAAGGGTTGCTTAAAGATCTTAAGTGTGTGTTTGCACTGTCACCCCAATGAGATTTGGAGATTAAAGTTTTCTAAAATCTTGTTTTAGAAACAAGTTTATTATCATCAGTGATAATGAAATATATTTTATTAAATTAGGCTCTTGAAAATCCGTTGGGGAGACATTTCCTCACTAACCCTATGTGATCGTTTAATTTTAATTTAAAAATTGTTTTTGAGACAGGGTCTCACTCTGTTGTTCAGGCTGGAGTGCAGTGGTGCCATCACGGGTCACTGCAGCCTCAATCTCCTTGGCTCAAGCAGTCCTCCTGTCTCAGGCACCACCATGCCTCACGCATTTTAAAATTTTTTGTAGAGATGGGGTCTTGCCACATTGCCCAGGCTATAATTTTTATTTTTAATTTCTACTTTATTAGAATATTGAGTCAATATTGGTCAATCAACAAGTGGATAAAGAAACTGTGGCCGGCCGGGCGCGGTGGCTCAAGCCTGTAATCCCAGCACTTTGGGAGGCCGAGACGGGCGGATCACGAGGTTAGGAGATCGATTCCATCCTGGCGAACACGGTGAAACCCCGTCTCTACTAAAAAAAATACAAAAAACTAGCCGGGCGTGGTGGCGGCGCCTGTAGTCCCAGCTACTCGGGAGGCTGAGACAGGAGAATGGCGGGAACCCGGGGGGCGGAGCTTGCAGTGAGCTGAGATCCGGCCACTGCACTCCAGCCCGGGCGACAGAGCCAGACTCCGTCTCAAAAAAAAGAAACTGTGGCCATAAAACGGAACAAAGTAATGGCATTCACAGCAACCTGGATGGAATTGGAAACTTGCTCTAAGTGAAGTAACTCACAAATGGAAACACAAATGTCGTACGTTCTCACTCGTAAGTGGGAGCTAAGGTATGAGGATGCGAAGGCATTAGAATCATACAGTGGACTTTGGGAATCAGAGAAAAGGGTGGGAAGTGGCTGATGGATAAAAGACTACACACATTGGGTGCAGTGTACACTGCTTGGGTGGTGGGTGCACAAAAATCTCAGAAATCTCCACTAAAGAACGTATTCATGTAACCAAATACCACTTGTTCCCCCAAAACCTATTGAAATTAAAAAAAAAAAAAAAAGTATATTGAGGAGTTGGGAATGGGGTGGGTTTTACTTTCCATTCTTTGGTGTGAATGTGATCCTCAGGCCCTGCCTCTGGGTGTGGAACTGCTGCCTCTTCATCTGCCCGCAGGGAGACGCCTCACAGCGTCCAGGTCTCAAAAATTAGGCAGGGGTTCTTCCCCCTGTGCTGTGCGGTCTGCCTACTGAGCTTTGAAAACACAAGAATCTTTCACCCTGCCATTTGCCCTTGGGTGCTGAGAAGTTGATTATCAGATGTTCATCCTTATTTAGCTATCCCTGGTAATTCTCTCCTGAGGTTTACCTTTCTTTGCCTTTTTCTGATGTGCCAGCTCAAAGATATCTGAGAAAGGAGAAAAGTTACTTTTAAAATAACTTGATAAGTGAGTCAAAGCTTTTTGTGGGCAATCAGTCGACTGTTTCAAACTTAGGAAATTCTGAATTATCCATGGTTAACAGTGTTCGTGAAGAAAGATGTCACCAAAATACGTATAATTTGAAGCCTTTGGTAAACCAACTTATTTCTCCAGCACACTTTAAATTTATTTATTTATTTCGTTTTATTACTATTATTATTATTTGTTTTGAGGCAGACTCTTGCTCTGTTGCCTAGGCTGGAGTGCAATGGTGCAATCATAGTTCATTTCAGCCTGAAACTCCTGGCCTCAAACTATCCTCCCGCCTCAGCCTCCCCAGTAGCTGGGACTACAGGCACATGCCACCATGCCTGACTAATTTTTTAATTATTATTATTATTTTTTTGTAGAGATGGGGGTCTTGCTATATTGCCTGGGCTCATCTCAAACTTCTGGCCTCTAGTGATCCTCCCACCTCAGCCTCCCAAAATGTTGGGATTACAGGTGTGAACCACCTCGCCCAGCCCTTAAACTTATTTTTAGTTAGAGATCCTTTCTTTTTCCTGCCCAATATTTGATTACATTAAGAACCACATAAAATGTGCCTAAAAGCAGTGTGCAGACAAGTGGATTAAAACAGAGCATCAAAAGTAAGGATCAATTGGGCGAGGTGGCTCATGCCTGTAATCCCAGCACTTTGGGAAGTCGAAGTGGGCGGATCATAAGGTCAAGAGATTGAGACCATCCTGGCCAACATGGTGAAACCCCGTCTCTACTAAAAATACAAAAATTAGCTGGGCGTGGTGGCGTGCACCTGTGATCTCAGCTACTCAGGAAGCTGAGGCAGGAGAATCCCTTGAACCCAGGAGGCAGAGGTTGCAGTGAGCCAAGATCACATTACTGCACTCCAGCCTGGGCTACAGAGTGAGACTCTATCTCAAAAAAAAAAAAAAAAAAAAAAAAAAGGCTGGGCGAGGTGACTCATGCCTGTAATCCCAGCACATTGGGAGGCCGAAGCAGGTGGATCACCTGAGATCATGAGTTCAAGACAAGCCTGGCCAACATGGCAAAACCCTGTCTCTACTGAAAATACAAAAATTAGCTGAGAGTAGTGGAGGGCACTTGTAATCCCAGGCTGAGGCAGGAGAATTGCTTGAACCCGGGAGGTGGAGGTTGCAGTGAGCCGAGATTGCGCCACTGCACTCCAGCCTGGGCGACAAGAGTGAAAATCTGTCTAAAAAAAAAAGTAAGGATCATTTACAAATTAAATAACTGTTGAAAAATGGATTTAAGGATTAAAAAGGTATAGGTTTCTTTGTTTTAGCAACCCACTGCTCTTATCATGATTATTACATTTATTAAAACCATCAAAAAAGCAAAGAACAAATTAGGAGAGACAGAAGGTATAATGGTGCTTGCTAGGGCATAGGTTGGGGGTTAGGAGTTTGAATTTAAGTGATACACAGTTTAAATTTGGGAAGATGAAGCAAGTTCTGGCGATAAATGGCGGTGATGGTTGCATAACAATGTGAATGTACTTAATCCTGCTGAGTCATATAATTAAAAATGGCTAAAATTGGCCGGGCACGGTGGCTCACGCCTGTAATCCCAGCACTTTGGGAGGCGAGATGGGCAGATCACGAGGTCAGGAGATCGAGACCATCCTGGCTAACACGGTGAAACCCCATCTCTACTAAAAATACAAAAAATGAGCTGGGCGTGGTGGCGGGCGCCTGTAGTCCCAGCTACTCGGGAGGCTGAGGCAGGAGAATGGCGTGAACCCGGGAGGCGGAGCTTGCAGTGAGCCGAGATTGCACCACTGCATTCCAGCCTGGGCGACAGAACGAGACTCCGTCTCAAAAAAAAAAAAAAAAAAAAAAAAAGGCTAAAATTGTAAGCTTTATATATGCATGTTGTACCACAATAAAGTAGGAAAAAAAAAAAGAGGTCAGGCACGATGGCTAACGCCTGTAATTTCAGCACTTTGGGAGGCCAAGGCAGGCAGATCACCTGAGGTCAGGAGTTCGAGACCAGCCTGGCCAACGTGGCAAAACCCCGTCTCTACTAAAAATACAAAAAAAGTAGCTGGGCCTGGTGGCGGGAGACTGTAATCTCAGCTACTCGGGAGGCTGAGGGAAGAGAATCACTTGAACCTGGGAGCTGGGTGACAGAGCAGGACTCCGTCTCAAAAAAAAAAAATTAGCTGGGTCTGGTGGTGCATGCCTGTAATCCCAGCTGCTCAGGAGGCTGAGGTAGGAGAATCACTTGAACCCAGGAGGCAGAGGCTGCAGTGAGCCAAGATCATGCCACTGCACTCCAGCCTGGGCCACAGAGTGAGACTCCGTCTAAAAAGAAAAAAAAAAAAAAAGAAAAACTAAAAAAAAAAAAGAAAAAGAAAAAAAAGAGTGATGCTAGAATTGGCCAGAAGAAGTTCCCAGTTGAATTCACTAGAAAGTTTGTTGTTTGAGTCTTAGTAGAAAATAAGTAACAGTCTTCTTGAAAGAAATGTCAGGTCTATCTCCGCAGAAAGAAATCAGAGGAAAAACAATCGTAACAGCTTAGCATTTATAGGGTATACAACAGGGAGTAAAACACATGTGAAAAGTATCAAGATAGAAGGCCTTTATTTAAAGTGCGGTTGAAGGCTGCTGACTCACTGGATAACTGAAGTATTTGTGGCTTGAGTAATGGCTAAGCCAAGAATCCTGGAGTCAGTGAGACTCTTTCTTCCTTGGAAAAAGAGAAAAAGGAAAGATCAAGTAAAGTCTATCCCATTCTGTCTTAGATATTTTGTTCAACAATGATTTTGACCAATCCCAAATTCCTCAAATGAGGGAGGAATGTTCCGTGTTTTTGTAACCGTGATTAACTGTGATATTAGTCCAAGAAAGAAGCAGTATCCAGATGGGGCAGGAGGCACAAGGAAAGAGCTAAATTGGGAATTCATTTTTTGTTCCAGTCAGATGACGGGTGTCTTATGGATGGGGTCAATGCCACATCTGATCTCATCCCGAGAAAACACTCTTTAACTAGCTGGGCAAAACGTCTGTACTGAAGTGGGAAGTAATTTGATTGACTAAACATCTGAAGGCTGTGGCTCACACCTGTAATCTCACCCCCTTCAGAGGCCGAGGCTGGTGGATCATCTGAGGTCAGGAGTTCGAGACCAGCCTGGCCAACATGGCGAAACCCCATCTCTACTAAAAATACAAAAATTAGCCAGGTGTGATGGTGGGTGCCTGTAGTCCCAGCCACTTGGGAGACTGAGGCACGAGAATCACTTGAACCCAGGAATTGGAGGTTGTAGTGAGCCGAGATTGTGCCACTGCACTCTAGCTTGGGCATCAGGGCGAGACTCTATCTCAAAACAAAAAATAACAACAACAACAACAGCAAAAAACACATACAAAGAAAACCTTCAAAACATCTGAAGACAATCTTACATTCTTCTGCTATGGTATTTTATCTTACATGATTCTGATACTGATTATTTATCTTCCTAAGGTTGCCTTTATTTCATAGTGTTTTTTGGCATGAATAAAATGATCATTTATGAATCAAGTGCTTGGAACTGCAATGGCCCAGAGATGCAGCTTTCTGCAAAGTCCACACCTACTCGGTTAGCAAGGCTCTCGTTATCTTAGGGAGGCTATTGAGCATGGTCAAGTGAAGAAGTTCCGGAAGCAGACTTCCTGGGTATGAATCCCAGGTCTGCCCCTTACGAGAGACCTCGGACACTGACCCACATCTCTATTTCAGTTTCTCATCTCTAACATGAGAATGATCAGACTAGGCCTTATGTCAAAGGATTGTAATGAAAATATGATTTAAAACATAAGTACTCGGAACAGTGCCCAGTGTATAGGAAGTGGGCTATAAAAGTTGGCTATTATGACTATTAATCATCGATTCTTTGGAGGAAGACATGGCTAAAACAGTGAGGCTGAAAGCTGTTTGGTAATTCTATTGCTTGGGAATCAGAAACCATTCGTCATTTGCATTGGGGAGTTCAAAACTCCTGGTACTATAAGCATGTACAGCTGAAAATAAAATATTGGTGTTAATGAATTGCTCATGCATTCATTCATTTATTGATTCACCATGTGTCAGGCATTGGAGAAACCAAGTCAATTATG